>NC_139233.1:68406416-68729156 GCF_977018435.1 Lepisma saccharinum
TGGCGTACTGTGGTTGGTTCCTCCACCGACTCGTTGTTAATGCGGAGAAGAAGGAACTTTACGTTCCTCTAAGTTTCTCCCAAAGCATGATGGTCTTAATGAGGTTCGCAGAACAAATATAGAAGCAGAGTGTAGCTCTTTGATCTTATACAGAGTAATTCAAAAGTTTCTTTACATTTTAACAATGTCAAGCGTACATGAATAGAAAGATTTTATGGTAAGACCAGCATGAGTAGAAAGTAAAACTCTCGAATTTTTTTCAAGGTCGCAGACTGTTGTTGCACTTTTGTTATCTTCAGAAAACGTGTCCGAAACTTCTCTTGCATCACGGTGACGTATTTTGTCTATCAGAACTCAATCTCATAAAATACCTTTTTAAACTGCGTCGATTTTTATTTAGTTCTCCTTTCTTATCATGTACGCAGGTTGAACCCATAATGTGCAGTTGGACCCAACATGGCGTATTTAGACTGTGCGTTGCTTAAAGTTTAAAAAGAAAAAAAAAGAAGCATGACCACTGCTGCAACGGGAATGAATCGACGAGACGTTGAATTGTTGTGCTCTGCAGAACTAACCTTTTTAGTGCAGAATTTTGCTACTGTGTAGTTCTTACACACATGTGCGTGTGTACTAATTGTTATATCTTATGTACAGTACATGATAAATGTTTCGTTCTGAATGGATCAGCTTTTGTACAGATGTACAAAAAGCACGGGGTGTATGGAATGAAACAGGAGTGTTTTACGCGTACAATATATTGAAAGTCATTATAGCGTCATGGAGTTGTAAAGGCGAAAAGATCTTTTTGGAATTACCCTGTAGTCTATATGTATATATTTTCAGTCCATAGCATTAAAAATAATGATGTCTAAGAAGCCCTTTTTTTTCGCATGTATTTACATTTAAGTTGTAAATTCATGCAAAAAAAAAAGTTTACAATGCAATTCATTGTGACCCATCCCCCTCCCTCGTCTTATATTTCGAAACACTTCTAGGCATAGGCTAGAACATATCTACTGTTCTTTACATTTTCTTTACAGTAAATCTTGTTGTAATGGAGCTTGGGGTGCATATATTTAAAAAATATTGCTCAAATACAAAATATCTGCTTCTACGATCTAAGACATAAAATTCTATCGAAAGTTTGTTACAATTTACAAATTAAGTTAAACTTCGGGGACTAGAGGTTAATGTTCAGCCGACCAAGGTTATGCTTCAGGTTACGCTGGGTGAATTCCATAATAATAATTGCAAAAGGCTGTAGTTATTTGATATTATTACGTTACATGAAAATTTATCTTTCACTTGTCGTTGGTTCCGAGTTTCTATGTTTAATATTAATGATTTTATTAAAATATATAGATTTAGTTTGCTGGCTATTAATTTGGAACCGTCATGTTTGATCGACGCAAAAATGGAATTTTTAGTATATTATTCAAAGAAATATGTCCCTATGGCATAGTAACGTACGTTGCATTGTAATTCAAAGATCCCGTGTTCGATCCTATGTGGAGGCATACAGTGGTTCGGATCTCACTTTAAACTCTAGGTCCAGTCCCCGATTAACCTATCTCTTCATATAGTGATTGAAGGAAGTTGTAACTCTCCACCAATTCCCATAAATAGTGATATTTTGAAAGGACTATACAGACACTGGCGTGCCAAAGTCTGGGTTGGTGGGGGTCATAACCCCCCGGGATTTGGTCTAGTATTATTTTTTTTTTAAATGACGTCAAAGGCAGGAATAGATGGCAAAATGAGGGGTAACTGCTAAAAATATATATACGTACCCCCCCGTTTCGAAAATCCTGGGCACGCCCCTGTATACAGAGCCTTTTCCAATAAGGATATAAATCCAGTGACTAGCTGCAGAATATAACTGTATGTTTCGGGCTAGGGCTCGGATATATGCGCAGCTGGCAGCCGAACTTAATAAATGTAAAATTAGTAGAGCAAAACTGTCGAAAAATAACCTGACGTTACGTTCTCCATCGATAATGCAGGACCAAAAAATAGAAGCGGTGCGCGCAGAATGGAAATTTTGTAATTGCCACATGAAAATTTAGTGTCTGCGAAAGGAAAAACTTGTGAATGTTTGATAGGAAACACGGATTTCCTCTTCGGTCGAGGTAAATAATTCAACGGAGTTGTCGCTGTTCCTGACACGCCTAGGAGAAGAGATCACGCAGCCTTGGAGCTCCCCGTCCCAGGAATCGAACCGCGCGTCAACGAATCAGACACGTATGTCGCGGTCCGGAAGCCACACTCGGCCGGACAATATTGAATATTTCATTCTCCGATCGCTTCTGGTTCGTGAGTGTAGGGGAAGGTCGAGAAATATTTAACTGGGGTGGTTTCTCTGAAATATTTCAGCTGGTAGGCTGGTAGTTTCCGTGGTCTGTCTGTTCTCCGCTTTCCTGTCTCACTCTCGCCTCTCCTTTCTTTCTCCGCTTTCCTGTCTCACTCTCGCCTCTCCTTTCTTTCTCCGCTTTCCTGTCTCACTCTCGCCTCTCCTTTCTTTCTCCGCTTTCCTGTCTCACCTCGCCTCTCCTTTCTTTCTCCGCTTTCCTGTCTCACTCTCGCCTCTCCTTTCTTTCTCCGCTTTCCTGTCTCACTCTCGCCTCTCCTTTCTTTCTCCGCTTTCCTGTCTCACTCTCGCCTCTCCTTTCTTTCCCCGCTTTCCTGTCTCACTCTCGCCTCACCTTTCTTTCTCCGCTTTCCTGTCTCACTCTCGCCTCTCCTTTCTTTCTCCGCTTTCCTGTTTCACTCTCGCCTCTCCTTTCTTTCTCCGCTTTCCTGTCTCACTCTCGCCTCTCCTTTCTTTCTCCGCTTTCCTGTCTCACTCTCGCCTCTCCTTTCTTTCTCCGCTTTCCTGTCTCACTCTCGCCTCTCCTTTCTTTCTCCGCTTTCCTGTCTCACTCTCGCTTCTCCTTTCTTTCTCCGCTTTCCTGTTTCACTCTCGCCTCTCCTTTCTTTCTCCGCTTTCCTGTTTCACTCTCGCCTCTCCTTTCTTTCTCCGCTTTCCTGTTTCACTCTCGCCTCTCCTTTCTTTCTCCGCTTTCCTGTTTCACTCTCGCCTCTCCTTTCTTTCTCCGCTTTCCTGTTTCACTCTCGTCTCTCCTTTCTTTCTCCGCTTTCCTGTTTCACTCTCGCCTGTCCTTTCTTTCTCCGCTTTCCTGTTTCAATCTCGCCTCTCCTTTCTTTCTCCGCTTTCCTGTTTCACTCTCGCCTCTCTTTTCTTTCTCCGCTTTCCTGTTTCACTTTCGCCTCTCCTTTCTTTCCCCGCTTTCCTGTTCCACTCTATCCTCCCCTTTCCTTCTGTGTGGAGGCACCGAAATGTCCACCTCTGTCCCACGTAGTACACCCTGAATTGCGTCTTGGCTCACATCCTGTATAATCCTCTGTGGGGCCTGTGTTGTCCATGTGCGTTTGTGATTGTCCTTTCATTAATGTCACCGTATCATTCATTTTTGCAATTATCCAAAACTGGCACAAAAGCGAAGTAAAATAAATCCAATCTCTCTTATCATTTTTTCTTTGTCTTACTTAGGGCTGATGTATCGGTATCGGTATCGGAATGTGTCTGTTGGAATTTATTTACTGATACCTGCCGATATTTTTCAGGAATTTGGTCTGTCACGAACTCGTGAGACACTTTCGAGGAGTCTAATTATCCTGGGAATTATGCAAAATTCGAAGTTAGTTTTTATTTTCCACCAGTTTTGTTTGGAAAAAGTAAATTTTGTCATTCTTCTTGTAATTTAATATTCTAATGTAATTCTCAAATATTTTAAAGCAAAAATCCTGCAAATTGATGCATATACTTAGAATAGAGTATTATCCCTTATCCTGCAAGGAATGAAGGTTAAGAATTCGCACAAAAGGATAATCTGACGGTAGCTGGCTAGCACGTAAAGGGTAATGACTTCGGTGGCTCAGTGGTTAGCGATTCAAGTTTAGATAATCACTCATTTTCGAACCCCTGTACTTGGTAATCTATATTTTGAACAACTTTTAATTGTTAATTAGCACACCCGATGGGGTTACTATGAATTATGGCGACAATCTTGAAAGCCGCCATCTTGGAATTACCTCCAGATTTTCAATTCGGAAAGGGGTTATATGGCACATCAATTAACATGTGCGGTTTCTCAGAAATAACTTAATGCAGTTATTTCCCACCTACCTTTATTTGGTGAGGATATTTTGACAGTTGAAGTTCACATTTGGCGTCCTACAAGATGTGCTTTCTCTATGTGTTGCCCTTTCTGTGCCACACAAAATGCAAGACGTTTCCGCCAGTCCTCAAACCCACGCAATAACACTGCAGGGTCCACAGTGTCACACGCTTTCTGGGTCCGGTGCTGCGGATGTCGGAGATCATTGATTTTGTGTTGATAAACCGTGGCTTTAAAATGGCCCCGAAGGTAAAAGTCAGCATAAGATCCAGAGAACGGAGTGGTCACTCACTGGGTCCTCTCCGACCAATCCAGTGACGGGGGATGCTCACTCAACCACTATCTGACACTTAAAAGCATAGTGCGGAGGCTCCAAAATTTTCGGAGTTTGACTAAGTAATAGCTATTGACATGCTTTACACCGGAGAATTATACAATGTATGACATACTTGGAATATTTATACACTCAACTGGCATCATTACAACAAATACAAAAACTTCGTTATCACTAAAAATATTAATTCTTTACGAAATATAAAATTTCACTGGTGGACTCATCTCCAAAGGGCCTATCACCCTGATGTGATATGCCCTTTGGAGATTCAGTAGACGAAAGAAGTTCTTGCGTTCAGTTTTCTTTTACCAGGACTTAATATTTAGTAACGACCTGCCAGGACGATGAAGACTTATGACGACCGCAGATAACCAAAGGGTGGTCCAGTAACCAAGCCAGTACCATTACGGGTGGGAAATATCTCGTGGAGAACGTTCATTGTCCCCCCTCCCCCCCCCCCCCCACAGTTCCTGCTTCCAAGCGCTCTTTCCTGGCTGTCTTCCTAAATGTGGTCGCTCCCTGGCGACAAGCAGTGTTGCGCACAAAGGAAAATTTCCCTCGGTACAGGGAATTTCAGGTAAAAAATGAAGCAGATAAAGAAATGAGAATTAAAAATATCAACATTGCAGGGGAATTTGAAGATATCACATATTAAAGTCAAGTGCTGATTGAAGTGCTATATACATTTTTCATTTTTTCCGCTGCGTAATTTATGCCCCCAAAATGAATAAAATTTAAAAAAATTAAATTCAGCTTAGGAATACAATTAGTATCTTCCAGCTGTCACCAAACTTTTAAAATTATTGAAATAAGTCAGCAAATGAAAAACCTGATTATTGTGAAAATTTTCGTCCTTTTGTATATTTTCGCGAAGTGTACAATTGGTATCCTAATCTTCATTATTCTCTCCTTATTTTCATCCACACAATATTTGTTGTTGTTGTTTCAAGTGCACTTTATGCTCAGATAGGCTAATCGAGACTGGACCTACAGTTTAAAGTGCGATCGAACCAATGTGCAATGTGCCTCCACTGCGTATCGAACCAGGGACGCCTTGATAACAAGTCTACGACGTTACCATTATGCCATTGGGGAGGCCCTCATCCACACAATAAATCATAATATTTAGTTTTTCAGTGAGGCATCGGATATGCGTAGTATACTAGTAGGAGCAAGAATTCTACTAGTACTACCACCACCACCACCACCGCTACTACCACTAAATATTATTATTATTATTATTATAACAATATTAATAATAATCGTAATCATAATACATATCTATGAACGAAAGAGGGGTGACTAGGGGAGATAAAAGTGTTTTCTTCCCCCCTTGATTTTATTTCTTTCTTCCAAAAAGGATAGGAAGAGTTTGAGTTGGTGTTTTAAGTCCACTTTATGCACAGTAAGGCTAATCGGAACTGGACCTACGGTTTAAAGTGGGATCAGAACCACTGTGCCTCCACCGGGTATCGACCCCGGGACTCTTGGAGGCAAAGACGCTACCACTACGCCATCGGGGAGGCTCTAGGAAAGGAAGAGAGATTGAAAGAGAGAGAGAGAGGGGGGGAGGAGAGAACGTTTTTCTCTTCCTTTCTACCTTTGCTCCCCTCTTTCTTTTCTTCTTTATGCTACTTCTTTTTGCTTTACTTTTTCCCTCTTTGTACCTTTCCTTTTCTTTCTTTTTATCTGTTCTTCTCTCTTTCTCTCAGAAGTTTTATAATCACACTATCAATTTTGTTAAGGTGAGGGGGAAAATTGGGCAAAAACGGTAAATTTTGCGCGTTTAAAGAGGAAATTTTGCCCACTGGTTGCGGTAACACTGTACAAGTAACGGCGACGCCGCTGGTCGTAAGCCGACGCCGACGATCGCTAGGAGCGAACATTGTCTTTCGCAGCGCTCAATTAATCAGAACGAGCATCGACAGCAACGGCATCGGCTTTGCTCACAGCCTCCGACGGAACGGAACGGAACGCGAGATAACGATCCTCGAGGAAGATGCTGGAGGAAACCGCAGGGGGCGCTGCCAGAAAACCACCTCGCCGTCCCTTCCTGTTGGCTGCCAAACCGCCGGACTCATTCCGGCGACGGCTTCTCTGGGGATATCCCCCGGAATATAATGCGCCTTAGCGGGGTCTTGTCCATTTGCTCAACGAGCCCGGAGGCTGTGATGACTGCGGTGTTTAGACAAAGGGCAGTGTCCGCGCTGCACGTTATCCCCTGGTGTGTCGTCTTTGGGTTAGGGCTGAGTGGTGCTGCAAAGCTAGCAAGTCCTTCCACCAGATGCGCATACAAGATTTGATATTTGGAGGCGCTGTTCCACTCGTGCCTATTTTCTTATTTTATTGCACTTGTAACTGTTTTTTCCCCTTATTTTACTCAATTGGTATCTGTATTTTTCTGAGTTGATTGCATTTTGCTTAGTTTACTGAATTTGTATCTGTATTGTTCTTACTTCATTGCATTTGTTTCTGTATTTTTCTTAATTTGTAGCATTTGTATTTTATTTTTCTTAGTCTACTGCATTTGTATTCGTAATGTTCTTATATTTTGCATTTGTTTATGTATTTTTCTTATTTTGCTGCATTTCTATCTGTGTTTCTCCTATTTCACTGCACGTGTATCTGCATTTTTCTTATTTCACTGCATTTGAATCTGTATTCTTCTCATTTTACTGAATTTGTATTCCTATTTTTCTCATTTTACCGCATTTATATTTTCTTATTCTACGTGGCTTTTCTTTGAATGTTTTATTTACGTGTTTTTACTTAATAATATTTTGTTAATCGCGACGATGAGAATTGAGTGATGATTAGGTGAAATTGATTAAGGGACACGCACAAAGGCAGGTCGAGGCCGAGACTCGAACTGCTTAATCTGTAGGCCTATTTATCTCGTGATATGACGAAAGAAGAGTTTACGGGATATTATTGGAAACCTGATTGTAAGAGATCTCTAGGAAGGTCAGGACGATATGGTTGGACAATGTTGTCATGGCCCTGGAGGAAAGTAGCAAGTATATGTTCAAAACTGCCCAGGATAGGCACAAATGAAGCTTTTTTTGTGCTGCTTCTGTATAAACCTTCGGGTTGAATAATACCAGATAATTTAAAACTAGGTACAGTTTGGTACTGTTCCTAAGACCCGCCACCTCTGTGGGCGAGCGCGTTCGGGATCGACTTGTGATTCCGCTGCTGAAGGAGCTGGGTTCGAATCTGGGTGTATTTCCCCTCATCAGTTTCCTATCCATTCTTATCATTCTCATCGATACGATTAGCCAAGATGGCAGGAAAGCGACGCGAAGTAGCAAAATTCGTAAAATGTATGAATTAGGTGCAATATTGGCAAAGTCAAATATGCAGTAGTGTCCGAAAGTTTTTCTTCGGGTATGTGTTCAAAGCTAATGTTTAAAATCCACTTTATGGTCATGTAGGCTAACGGGAACTGATGGAATCGATCCCAGGACACCTTGAATGCAACGATCAGGGAGGCCCTGCGGGTGTGTCGTGTGAGAAATTAACCCTTCTGAATAATGTCCTGGTGATCGTTTCGTGACCCAAGTGTTGCGCAACATTGTTTACATTTTCGGTGGCAAATTTTGTACGTGGGACCGTCTTTACCGGAGATGGAGCACAGCTTAGCGTTGGATTTTCCTCTCCCAACATCTGTCAACATCAGCCAGCGTTGCGAACCGGGTGGTCCTGACGGTACATGTACGGTAATTTCATGTTCTAATCGGACGCACGCTAAATGTACAGTTCAGGAGGAAATTTTTGACATGGCGAAAATAAATTAGGAACAATGCCAATGTTCGATATGCAAGTTCTGATTCTGCTGTCGTGGATGAGCTTCAGAAATTTCCACCGACTTCAGAAAGATATCTTGTCGTTTTTCGAACATAGAAAGAGACTTTCGAAAACTAAGAATAATAAACAATTGTCGACCTCCACACAAATACAAACTGCAACAATCAGCAAAGAAAACAAACTATTAAAAAAATACCACACCACACAGAAAAAGTTTGTTTGGAATAAACAGTATAGTTTCTGGCAACCAAGCATTTGTTAAAATGAGCTACAAACAAGTGAATATTCACCAGAACCATGTCCTTTCATTAATTGTTCACATTTGTTTAGGATTACCAAAGAGTTTGCTCAAAATTACCTAAATTGGTAAATGCTACTAAATTTGTTGTTTATACTTAACGGAAAGCTTAACCTATCGTGTTTTATTAATTCAAACAATCCGTTTTTCTGTGCATGTTCCGCCATTTTAAAGGTTATTTGATTTTTCGTAGAAGGTCGATAGTGTATTTACACAGCAGATTTACATGCGTTGTTAAATACATTGTTATCTAGTACACCATAAACCTTGTGGGAACAAGAGAACAATTACCGTATTTACCGGCGTATTAGACACATTTTTTTTCTTTAAAAATAGGTCTGAGTAACAGGGTGCGTCTCATACGCTGATCTGTTTTAGAATACATTCATTTCTGGAAATTTTCTCTATTCTGAGTCAGACTATTTCTTTACGGTGTGTGGCGAAGAATATAAAAATGTATTCTAGTTAGATTAGGTAAGTTATTTTTTGAAAACTTGAAAAACTGTAAATCAATTGTAAATTCAGTGATCAAGATTTCTTCCTCAAAAAATGTACACGAAAAATACGGCGACAAATACGGTACGTTTGAAATTACGGAGTATGGTTCGGTATTTTTTGAATGCTTTGTTTTCTTTGATGATTTTTGCAGTTTGTATTTGTGTGGAGGCTGACAATTGTTCATTATTCTCACGAATATTCTGTTTGGTTTTTAAAGTGTATTTTTTGTGTTGAAAACGCTAGGATGCAAGCGTACGCTGCACTTGTCATGCATGTATGGTTTTGATGTGTTGTGCAGTTGGCAATGCTGACATGAGCCTGCAATCTCTGAGGCTTCGACGCTGATTAATGTCGAAGAGCACGTTGCCTGGATTAAGAGGACAAGTAGGGTGAAAAATGCTGATCGATATGGAAACTAACATAAGAGAACGTGCGAGTGGAGTGTTGCATGGGCTTTCGGAGATCGTGGCTTTATTCCCTCCCCTCCAAGTCGTGATAGCTCGGGGTCAGACATCTGCTTGATGCTAGCGAAATTGTTGGGTTGTCCAACCGAATGATTGGTGGAGCATTTGGATTGTTCGATGCCTCCTTCATTGTTGCCGAAACGGCATTGATCCAATAAGCTGAGGTCGCGCAGCTGTTGAGGCTGTGGCGATTGGAGCCAACCTGAGCATTGATCTGACTGACAAAAGGGACATGGCTGCTTCGGTGGGTTTCTTAGGAATTCGATTGGGCAAAATGGAGGGGTTGCTTTAACTCTTAACCGGCACACCTGGGTGCTCTTTAAGAAGGATTACTTCTAATTCTCCCTAACGTTGTTCCCTGATGGTCTCCTTGGCTAAAAAATTCGAATTCGATTCCCGAGCGAGTGCGTGCATGTCATGTCCACCAAAATACGTTTAAGGCGTGATCTTTTCGTCAACTTAGCTGAAAACTGCGTTAGTGCAGGCTAACAGGGATCTGGCGAATTCTTCGAAAATGTAAGTTGCCCATATTGGTATTCTGTCTTGCAATTTATCCCGTTTCTTACTGCTTAAGATTCCAGAAACACACCCATATATTGAAAATATAATTGTCAGTTACGCCCAGTAAGGTTTCTTGAGACAAAATTTTAAACCCGCCATTTTACTGTTATATGCCACTTCGATTCATATTTGGATTCTTGTTTCTCACTTGTCTACTCCAAAAACCTATGTGTTTTACCTTCGATTCTAGATTTTGTGTGTATCAAAGTGTTTTATGAATCCGTCACTTTAGGTAGATTATTCTAAACCTTAAATTTGATTCTAAATTAGAATTTTAGATAATCAAAATATATAGTTATTTACTGGATCCGCCATTTTCATAATATATGATTACAAAATGGTGCATAATCTAATCTAAAGAAATGGGATATTGTGTTTTGCAAATTTACATCCTCATAAGTCGGCTTTTTAGGCAGCTGGATTCAAATACATAAATGAAATAAATTCGGCATTTCGGAAATGTGTGTGTGTGTGTGTGTGTGACAGAGAAGCTACTGCAAATCAAAATTGGATGTCTTTCCGAGATTCGTCAATCCGGAAGACCGAGACTTAGACTCCCAAATTTGAATTTTTGGCAAACTGGATGAAAATATAAGTTAGTCCTGGAAAAAAAATTGAAAGAGCGTCTACTGGCCAGGGATGGTAATTTGACCTTGTTAGTGGTAAAATTGTGAGGGGAAGAAGAGTCATTCCTATGTCTTGATTTAACAAGGAAGTTATCAAAGTGATTATCCATGTGCTTTAACCACTTGTCCCGCAAAATGTTTACACTGTCAAGCAGAGCGAGAAAATTGCTTTTCCGTTTAATTCGACATGCGTGTTAAAAAAAAATTGCAGTCACTGAAGAACTTTGCCACTCGAGGACAGAAGACAGTACCGTTAGCTTCCGATCACATGTAGCATTAAGCAGATAGCGTGTCTAATGACGACCTGTCAGCGGTCAGTGTGTGGTTGCATGCGTCGGGGGATAATGGAGGTGCTTCTGTTTACCGAGAGGTCCTCTCCAGTTGCTGCCAGAGTTCAAGTGCGTGAGTTCTTGGCGTATTCGGCCGTAACCAAGGTAGCGGCGTGCGTTAATAACACACCCGATATGTTGCAATTAGTAGACGTCGTAAATGGAAGACCAGCACGCAAGAGGCTATATTTGTAATTGCTTGTGCCAGGAGATATGCATGTATCTGCCGGGGATTGCTTGAAAGGACTGCACTGTTGAACACCACAAGGAAGTTGTGTATTTTGAAATAGCTTTCATCGTTCGAAAATGCTGACTTTCGATCAAAAACAAATGCCGATTTGTATGTCGAAGATGCCGGCGGCTTGGATGTCGAAGATGCCCTCTTAGAAGTCGAAGATGCCGAATTGGATGTCGAAGATGACCGATTGTATGTCGAAGATGCCCGCTTAGAAGTCGACGATGCCGAATTGGGCGTCGAAGATTCCCGCTTGGACGTCGAAAGTGCTGGTTGCCTTGGGTGCTGAAAATTCTGGATTGGACATCGAAAATGCTTTGTTAATCGTCGAATAACCACATTTCCTGCAATTCTACCTTCTTGCATGCCACAAGTTCGTTCTTCGAGGAAGTCCACAGTACGTAGATACGGCTCACATTGCTAATTACATTTTCCATTTCATATTACTTAACCTTTTAAAGAAAGGCATTCTTTGCAGGTGCATAGTACCTCCTTGAATAAATTCTTGAGTCTGTATTTCACCAGTAGACACACTGCTGAACGAACATTCCTACCTTAACAAGTAATGGATTTTGTTTACAGGATTTCTGACTTTTCAACATACTTTTCGGTGCCAAATGTTTCATCATTATGTCTTTTGTACGCAAAAAGTGATTTGAGTTTTAATCATCGAACGTCCACCGGCTTTATATTCCATAGGTTCTTGCTTCAAATAGTAGTGGCAGGTAACTTGACTGAGGTTTTGTTGGCTTCACTGATGTAGTGCTTACTATGAGAGTTACATGTGCATAATTTTGTACAGTGTTGTAAATACTGTACAAATACCCTATTAATGAATGATCTTTACAATGCAGAGGTCTTGTGCACGACACCTAGCAGTAAGCTGATAGTCAGTATTGCTCAAAACACTAACAGCCTAACTAAAACAAAAATAACACGTTCATGACCGCCTTATCTCTTGTAGTTCTCAGTGTATATAACGTACTACACTTTCCCCTGGAAAAGATTTTTAAAAAATTCCTCAACCAATACTTCCCTACATGTTCTAAAGATGGAGACGGGAAAATAGCCTGGGAATAAATTTTGAGTGTTGCCTCAAGTTTGTCGTCCAGTGCCACAAATCACTGCAGAAAATAGTTGGGAAAATTTGTGCAGAATCAAAGAAAAAGCCACCGATTTCTTGGGTCGCCTTTCTCACACAAATCAGCGACATTGATGTCTCGAGTGTTGGACACGTGTTTCGTCACGCTTCTACAAGATTGGAGGATTATAAAGATTGAGATGCTTTCTTAATGTCCGGAACTGTACTTGATTTTACACGCAAATTGTGTATTGTAACAAGAATTTAACGACCAGAACGACACAATTAATATTGAAAAATAGTACATGAAGTAACAACAAGAACAACAAAAATAATATGGTTATTTTCACGTGCAGTGTGATGAATACTGTAAAGTTGGTAAGGTAAAAGTAAGATATGCATGTGTCTCTGACACTGTGAGAGAAATCAACCTGGTGTCTACATGCCGATAATTTTGCAAAATATATAATGTATGTGCAAGTACTATTCTCCTCTTCCTGATAATAAAGAAATTTGTATTCGGCAGCAAATATACAGAAATACCCGGATTAATGAAAGATTAGCCTATTTTTTTTTTTTTATTTGTATTTAGCGTCGCTTTTCTGCCACTTTTCTAATAGCGACGATGGGGATGACTGGTGATGGGATGAAATTGATGAGAGAACACTCACAAAGAACACACCTACCCAGGACGGGATTCGAACCCGGGACCCCTCGTGTCGTAGCTCGCTGTGATAACCACTCCGTCACAGAGGTGGACTGAAAGTAATGAAATAATACTTCGATGATTTCTATTCTTTGCACGCACGTAAGCAAGTTCCAAGCAAGGATCCTCTTACTTTGAGGAATCTTTCGTCATACTTCCAGAAAAAAAAGCACTATGCAAAGTTGTCGATGGTTGGAAAAAAGGTTCCTTAACAACTGTGGTATGAAGCCAAGCGTTGGTGGGCCTCTGCGGGTGCCTTACCGGTGCCATTGGTGTGGCAGAACACCTCTGGCACCATCTTGGCTTGCACGATAGAGCGCGCTAGTGCTGTTTCCACCGTAAGTAATTGAAGGCAAAACGAGTGAAAACGTCTCAGTTATATTGTTGATGGTTGTGTAGATGATGTTATTTATCATGTTTCAGCGTGCATCACGACTGAAGATAAAATATGCATACAAATGAACTCTTAACTCCAGTAGACTTTCACTGCTAGATTACCCAACGGTACTCAACCGTCGTATAAATATGTACAGTTGCAGTGTGCGATAAGTTTAGAATTTTATCAACAATAATAATAATAATTAATGGAACGGAAATGATGAGGAGTCTGGAAGAAAGTTGAAGGTACACATTTTTCTGCAGTGAAGTATTTGCTAGGTGAAGGTGTGCTGGAGGTAGCTGTAATGGAACCTGGAACGGTTGACCACAAACGACTGGCTGTAAGTACATATCATTGCACAAATTGAGATAACGAGATAGCACGAGTCTAGTTTCGTCTGTCTCGTTCTCGGTCTCGTCTATAGTTGCAATCGCCTTTCTTCGCGCTGTTCTTTTCAATCCGTTGAAAATATACACATTTCTTTTCCAGCACCTACACTTATTCTTGATTGTTTGATTAGTAAATTAAATAGTGTGAATGTTGTTTATTTACTGAAAATAGTTAAAAATAATGGTGGACAGTGAGTAATGTGAGAGAAACTGTTTAGGTCATGTTTTGTGACCAGATCACTGTTGACTATTTCTTAATGTTTTATCATAAATAAGTTGGCCTGGGAAAAGGAAAATTGCTGAAGCTCTGTACATCCTTGGACAGATTAAGTAGAGGGGATGGGGTGATCCTCCCATAAAACCTCTGAAACAAATAAGAAATCAAGTGACATAGAAGTAAATGGTGAGCCTCTTTTGATGTCCAAAATAGAGGGATTGCCCCCTCCCCACTCTTGCAGAAGGTGCCTGAAAGTAGCGTAACAATTAAGTTGTAATGGTGAAAAATATTGACTAAAGTATAGACATAAGTTCTTAATAGTGTTAAATAACAGCATTATTGAGAGATAATTGGATTTACAGGAGGGTAACATCCTTTTGATATCCAAGGCCTGCCAAACTTCTTTTAAATCTTTTCAAATGACTCCGCAATTGTCCTCACGATGCTGGATGAACAGCGACATTTTCCCACCGGGAGACGAACCCGAGGGGGACCTTTTACGCTGGGCCTTCAGGAACAGTCGTAAAGGAAAATGAATATTGAGGATGTGAGACAATGTCTCAATGATCCTGTAGGTAGTTCAATGCTAGACTTGCCTATCCAAATTTTCTTGCCCTCCCGTTTCAGTAGGAAAAACTGGACAAATTACTGCTTCTGAAAGGACCGAGGTCTGGAGACCTTTATTCCTATAAACTTGAACTGAGTATGTGTGCTTTGTTGGTTTGTGTGTGTATGAGGGAGGGGAAGCAGAGAAACTTGACTTTTGGGATTATTTCGAAATAAAACCACCGAGATAGACATGCGATGAAAGAAAGGGCAGGAGATATCTCAGGGAAAGAAGAAGGGGAGCGATGTACAATAAGAAGAAAGAAGCTGAATATCGATAAACGATATAGCTGCCTTTTGTAGTGGAAGCCCTTAAGGATGCTGAGAAGGGGCTACGGAAACAGAGGAGGGGGTTGACTCTGTGGCCCACGGACAAAAGAGCCCGGGCTTCTTCTTGGAAGAAAATGGTTGAAGGAGATGTCACGGATGAATGACAGCGGGGAAGGGGGTTGAGGGATAATTCAGACCAGTGGAGGAACACCTCTTCGTGCCGTGGAGAACCTCGTGTGCTCCCTTTTGCAGATTCTGCATGTAGGGCTAAAATGTTAATGGTATATTCATAATGTTTGAAATTGTCATGCAGTGTTGTTTTTTTTATATATATATATTACCCAGTGTGCAGTGCTTCTGCTACAAATACCTGTTCTTCACTACGTTTCGACAGAGCTCCTCTTGGACATTATCCAGTTGATTAATTTGCTTCATTTTACTTCGCTTTTTGTGACACTTTTGTCTAATTTGCGAAGATGGGGGATGAGTGATAATATGATGGATGAAATTGATGAATGGAGACTCACAAACATCCACGCCCAGGCTGGAATTCGAACCCGGGACCTCTGTCGTCGTAGTGCAATGTGCTAACCACTCCCCCACGGGGCCCGGCGGACATTATCCAGTGTCTAGGGCAG
Source organism: Lepisma saccharinum (assembly GCF_977018435.1). Lineage (NCBI taxonomy): Eukaryota > Metazoa > Arthropoda > Insecta > Zygentoma > Lepismatidae > Lepisma > Lepisma saccharinum. The sequence continues at coordinate 68,422,033 of NC_139233.1, forward strand.
CGTCCGAATCGGCAGCAGATGTCACCTAGTTCACCGTTCCATCTGGGGAATCAGCGAACCTCCGTTGTCCGAATTGGCGACAGACGTGGAGTCGGAGGCGCGACAAATGCACGCTTCAACTCTCTGAGATCCTGCGCTTGGCAGCCATATTGCAACTTCCGCTTTGCGGAGACAACTTTTACTGAATAGACAATGTAAAACTCAGTGATTCTTGGAGATTCTATCGATAACACTGAATGTAGAAAAATTGTAAAAGAAGAAATCACATGCCACTTTTTAATATGAGTAGTAAATAGGTGGAAATCATTGTGATGTTGGTTTGGCGTCTGCCTTATACTCCGTGACCGAGTGGTCTAAGGCTTCCTGCTTTGGGGTTGGATACGGGATGCGCACTTTTTCGGGTTTCCTGGGGGAAGCGTAACAACTTTTCTCCCGAGATTTCGGCCAGTGTATGAAACCGGTGGCCACTCACCATCGTGAGGAAGTGGGGAGCTATGAACGAGTAACGTTGGTAGTGTAACGCCGTCATGAAAACCTACAACAACGACTGGGGGTTCGTCGTGCTGACCACACGTCACTCCGTAAATGGTTGGATGATCGCCCACCTCTGGTGATTCATGTGGGAGTGAGTCCAGCAGTCGGTAGGTAGGCCTTGCCCCCCCTTCCCTCCGGCCCACAGGTTATTATTAGTGGTTCTACTATTTGAATTTTTTCTTCATATCCTACGTATCCTTCAAAACGTTTTCAGGGAGTTCCTCCTCTTCAAGAGCATTCAGGTGAACAATTTATTTTTTGCCGGTGTGAAGTGAATCGAACCTACGATAGCTCTCCCCGTGTAATGTTCACATTTCTCTCTTTCTGTGGTTATAATGGATTTGAACACTGGACTTACGCCTGACGCTTCTCAAAACTTGTGCGTGGGTGACACACATTCACCCATAATAAAATCAGTTCAAGATGGAACAGTCGTAGCTTTACAATCTGGTTAGCTTCCGTAGAAAATCGGTTTCTACCTCTAGATGAATCAGACACGTAGACAACCTTGCAAGCCAACCGAGTTGTCTACCGTACAGGAAATGCCACAGAGACACGAATCTTGCTACAATTTCTGACCTAAAGAGCAGCCTTTCCAATAACCCAATTATCTCGTAATATTACAACTTTCACCAGTTGTAACACCATTGTTGCATCAATTTTCAAAGGATTGAATTTCGTGTTTTTTTGGGGGGGGGAGGCCTCCTCCACCGCAATAGTGTCACAATTGCATATTATTCGTTGGGCAACTATAGTCGCTTTTCTTCGGATGAGTCATTTTCTGACTACTTCACTTGTTTCATGGTGCGTATGAGTGACATACTGTGGTTGACCAATGGAAAAGAAAAAAACTATACACCAGTGTGTTAATGTGTGTGTGTTGGTGTTAGAACTGAACAAATTGCAAGGGACAATGAGCGCAGGCCAGATTCCCCCCCCCCCCTTTTTTCAAAGTAAGCTCCCTAATAGAAGTAAGCTAAATTCAAACTGTGTCATTTCAGTAAAGGTTGCAATGGATTTTACTATTTAGGAATATTTGATGAAAGCTGCAGACAATATTTTATTACTTTTTTTTTAAAAAAAATACGGTTTTGCATAAGCTATAGTTTAAAGTTTTTTCGTCATTTAAAAAAAAAAAGATTTGACATGTCACTTGTAGAATTGCCATATTCGTAACACAAAATTAAGTTCCAATAGTGAGGAATATTGACGAATAAAAAATGTGCTAATATTGAAAAATATTGAATATATAAAAAATTAAGTTCCAACAGTGGAAAATATTGACGAATATATACAAATTAGGTTGTAAGAGTGAAAAATATTGACAATTATATACAAACTAACTCCTAACGTGAAAAATAATATCTAATATGTGAAATTAAGTTCTCATGATCAGGGCCCGGATAGTTATGCGCTTATAATGCTAATTTTATATACTATATTACTAATTTTATAATACTAAAATATGCACTTTTTTAAAAAAAACTTATTTTTAAAGAGTTTTCTTTCAGTTACCGGAAAAACGTACATGTGGACAGATATTTGTTATTTTTTCAGCTCACGATTTAGCATGTAATGAATGCAGTTCTAAATTCGTCCGCTCTCTCTTGTTTACTTTACACTGCACTTGATTACAACCTGATATCTCAAATTTTCAACCTTGAAACTCTTTTTGGCTACAATATTTTTGTACTCAGAAAAAATCGCTCTACTTCACAAGATACAGTTGGACAACAATTTAAGGCAATAATATTTGGCACATCAAGTTGAAGATTATCTATAGACTGTCAATTGCATTGTTTCTCTTCGACTGTTCCCGCGAGGATGACGAAAGAGGTCTTATCCCTTTGTTTTGTAGAAGGAAGGGGAGAATGAACGGCAGTGACGGAAGGAAATAAGTTATTTTATTAAGAAGACAATATGAACACACAGACGTAAAATACAATCTTTGTAGTGGTTTTTGGCTGTAAAATATGCAAGATGTATAAATATATTATTCATATATGCATTTGCACATTCATTTATCAAAAAAATGTTTAAAATATGCATTTGCATAACAGTATGAAAAATGCATAACTATCCGGACCTTACTCATGACCAGTTGGCTCTGATCCATGTCTACATTTAATCTTGCTTGAATGGGTGTCTATTAATAGAGCAGGTGGGCGAGCTCCTCCTACCCACAATTCATCCTCGCTCGAGTTAGGTCGCTTCGATGATGGGGGAGGATGTTCCGCTGCCAAGTCTCGTCCTTTTCCGCGAATCATTCATTATCTGGAATTTTTGCCAGTATTTTTTTTTTCGAAGAGGAAAGAAAACCCAACAACTTACGGCGCAAGACGCCATATAAGAATAAAATCTGTATGCGTCGTGATTTCCAGTTTTCCGCTCAGGGCGGGCCACATTTTATCCGTTGTCTCCTACAACTAAGAATTTTGCTGGGCTGTGTACCGCACCGTTTACAAGATAATGCATATCTCCTTCTCTTCTCTTTCTTTTTCTATTTCTCTCTTTTTCATTTTCTCTTTCTCATTTTCTATTTCTCTCTCACTTCCCTTTCGCTACTCTTTTCTTTCTCTCTCTTCCCTTCCTCTCCCTCTTTCCTTCTCTCTCTCTCTTCCCTTTCGCTACTCTTTTCCTTCTCTCTCTTTTTCCTTTCTCTCTTCCCTTTCTCTCCCTCTCTTTCCTTCTCTATCTCTTCCTTTCTCTACTTTTTCCTTGTCTCTCTCACTCTCCTTTCTCTTTTCTTCTCTCTCTCTTTTCTTTTCCTTCTCTCTCTTTTCCCTTTCTCTACTCTTTTCCTTCTCTCTCCTTCCACTTCCTCTCCCTCTCTTTCCTTCTCTCTCTCTTCCCTTCCTCTACCTCTCCTTCTCTCTCTCTCTTCCTCTTCCCTTGCTCTACTTTTTCCTTCTATTTCTCTCTTTTTCATTCTCTTTTTCCTTTCTCTCTCTTTCCTTTAGCTATTCTTTTCCTTCTCTCTCTTCCCTTCCTCTCCCTCTCTTTCCTTCTCTATCTCTTCCTTTCTCTACTCTTTCCTTGTCTCTCTCTCTTCCTTTCTCTACTCTTTCCTTGTCTCTATCTCTTCTTTCTCTACTCTTTCAGTAGTACAGTTATCGGCAATAAAGATGGGACACCTGGATCCTGAAATACTGGCTTCCCTGCTATATCTTGTGTGTTGCCGAACTCTCCGGCGATAGCAGAACTTCCTATTGAAAAGTTGCTATTGAAGTCTGCACAACGCCGTGCAGGGAAGCCAGTATTTCAGGATCTAGGTGTCCCATTTTTATTGCCGTTGACTATAAACTGGTTAGGTTAGTCCCGATCAGGCTATCTTTGCACAGAGTGGACCGCTGGAAGAGACCTGTTCTCCATTGAACCGTTCCTACTAACCCACACATTTCATGCAGGACCGCAGTGCGACACCTCAACCCGAAAGAGTCAGCCAAAAAAAATTCAACTTTTCTCCGTTCCTCCTCCAAAAACTCTCTTCCCGCCTCGCATCCCCTAAAAAGAAATGCGCGAAAAATGGTCACGTGACGCTCACGTGCAAGTCATCTGGCAGGAACCGTGAAAACTGCCTCCTTATCTCGTCTAGAGAGGAGGGAACGGAGGAATCCCGCGATGCTTTGCGGTGCTGCATATGAAGCTTCTCCGTGCCCAAGGATCCTATTAAATTGAAAAGTTCTGAATTATAGATTTCCTGGTTTCCTTGGGGAGGCAGCTTCGAACCTCTTACCCCGTTCCTAAGAGGCTGGATGCGGGCGGATCCCGAGATGAGAGATTCTGGGGGCGCCCGACGGCAGGGAGCGAGAGATTACTTCTCCAAAACTTGAATTCTTGATGTGCCAGAGCAAGCGAGTTCGATCACTCAGATTCCAAAGGTCAAAGGGGCCCGGGTTCAATTCCTGCCCCGAGACACGTTTCAATGCTTGTGATCTTGATCAGAAACTGTAGGCGTCCCACGAAGTGAAATTTGGTAAATGGTGTGCAATTCGACGACAGAGGTTCAATTCGAGGGCAGAATAATGTTGATCGGGTCTACTGCAATTCACGACAAAGGTCAGAAGCCGCAATGCTCTAGTTGCTAGGGCGTGGGATTACCACACGTAAGAACAATTTTCACCAGGGTGGGTTGTGATTTAATGTCTGAATTTTTCCGGCCATTTACTTGCATAAAGCGGCTCTGGGATTTACCAAACCTCAAATAGATTGGTACCTGGGGCCAACCGTAAGGGTGAAAGGCGGTCGGAGCGTGGTGCTGATCACACCACTTCCAAATAATAACCTAGGATGTGTGTGGGACCCAACTCCACACCGCTCTTCTTCAGGTGTCATGTGCACGTTGAACTTTGCAGTACCTTCCTATTGACGTCCTTACAATTTTACTTCACTTCGCTTCGTTTTCTTTTTGTGACGAAAAATTTACTCAAAAGTACAGTTTGTTCATGCATTTTGCAGGATCGGATACCTTAACGTAGATATAATATAGAAAATTTGAGTCCTTGCGTATGTGTCCATTTCTGTGAAAAAAATGAAAGGTAAATCTTTACAAGATACTTCAAAAATGGAAATTTTGAGGGAGACGCACAAGGTCTAAAATCTAGTGACACGTAGAGGCCCTGCCGTTTTCTACTGTATGAGTTAATCACGACAATGAGGATGAATGATGAAATGGTGACAAACGCAATAATATATTCATGACAGACCACTCTTCGAATATGGGACCTCTGGCTTCCTAGCGCGTTGTCTTGACTACTACTCCGCAGAGGCTGGCAGAAAGATTAGCCAGGATAAATAGGATTAGATGATATGGAAGAACGGACGCTCACAATTATTGACAGTTACGTTCTCACCACCTGACTGTTCCTGGGTTCCAATGAAACCAACAAATTTTGAATAGACAGAGAAGAGAAAAAAAGTCTTCCATACATGTTACAAAAAATTATATAGCATCACGTGAAAGTCTGATATGCCCGTTACCCTTGAATTATTCGAAGGTAGTGTATAAAACACTTGGGTTATTGGGGATAGAGTATAAGACACTTGAAGTATTAAGGGATAGAGTATAATAAACTTGAAGTATTAAAGGATAGATTATAAAACACTTGAAGTATTAAGGGATAGAGTATAAGACACTTGAAGCATCAAGGGATAAAGTATAAGACACTTGGAAGTATGAAGGGATAGAGAATAAGACACTTGAAGTATTAATAGATAGAGTATAAACACTTGAAATATTAAGGGATAGAGTATAAGACTCTTGAAGTATCAAGGGATTGAGTATAAGACACTTGAAGTATCAAGGGATAGAGTATAAGACACTTGAAGTATCAAGGGATAGAGTATAAGACACTTGAAGCATCAAGGGATAGAGTATAATACACTTGAAGTATGAAGGGATAGAGAATAAGACACTTGAAGTATTAAGAGATAGAGTATAAACACTTGAAATATTAAGGGATAGAGTATAAGACACTTGAAGTATCAAGGGAAAGAGTATAAGACACTTGAAGTATCAAGGGAAAGAGTATAAGACACTTGAAGTATCAAGGGATAGAGTATAAGACACTTGAAGTATCAAGGGATAGAGTATAAGACACTTGAAGTATCAAGGGATAGAGTATAAGACACTTGAAGTATCAAGGGATAGAGTATAAGACACTTGAAGTATCAAGGGATAGAGTATAAGACACTTGAAATATCAAGGGATAGAGTATAAGGCACTTGAAATATTAAGGGATAGAGTATAAGACACTTGAAGTATCAAGGGATAGAGTATAAGACACTTGAAGTATCAAGGGATAGAGTATAAGACACTTGAAGTATCAAGGGATAGAGTATAAGACACTTGAAGTATCAAGGGATAGAGTATAAGACACTTGAAGTATCAAGGGATAGAGTATAAGACACTTGAAGTATCAAGGGATAGAGTATAAGACACTTGAAGTATTAAGGGATAGAGCATAAACACTTGGAAGTATTTGGGGAATAGTCCATAAAACGCTTGAATTAGTGGGGTAAAGTGAATAAAACACTTGACTTCTTGGAGGATCGGGTATAAGTCATTTGATTTGATTTTTGTTATTTGGCGTCGCTTTTCTGCACTTTTAACTAATTGCAACAATAGAATTGAGTGATATATGAAGAAATTGATGAAAGCACCCTGACATGGAACACGCATATCTATGGCGGGATTCGAATCCAGCACCTCCGGCCTGTATAAACCACTTGAGTTACTGAGTGATAGTGTACATAGTAGAAATGTCATTCATGTATGTAATACATATTTTTATTATTATTATTATTAAAGATCCCTTTCCACTTCTGAAGTGCTTACTAGGCAATGTTTTGCTAATTATGCAATGTAAAAGTCAAGACTCACAGTAAACAATATAAAAATGTGAATAGCATTCGCCAGACATATTAAAACAGTGAAGTAAGGTAGGAATTTCATTTCTCATATTCAAAATGCAAATTTTTATTTTACACGCTCAGTTAGACGATAATTGCCCAACAAGCACGTGACCCCAATTTTTCACTTGAACAGAAACGCTCACAAAAAAAACTAAAAAAACTGGAGCATAAAAACCTACAATTTCAAACTAACAGCATAAATTTCCAAACTTGTACGTTGCGGGACCCGCACTTAATAATATGTAATTCACTTGGGTTCGGTGAGGTTAGCGTAGGACGGTGTTTTCCCCTGTTTGCTCGCGTGTTTTGTGAAACGCGCCTCATCCCCCTACACCACGTGACGTTCTCTTTTTTTCCCGCTTTTGTATCTCTCCTCTCCGAAAAATACACGCACGCAGAGGAATATGGGGGAGAGGGGAGGGTGATAATTACGGAACGAAACTTTAGGTAAATAAATGTTTTTTCTGCGTTAAGATAGAGACCCTCGTTTTTGATCAAATTCTGATCATAGCCTTATAAGTCAACCCAGAAAATTTTATTTTACATAAAAACACATATTTTCCAGTTTTTCGTATGTAAATACATATTGTGGGAATTTTCACTTTAAATGCATAAAATCACTCATTGACTTCAGCTACCTCGAAATCCTCGAAGGGAAAATGTTTATTCTCCGCACCTCTTTCATATATTATGCCCAGAACTTTGAAAAACTTGTATCTGTTGTAAATGATCTCGACAAAGAAGACGCATATAGAAGTCTATGGACATTCTGCAAGAACTGTTGAAGGATCCCTCCTTAAAAGTTGAATTGCCATACATCTCAACAAACCTGTCCTTTCTCTCTAATTCCATACGAAAGATTGAATCGTCCGCGAACACTTTTGCAGCTTCCGTGGGTGAAGTCCGTATAGTAGAAACGAAACTGAAAGAACTCACTGGATCTAATACACAAGTGCTAATGTCTAAATGTACACACATTTTTAACAAAAAAACAAGGTTTTCAAACTTTGTGCTAAATTTCACGTGTTTGGAAGGTGAAGTGTAGGAAAAGGAAGCTTTGGAAAACTTCAGCGTTAGTGACATTTGAAATATGCAAGAATTGTTTTTGTGACGTGGAGCGATCTTTGTCACAATATAAAATGCTTTTTGGAGATAATCGTCACAGATTTACAATGGAGAATTTGGAAAGAAAACTATGGTGATCCACAGCAACTCTCCCCAAAAATAGCTCGCTAAGAGGTAAGCATTTAAAAACTGATTTCAGGTGTTTAAAATGCATGTAATATTTTGTTTTTGTTACCAAATGTTTTTTTTTATTTTTGTCACATGTTTTCCTGTTTTTATCACATATTTTCAACATTTTTGACACATGAAAAATAAATATTTGTGAGTTTTTTTTAGCACATAAAGTTCCGTTCCCTAGCGATAATCGCAAAGAGACAGGGAGGAAAGGTTTGAGTACACTTTATACTCATAGGGTAATAGGGACTGGTCCTACCGCTTAAGGCTCGAATGGGCCTTCGGCAGCCGTAAGGGTTATTTTTTTCAAATTTTCCTCTCCACTCGAAAAACCTCTGTGATATTCCAAAATATGAAAAAATACATCAGCTTAGAATTCCTTCTAGACCATTGACGTGAATTTTCGTGTAGTTTGCTTACGCTGTTATCGAGATATTATCAATAGTTTCGCGATTACGTAAGTCTATTAAAAATTTTGACCACAGCGACGGGGTTTATAGCAACTGGTGGAAGAAACGCAGCAATCTAAGAAAAAAGATAGAAGTAAGGAATATTGATTGATTTGGTGTTTTAAATTACTTTATGCACATTAAGGCTAATGTGGATTGGATCTACAGTTTAAAGTGGGATCCGAACCACTACGTGTCTTCACAGTGTATCCAACCCGGACCCCTTGATTACAAGGTGCCAACGTTACTACTACGCTATCTGAGAAAGAAAGACGAATGGGTGTAAGAAAATTCAGGGAGGGTGAGGGTGATACGGATAGGAATAGTGGTAGGGAATGAATGCATGATATGTATTCACTTCGCCTTTCTGCCACTTTCGGCTAATTGCGAAGATGAGGATGCATGATGATGAGCAGAGAACGGATTTATATGTAGTAAAAATGTGCTGAATATGTAAATACATATTTAATTATTTTCCTCAAAATATGGAGTTACATATGGACTTAAAATTGTAAAAAGTTTACCATTTTAATAATATGATTCTACACAGGTTACATAAAATACAGTATGCTTACATTGACATTAGTTGTAACACAACACAAAATGTGTTTTCATTTTCTGTTATCAAAACAATGAATAACAAAATTTTGTTGTAAGTGTTCGAACGTAAAATTTCTTCTGTTATCTCTTAAAATGGATTTATATGACTAAAACTGCTTTCAATATCGCAAGAAGTAATGGGAGTGTATCTCAAATTCGTCATTTATTCACAAGAAATTCGCCCAAATCTTTCGGTCACACGGGGACCGACTGTTATTCTGCGAATATGGAGCATATATATGGAAATAAGATGTAAAATAAATAAAATATGAGCCATATATGTAAATATATGGAAAATAAAAACTAAATTTTTCGAGTTTACATACAATGATGCGCATAGATAATACAAAATATTACTGATTTCAGCAAATATGCATTTGCATATAAATCCGTTACCTGGTGATAAGATAAAGTGGAGGAAGGGACAAGCAGGACTACATATGGACGACACATTATAATTCCTGCAGAGGATTATACTGGCTGCATGTCCAGGCGCCAGGGCCTCGTTAGTCTGCAGAAGACTGCAGTCCAGGGTGTACTACGTGGGAATGAGGGTGACGTTCGAGTCTCTTCACACAGGAGAACACCCCTACACCGCAGGGAGGGCAGAGAAAACGCACCGGAGTAGCACAGAGAGAGAACAAAGGCAACATGCACAAGGCAAAGAGTAATATGCACTGACACAGACACACATATACAAATAACTAAACCAACACAAATAAGACAAGCAAGGAGTGACACACGCACGCACATAGACACACAAAGTGTGTGTGTGAGGGAGAGAGAAAGCAAGAAAGAAGTGGAAAAATAGTCTGAGGAATGAGGGAGAGATTGAAACAGTGTGAGCAACACACACAAAACACACACGCGTGGGAGGAGAGAGAGAGAGAGAGGTAGCTAATTGGAAAAACCCTTCCCAAGGGATGGTTTCGAGGCAGGTATCCCGAACACGCTCCCGCTGAGTTACGCCGGCAGAAGGGCCCCCAAACATGCAATTCCTTTTCCCAAAGTGGCGTGCAGGGCGTGTATTCCGCGCTCGTATATATGATGAGAGCACGGGCTTTTACTTTTGACCTCTTCCCGTTTGTGAATTACGAACCCTGGGGATCACACAGTTTCGTGATTTTTTTCTCACATTATCCACAATTCTTTTCTCCCCGGCACCATTCCGAAAAATAAGTATAAAAAATTTACTGAACTGTTTTTAGGCCGCTGCCCAATTTGCTTTAGCCTGATATTCCGTACTTCTAGGGCGGCACAGTGGTAGCGTCGTCACCTTTTAATCAAATAGTTCGATACCCGGTGGAGGCACATAGTGGTTCGGATCCCCCTTTAAACTGTAGGTCAAGTGCCGATTACTGTGCATAAAGTGGACTTAAAACACCAAATCAATCCATATTCCGTACTTCTATTTTTTTTTTTTTAGATTGTTACGTTTCTTCCACCAGTTGAGATAAACCCTGTCGCTGTGGTCGAAATTTCGACCCCACATTAGTGGGTGATGCAGCTTGCCATGTAATCCTTCCTGTCCCTGCGTTGCCAGAATGTGTAATGTTCTTCAACACGTAGGTGTCACCTTTATTCAGCGCCAAGTGCTTGTAGTCATTATGAACCGAACGGACAACCTTACATAGCGAAAGTAGAGCTGTAATATTCAAAGTAGTTGAATTTTTTGACAACGAAGCAAGATAGGGAACTTATACTAATATGAAGGCTCTCGGGTACCAGCGAAGAGGAAACGTGAGGATAAAACAATCTACTGTTCACTTTATTTCTCGAATTTGCGGGGTTTTTTCTCATGTCGGTAGAGCTGTACTGATCTTTCAATTAGGATTAATGTTTTATTTCACCGGATTCACATCCGAAAAAATAAGTGTATCTATTTTTGGGAAATATCGTTCAGTGAGGAGAAAATTGACGTTCTTGGCACATTCTTTGAAAAACATCCGGAAATTTTAACAAGTTATTTGCATCCTGAATCGTGTATTGCTTCTTGATTTTTACCATTACCTAGGTCTATACTCTGTTCGGGAATATCTGAAGCGCGGAAACGCAAACATGCTTGTGTGCAAGTAGTGACTCGATATGGCTGAACACATGAGAGGGAACGGGATTGCTTGAAGCGGGAAAAGCGACTGCAGCTACTAGCTGTTTTCAGCAGCGTGTACTGCCCACTCACTTTCTCCCCTTCTCTGTCGTTATGCGCGTCCTTGCTCCAGAGATTCCCGGGATCGAGTATAGCTTGTTTGCGTCGCGACGAGAGAATATATTTAGACTTTCCGGTCCGAGGGTGGGTACAGGATTATCGCTTAACACAATCAATAAGTAAATTAACCCGTTGACTAGCCAGCATCTGTCCTCCCATCACAATTGGTTGAATCAAGAACTGCAGGGACATTCCACAGACTTATCCAGTCCACGTTGCTAGCCGTTTTTGTTGTTAATACAGTGCAAGACAAAGCATTTTCGTCACCATTGTAACGCAACTTCATTGATTCGTTCAACAGTCAACACACAATGACAGCTCTAAACTCTTGTCGGTAATAGATTAAAGGAATTTGAAGGCAAGTTTTAATGGGATTCAATAAGAACGGCAGTGGCGTACGCAAGGGGGGTATGGGGTTTAACCCCTCCCTTGAGCTTTTGAAATATTATGAAAAATGCTGTGGAAAAAAAATAATTAAAATGACCAATTTATCAAAGTCAAAGATCTGCGACAATACTACGCACAACGGAGAAAAGTCCAGCATTCCAAACACACACGTCTTTCAGAGTGAATGCCTTGAAAATAAACACGAATTCTTGAAAATAAAATATGACTGAAACTATGATTTAAAGGAGGAAAAAAAGTTTTGTATCTCAGCTGCATGAACATGTATTTTTTTGTGTGAACAATGAGCATTAAGTAAAGAAAGTTCTTGGCTCGTTGTAAGCGGCTAATGTATAGACAAGGACTAGGTGGACAAAAATACACTGTAACCAGTACGCCTTCCCATTGTTTACCGCGGCACGTTTGAATTTCTGAATTCAAATTACAACAATCTTAACTATTGTAAAATGTTTTGTTGGTAAGAACAGCGAGACAATCCAGGTGTGAATTATCGGCGACATTTATGCGGGAACAAAGCCGGAAAAATTCCAACCAATTCCGGGAATCGAACCGGATCTCTCGCGTGGTTGTCAGACGCCCTACCGACCAGACTACCGCAGCTCCTTGGATGAGTTCCCTACTTCCATTATTTCAATTTATTTTAATATATTTATTTTCTTGTTTTTATGAATTTTCTTCACGTTTAATTAAATTGTCTCACCTCGTTGACTAGACGATTATTTCGTAACAAAGAAACAAAAAAAAAAATGCTCCTGGAATTTGTTAAAAATCGAATGACTAGAAACTAATTTCGGTCTATTGCTTTCATAAATGCTATATTTATGTAGATCTCTACTACTTAATAGTAGTAGTGGTATTAGTAGTATTATTAGTAGTAAATCAACTAATTAATTTGTTATAAGTATTATTAATCAATTATGGGTATTATTATTTAATTAAAGTATAATAAAAATATGGTAATACGAATTTGGAGAAAGTTTTAGAAATAACCCCCCCCCCTTTATGAAATCCTGCGCACGCTACTGAAGAACGGTGACCCCCACCCCCTCCCCCAGATTGTACAACCGCGTATTCCATTGAAAGTCAATGGGGTTGTTGCCACCAAGAAGTATCAATGACTACATCCGGATCAGAGGACAATAAATACGCGAACGTGGTCTCTCCTGCCGTCTTTCCCCAGGTTTCACGATGTTATTAACATGGACATATTCCTCAATATGATGAGGATGATGTCTCAAATTCAGAAGTGTGAGCTTTAAGGAATTATGTTTTCGGGAGAGAGAGGATGAATTTTTATCGGGATTTATCCAGGATCTCAGGAAAAAAGCACGTTACTTTTGAGATGTGCCTGTGTGTGTTATATATCGTATTTTTGAATGCATGACTGTATAGTAGGGACCAGTGATTCTGATATTATACGTATTCTTGAGCGGCATATCTGTCTCTGATAAAAAAGAAAATATTTTTGTATCATTCTTTTGCAAATAGATTCTAATGTTTATTTCTTTCTTTCCAGGTACGTGCCAGTCCGTGTTTCTTTTACTCCAGAAGAGCGGCAGGTGAAGTTAATGTAATTTATTGGAATTAAAGCTAGCTGTGATTAACATATTAATACTTAAGTTACAAATATTGAATAGTGTTGCTGATTTATTTCATGGTCTTACTTTCTCTCCCCCCTAACTTTCACTGTGTCTGCAGAGTAAAGTATGTTGACTCCAGGATTTGAAGTATCTCACTATCGCACCTGGTCCTAGGTCACGGAACAACGGAGCAGAGTAGGCCCGCGAAATTTTGTGCATAAGTGGTTAGATGCACCCATTGTTCTTGCTCTCGCCGCCTTCAAGGAAGCCACGTTGCCATGCCAACGGCAGCCAAGATGTAAACTTAAGGGTACTAACTCCAAAATCACGACCATCTTATTGAATTGAAAAAATTTGTTAACTATTTATAATCTATTCTTCTTTCGTGTTCGAGTCTCTGAGGTTTAGGCTTCACTAATAGCGTAGCTAACCTAGAATATGGGGATCTTGAAAAGCCAAGAGCGGTCCCGGGTTCGATTCCGACGTTGGCCCAGCGTCTTGAGGAGCTATTTGAACAGAGGAAGTAGCGGGCTCAAGTCTCGAAAGCCAGATATCAGCGGAGCATCGGGATGGATCTCTATGTCACCCAGTGAAAAAGCCTGTCTGTCCTTTCTTTCCCTGTCTTCCCGTTTCTTCCACATTTTATGCCTGTCTCTCTTTCCGACCACCGATACACAATCACCAAACTCCCATCAGACTGAAATCTTGATCCCTAAATGCAGCCTGACCCTGCAGTCTCCACAAATTTGCCACGGGGCTTGAGCTGGCCGGCGACTATCGCATCAGAACAGAAGCTTTGAACATTCGTCACCGAGTGGTTTCTTTGACTGCTGCTTTCCATCCCGGCACGTTTCCACTTTCGACACGTGCTGTGCGAATCCATGCATTAAGTCACCTCCCGCCTTGTATGTTTTATGGTAGACCACGTACCAGGATGAGATCACTCCACACGTCATCCCTTATTGCGGCGAGTTTTGCCTAACAGCCTCCGCTTGATGAGATTCTGATAAATTTAGTTTCTGCAAGCAGCCTTGGCGAGCAAGATCATTCCATCTGTAAGCGTGACGTGGAAAGGAACTGGAGTTGAATTTCCTCCCGCAGCATCTCAATGAATGTACTGTCGGGTTTTGTAACATCATCACCAACCTTCAGTGAATGTTGCATTCAAACATCAGAAATTTTGAAGAAACAACTAGTATTTTAACACTAGATTCTTCATAAGGACAGACAGTGTGTGCGTATACGAAAGAGAAAGAGAGAGAGAGAGAGTGAAAGAAAGGGTGAAATTAGAAAGAAAATTAGCGGGAGAAATAAATCGAAATACCTAGGAGAAAAGAATTGGGGAGATAGAAGATGAAATAGAGAGAGGAAGAAGGAGATAGAAAATGAGGAAAATAGAGGAAGAGAACGAAACACAAAAGAAAAGAGTGTGGGGGGAAAGAAAAGTAGAATAATGCAGAGAAAAGTGAGGGAGGGGGTGAGAAGTAGACAGAGAGGAAACGGAGAGAAGAAGAATTATGAGTCGAAAGAGGGCGAACGAGAGAGAGAGAGAGAGGGGGAGAGAAGAAAAGAACAGTCAAGACACCAGACACTGAGCGCACTTGGAAATACCTCGTGCACTCTTTAAGCACTAAATACTGTTGCATATTGAGTTTTGTGTGTGTATGTGTCTGTGACTAATCGAGACTTGACCTTTAGTTTGTCAATGGTTTAAGTTAACTTTATGTCCAGATATACTACGTAATTGGGACTGGACCTACAGTTTAAATTAGCATCCGCACCAGTGTGCTGTGTACCTCCACCGGAGATCAAACCCGGGGCTCATTTATCAAAGATGACAGCTTTACCACTGTGCCATCGAGTAGGCCCAACCCGAATCCAACCCGAGGCACCTTGATTACAAGAGTTCAATCATAACGCTATAAAGGGGGAGAGGATACTCCTTCCGAGACACAGGAAAAGGAAAGTGAATCTTTGCGCTTCACTTTTCCCCTTCCTTCGGCTAATAACGATGAGAGGACGAATTGGGAATTGACGACACAGAGGAAGCAACAAACGGAACCCAGGTTCGAAACCAAGGAAAAGACCCCTTGCGTTCGTATCGCCCTACGTTAACCTACTGCGCCAGAGTGAACGCGATTGTCGGCAATATCGTCTCACCTTGGACGACAACGATTGTACTCTCTAGATGATATCGCACCTCCTATGCACGACCATTTCAGATCATTCCGTATTCGTGGAGCGAGGCATAAACCAGGCCCAGGATTACTTCCGGTAGCTGTTCCAGTCACCCCTTAACGGCCAGCAATAATCCTTTATCACCTTCCAAACGCGAGATCAGAAGATCCCCAAAGAGAAATGCCGCAAAACATGCTTTCCTCTCCTTTATACCAAGCGGGAAGCAATTCCAACGAAGTTATGACTTTTATCCCCAGAACAAAACAGTCTCTTTTTGATCATTTTGTGCAAATCTTGCTTCCTGCTCAACCCAGCGGATTTGCGTGCTAGTACGCCCTTGATATATCGTCAGGAAAGTAACTCCAAGAATGAGATGTTTCATCTTTGTTTAAATAAACTCCTCTGAGGAGTCAGAATGACATATCTCCACTTCTAATCCTTAGCAGTAAGGTGGAGTCAAGTATCTCCAATTTACTGACTTGTTAACAGTCATAATGAATAGTTATTATAAAGAATAAACTCAATACGTAACTCTACGTAGACTCGCTGTCGTTTTGTAACCATAGAACGCAGGGTTCGATTCGTGACTAATCGAAACGTCCAGCATAATAATATATTGATAATACCACAAACAAAACATTGTTATTGTTTATTGTACTAGTACTCCTAATCAATTTTATATCAACGACAAGACAACCCTTACATTTCTGGCCACACATCTTCACTGATTCATAACAAAAAATATCGTTCAATCTCTCATCGATTCAAGTGAATCGTTCGAAATAACCGATTCATTCATGGACTATGGCGTCATCCAAAGAGCCGCTCGGGAAGGAACAGCTATTGAGAACGATGAATTCGTTCAAAATTCATCCCTATGCCAGTCACACGCGAGGAAGATGATGAAACGAAAATTGTTAGCCCAAAATTGATTGAAAAGAGAGAGTGGGGGAAGGTTTGCCTTCATATTATTCCCCCTTTATATTTTTTTATCATTGGCGGCATTTCACTGAAATCGGAACCATAAGAAGAGGAGACAATCGAGCGCGAAAGGTAGACAAACCACCTCATAACTGTCAGCGACCTGCCAAGGCGGGACATGATGAAGGGGGTCGAGAAGTGGGGAGATATTTCTCTTCGTTTATTGTCTCCGTTACCCTCCGATTTCCGAAAAGGGGGGGGGGGTCCTAACTTTATTTTTCAATTCTCCCGTCTGCATGACACGACCTCCCTCTCCTGTCCTTCTTGGTGCCAACCCTTCCCCCCTTTTTTTTACCTCCTGGCAGTTCTTTATGCTGGGGTGATGAACGTGGAAAAAATAGGAGGGGGGGGGCAATCTGAAAAATATCCTTGGAGTTTTAAATTCGCTGCTGTCAGGGACAAATTACTCCCCCTTGAGAAGCCAGCGCAGTCTGGCGGAGGAAATTAAAAAACGATCAGATTTCTTGGACGCTTGGTTCCGGTTTCACCTTGATCTCATCACCCCACTCCCTCTCTCCTCTCTAGAAGCAGTGTTTCCAACTTGCAAGGTGTTTTAATTGCAATAACTTCATAAGTATTTTCTTGGTGAATTTCGTACAACCTACAAGAATCTCCGATAGTTTACTGATTCACCACCATTTTCGTATCTTGGACCTGGGAGCAGTGGCGCTAGTATCGAAATACCATTACGAAAGTATTTACATGCTTGAAGGTACGACTTTCAGCATATGCTTGCTCTAGGCAGACCTCCTTTTCTAACGTACAGTCGACAGCAGAGATAATCATAGGTAAATTGTCCACCGCTATTTTCACTACTTTTTTTATTCTACATCCTGTGTTGTTTAAAGGAATGAAACTATGTTGGTTCGAAGCAGGCATTGTTCTCTGCTAATTGACGTATCTATTTTAATTCATTGTCATCACATTGTGTAATTCAGACCGAATGAAAATGGTGCTGGACAATTCGCCTACTGTTTCTTTCGCCGTTGGGTGTACAAGATAATTACGTTTCCTATCGAGAGAATCACCCTTTTTTCACAACGCCAACCGAGAGGATGACAGAGTAATGTTTTTGGTCTGTCAATTAAATATTCAAACCACATATTCAAGGAAAGAGAAATTTGGAGCAAGTGATGATAGATGGAGGCACCAAGTACGAGAATAAAATGAATTGATTTCAAGATAATCGAGGACTAGATCAAGATGAAGAGTAAATAGAAATACGTTAAATACACTTCGTTAGTACATAAAAATATGTAACTAATGTAATAGAAATGCATGCAGTGTTTTTGTAATTATTTCTCATATACCCGTATACAATTGATAGGGAAGTGTCGTGAAAAATCCACTAGTCGTTGATCATTGTGTAGTCAATTAGTCATTTTCATGGGCACATTAAAATAATGCCGAGTATATACATTCAGAGAAAATCTGGGTGTTGTGTGGTCTTGCTTGACCCGTAGAAGAATTATTGGTCCCACATTCTTCGACGAAACTGTTAATATAAAGGTGTACATGAACATATTCAGTAAATTTATGATTGAATTAACATTACTTAATTTAAGGTTACTTAAACAAGATGGAGCTGCACGAGGAGCAGTTATATTTTGGCTACCGATTAATTTCGAAAAATCCGTGGCCGTCAAGATCACCAGACCCTACATGCACTGTAGAAAAAATACACTTCCTGCACACTTTTGGAACACTTCCTAGAAACTACTTTTGCTCACTTCTTGTACACATCAAATGTGCACAAGAAGTGTACAGGAAGTGCTTCAATAGTGTACAGGAAGTGCTTCAAAAGTGTACAGGAAGTGTGCAAGAAGTGCTTCCAATATAAAGGTGTCCCAAAAGTGTGTAAGAAGTGTGCTGCAGAAACTACTTTTGATCACTTCTGGTACACTTTACACATTTGGAACACTTGTGAAAATACTTGAGCGACACTTTCAGAACACATTGAAAACACTTCTTGCACACATGAGATATATCACAATTCAGTACTCATACTTAGTTTCTAGCATAAAAATGCAGTTGACTCACATTTAACTTGACAATTGAAGGAGGAAAAAGCAACAACTTTCAACTGTGAACCTTAAATTTTGTGTGATGCTACAGAATTGAAAAGACACTGTCAAGGAGGAGGTAGAAAGAAACACATTCTTTAACTATATACACCCAGCACTGAAAAATTACTGGAAGCCTTTGACTCTTCCCACGGGATTTGTAACGATGTTCCGTTTTGTAAGAGAGACCTTAAAATATTTAATTGACAGAGCAAAAACATAACTCTATCAACCTCTCCGTTGTGGAAAAAGAGCGACTCTTTTAACATAAACAGGGCGATTCTCTCGATAGGAAACGTAATTATCTTGTAAGTTAGAAAAGAAGGTGTGCTTAGACCAAGCAGCATATGCTGAAAGTCGTCACCTCCAGCATGTGTTTCTACAAATTGTCGCAGACATGTGTTCTCCCGCCGTATAGCGTCTTCCAAGCCGTCAGCTGTTCGCGGCTCATTGCTGTATACACAGCACTTTACGAAACCACCCGAGAAGAAATTAGGTGGAGTCAGGTCTGGTGACCTTGACGGCCACGGATTTTTCGAAATTAATCGGTAGCCAAAAAATTACTGCTCCCCGTTAAGCTCCATCTTGTTTAAGTAACCTTCCATTAATTAATCTGTTAACTCAATCAAAAATTTACGGAATATGTTCAAGTACACCTTTGTACTAACAGTTTCATTGAAGAATGTGGAATCGATAATTCTTCTACAGGTCAAGCAAGCCCACACTACACCCCGATTTGCTCTGAATGTATATACTTGACATTATTTTTCATGTACCCATACACGCATGTATGTAGCCACTCAGATGAAACCAGGTCTCATTCATAAACTATATGAAGTACGAAATCACAAGATGTTCTCCAACTAAGCGTTGGATGCATGAAAAATATCGTACACGTTTTTGCAAATGCGTTGGAAGCTATATATACTCTTGGATCACGGACGCACAATATGGGTGCAATTTCCTATATTTTTGCCACTCTGGCACGTGGAATATCAGTTTTTTGTTTTTTTTACTAAAGTAAGAAAAAAAAGAAAAAAGAGAAAGTATTCGGTTCGGTAATGAGTGAAAAGCATGGCTTCAGTTGGAGCCCAAATGGCGTCAACGCTACAATCATACATCCGTGGACTCCGACATCTCGCGATCGCAGCGCCAACGGAAACAATCGGAACCAATACCATGTTTACACGGTCGGTCACGATTTGGTGGGAAATCTCACAAGAGAGTGAAAAACCTTATTTTATGGAAGTCTTTTCCTCCCCCTTTCGTAGCTGTAGGATGTAAATGGACCACGTGTACGAGAGGAGACGGTGGGATCCGAAAACCAACGTTTATTTGCCACGTCCGACTGATTTTTCAATCTTTCTGAAAGACGTGACCTTTTGTTTTTTATTGGTCTAAATGTTCGACAGATAATCACGGAGGCAGACAGGTCAAAGGACCGGAACTCGTGCGCGAAATTCCTTTTTCTTCCCTTGCGAATATTTTGCAAGGAGAGAGAGAAAAGTGAACGTTGAAGATGTACGAGGGTCGGTCGAAAAGTAAAGATGCATTCATGGGGATCTCCCGTGTAACTTTAGCTTGTCACATTTTATTTGCTGCCCCCCTTACCTTTGGATTTCTCCTTTGGATTTAGAAATGGACGATTTCATTCGGATAGATGTAGCTTTACATCAGAAGAAAAGAAGTGTGTTTAGGGAAGTCTGAGAATTGATTAAAACAAAGCTACCAAATTCCATAATTTTCAACTCGTGCTTCAGACTGACCTGTTCGTCAGAATATAGCATGTTTAGCAGCTGTTGTGATGTGCTGGTTTCAGGCTCTGTATTTTAGAAAAAATAGTACAATTATTTAAAAAAAAATTAGACAATGTATTTCCCTCGTGTTACAAGTATGTGGAAAATCCTAAGTCGAATATTGAAGTAGAGATGACATTTTTCTTCTTCAAGCTTTCCTCTTTGCGTTCTCGTATTTCAGAAAATGTATTTGTTTTCTGGGGGGGGGGGGGGCGTGAGGATATGAAGCAACGATGGGATGAAAGAGAAAATGGCCATTTTCATATCCGCATTCACATGGAGCAACTGGAGGAAAACCATGGAAAAGCAATACCATAGCTGACTGTGTGATTTGAACTCCTGAAAGCAGTTACTTTTTCCTAAGGGAGTGAAAATAACATCATCGCATTTCTTTGTGGTTATTGATTTAGGTTATTTTAGTGCTTTTCTTCAACTTTTGGGTAATCGCGACGATGGAGATTAATGCTGAAGTGAACTGTCCATCACAAACACACATTTACGAAACAAAGCTATTCCTCAGAAAATTATGCTAGGAGCCAGATCCTCGTTAGCCTGCAGGGTTAGATCCAGGGTATACTACGTGGAAGAGATGTTGAAATTTTAGCAGCCTTCCGAGATCACCCCGTATATCTCTGTTGATTAACCTACCCGACAATGGTAGAATTGATTTTTGGCGACATGCAAAAAAGATTGTTTTCCACGGCGTGTATGTTTCTCCATTACTTCATGCAATAAAAAAAATAATTCCATCCTCGAAGCGGCTAACGGAGGACGTTGACTTTGGAATGGGGGGTTCATCCTAGACGGGGGGAGTGGGAGGGGGATCGCACGGTCTTTCCCCCCACGAAGTTCTTCAGGGATCTCTGTCAATATTTAGAAGACAAGAATCTTCAGGGAAGAAGGATCATGTCTTTCCCTAGGGCTTGTTTCGGAACCCTTTTGAAGGGTGAAAAAAAGGGGGGGAGAAGGAAACACGAGAATGACAACAACTGCTGGCACTTTGTAATGTTCTTGCACGTCAGTGTTGCCATCTTACACTTGAAACAGTATCACAATTTGTCACCGATGTGTGATCAGGGCGGTATTTGAAGAGACGAGAAGAGTTCGTCTGGTTGCTCCTTCCACCATCTGACAGCATTTTTTTAAAATATGAAATTGTAAATAACAAAATACGAGTATCTGCATTACAATATCGTGTGCCTCAAATGAGAACCAGACCGAAACATGGGTTGTTTCATGTACCAAAATCTAGAACAAATTTATAAAAGTTATCTCCGATGTGGAAAATTTTAAAAAATTATAATGAAGTGGTAGCAAATGATCCGCTGCTTGCTATAAACAGAATGCCCCTGCACTCATTCAAAAGAGCCTTAATGGCTCAGTGGAGAAATAAATGAGGAGTTCGTCTGTTAGTAATCAGTAAAAAAAAATATGTCATGCACAAATGTAAGTAAATCACAAACTGTATATATGCCTTTATAGAACAATGTTCTGTGGCATCATTTGTTTAATAAATAAATAAAGATATTATATACTCCCTCTGTCTCATAATTATAGTCCGGTATGCCAAAATGGTAGTACAGGAATGACAGACGAAGAGGCAGATGGATTGAATATCGGACAATTATTATGACACAACACACAAAAATGTACCGGACAATAATTATGGGACAGAGGGAGTACATATTAGGGCTGATTCCATACCACTTTGAATCGATATCTCGATATCGATATTCTTAGCGATTCCTATAGATACGGATGTTTGATAATTGTAATAATTAAAAATTATTTAAAGATTATTATTAGTGGTGAGTGTTCCACTACATTTATAAGGGTTATTTTATCAGAATTTTACTTGAAAATATTTTTAAAAATTACATCAGAATATACAAATGTTTTTTATGTAATCACAATTTTTTTCACTTGATATTGGTACGAATTCAATGGATACTTCGAATTTTTCATAACTTCCAGGTAAATAAAATCCAAACGATACTTTCCGGTACCGATTCCACTATGGTATCGGCGGGTACCGTTACATCGTCAATGGTAACGGCTAAGCCCTAATACACACACACACACACACACACAAACACACACACACAAACAAACAAACAAACACAGAGTGTGTCCGGGCTAGAGGTATACAAAAATACACACATATATTTTAGCATCTGTAAAATTTATTAACTGTCTTGTCCCGGTTTTGTTCAAAGTAACTCGGAAAGTTTTTCTGTACGCTGGTACACCGCGATGTGGGCACCATTTGTAGCTCGACAGATATCCAAACGATGCTCAAGCTCATGCCAAGCGTTGACCATCATTTGATGTACTTAAACGATACACTGTCTCAAATCACCCAAATCGTAAACTTTCCTCTTGTACACAACGTCTTCAATGAAGCCCCATGCAAAAAAGGTCAAATCTGGGGATCTCGGTGGCCAGGCAGTTTCTGCACATGCGTGACTCAACAGCATGATTTATCCTACAAGTGGACTACTGAAATCTGGGATTGATGGGTTACGACAAAATAAGGGTAAATAAGGAGTAGTTTTCGCATTACAAGCAGTTGCTTCAAGAGAAGTAAAGGTCTCCCAGATGGCGTCGTCACCTTGTAATCAAGGGGTCCCGGGTTCGATACCCAGTGGAGGCACATAGTGGTTCGGATCCCACTTTAAATTGTAGGTCCAGTTACGATTAGCCTTAATGTGCATAAAGTGAACTTAAAACACCAAATCAATCAATCAATCGAGACAAGAAACTAGATTTCTACCCCACTGGATTTTTCGAATACCACAGTGTGTGTAACGTCTACATTGCATTTCAGTGTGATGGGATTTCGTAGTTTCTGCCGTAAGTTTGGCATTTTCTCCACGCTATCAGCTCTTCCAGCGATTTAGTATGTTCCTAAGTTATTAACGAGACGGGCATTGACAATTCGAGAAACAAGTCTCGTCTTGTCTCGATATCAATCCTAACCCACGACAGACAAGAGGACAAAGGTAACTCAACCCATCAAGAGATTTACTTCCCTACAGATAAACGTTTCAACACTGACGCCACACGCATGGAGACCATGAACGTCTTGGATTTGTTTGAGCACATCTGTCGTCGCCCTCTAGCCAAATCTATAAAACAAGCAGAAGTAGACAGAAGTATAAAAATCCACGACAACTGCATCTCTCCATATAACTTTTCTTTCCCTCACCCAAAAAATCGATATTCCGGATTACTCTCCGCAAGTTATTACGTAAATTTCTGGAATGTTGTCTCTCTCTCATCGAAAATAGCGGTTGCCTAGCAACGTGACGAAACTGTAATGGAGAGAGCATTGCTATGCACGGTTTATACAAGGAGGATGAAATAAAGCTTTCCCGAGATTGTTCAAGCGAGAAAGAGAGGATGAAGGGAGAGCATGAGACAAATAGAAGGAATAATGGACCAGGTTTCCTCCTCGGCGATCTTCTTTTATTTACTTACCATGTTTATTTTTTGTAAGAAGATAGATTCAGAAGAACTATGGAAAGAGAAAATGGGAATATTGATGCATATCGAAAGTGATGTGAGTATAGTTTGGTTTATCTCTCTCGCCCTCTATTTTCCTGTCACCGTCTCTCTCATTGTACAGTCACAGACACGTGTGGGTTGCAACACTCCAATTAACCTTCAGTGGAATCGTTATAACCCAGCCCATACAGCACAAATCTTCAAGGGATATCCATTGGATGTCCAGATCAGATCCATGGATATTATGGATATCTACTTGATATCCAGTTAGGGATATGTAATTCTGGATATCCATTGGATGTCCAGATCAGATCCATGGATATTATGGATATCCATTGGACATCTTTTAGATATCCAGTTAGGGATATGTAATTCTGGATATCCATTGGATGTCCATGGGATTACCTATCCAGAACTGGATATCTAGAACTCATTTAATTCTAATAAGTGTAGTTAACTTCAAGACCTAAGTATTTTTTTTGGGGTTTAAAAATTTTCAGTATGTATTTTGTTGTTTATAATTTTTAGAAGCGGTGATTTTTTTCTGATGAAGTAAGCCTGCGTTCCTCGCAAGATAATACACACGAAATTCCATTACATGTTCAGAAGATTGATGTGTGGCTTGCGTTATCTCGAAGACGCATGCGAACCCATATTCTTCGATGAGACCATATACGCGGCAAGGTATTATGGCAGTACTATCCTATACCCATTCATCGGACACTTAACCGAAGAGAAAATTTATTATTTTACATCGTTTTTCTACTATTTTGGCTAATCGAGGCGATGAGAGAGGAGTGATGATGTGATGAAATTGATGAAGGAACGTTTACATTGAACACGTATACCCATGCCGTGATTCGAACCCGAAATCCCTAGCGTCGCAGCGCGTTGTTCAAACGACTCCTTCACTGAGGTAGGATTTGAATAATCGAACACGCATAATATGGAAACAACAGATCGTAGGGAATTTTATGGTAGAAAAGGGGAATTTTTGACATCCGTTGGGGAATTTTGAGTCCAAGATAGGCACATAACTTAGAGAGAGAGAGAGTACGAGGCTATCGATTCCTCCGTTTCCCGCCCTGTTGTCAATTTTCGGCGCGAAACAAAACAAAGGGAAAAAAGAAACATCGAAGCAATATGGAGGACGTTTCCCGCCCGCTTCCTGGGACTAAGTGGATAAGTCCCGCGGGAAGAGACGGGACGCGGTATTCGGAAGCAAGAGTTAGAGAGACGCATCTACGTGACAATGACGACATCGAGTCCTCTCTTCTTTTTTATGCTCGCGACTGTCTTCCAGTTTCTCGTATTCCGCCCGCCTCTGAAATTGGAAACCCGAGGAGACGCGGTCTGAAAACAGTAGAAATGGCGTCGTAACATGAAGATTTGACGACTTTGACACGCGTCCCTGTCTTTTAGCGGGCGGGGAGCCTGGTTTTGATGAAATTTTCGTGGTGGTGTTCCCATTTTTGGTCTTGTGAGGCAGAAGATCTAATAGAAAGACAGACACTTGTACTCTGAGGAAATTTTCTTTTCGTTGTTACTAGGATGAGAGAATTCGTAGCTGTAAACATACAGTAAAAATATACGAATTATGCTTTTGAAATGCGAGGATGTTCTGATGGATGAGGTACAATTGTCATAAAATATCCTACCATGCAGAGAAATTACATTAACTCCGGTCATGGAAAATGTACAAGGACTGTGGGTTCATCGTGCTGACCACACGTCACCCCGTAAATGGTTGGATGATCTCTCGTGGGTTGTAATTACATTAACACCGCGAGATGGATGCTCTGTTCCCATTGCCGCTCATTTTGTGTATTTTCTCTACTGTTCTCTCGATTATTATTTTGAAGTGCTTACTTATTGTTAATCATTTTACTTTGAAGTATACTTTTCTTCGTGATGAGACTTGAAGGTCTCAGTTTATTCAAAATTTTGGTTTCTCTTGTGGATGTCGCAGAATGTATGCTTGAAAGTGTGCATGAATTGCTATTTGGATTGTTTTGCGATAAGTGTTTTGGTGTTGTGATGTCATTCACCTATTCGCCAATGAGGAAACTTGTGTCGTTTAAAGTCTCGATCTCGTCTGGGAATAACAGATGTAAAAATATTAAACCTATATATCACATGTATTATCGTGATATAGGTAATATCGTGGTAGTTTTGTATTGACGTGTTCCTTGTGAGATTCCCTTAATCAATTTCATCATATCGTATCGTACCCAAGGTATTGGGTAAGAAGTATAAAGTCTTAGCATAACAGGTATCAGAGAAAGGAATGCTGAATAAGTAATCAGGAAAAGGTCGGGTGATTGACTTGGAAGGCGTATGTGGCATGAGTGTTGGAATTGTCATGAGGTATGATCAGTTGGCGAGAATAGGAGAGAGAGTAAGGTCTGCGGATTGTGAGAGAGGAGCAAAGTGGAGAACGATTATTGGACGATGGTGTGTGATAGATTCGATGTCTGACAGGGAGGTCAGACAAGTGATAGTTGAGAGGACAAGTGTAGGAACAATCTTCATATATTTGTAAGGCAAGTAATATCTAACGCCCGCCATCCCCTTTAACACACACACACACCTACCTTTTTAACCAATCCATATCGGTTCAGTCATGGAGAGTATAAAACCCATATCCAATCTAAGTTAACTTCTATCGCCATTCCTTTAAAAGGTAACCTCTTGCATTTATCACATTTAGGCCAAGCGAGTGATAACCATCTGAGAGATGAATGAGAAATAACTACATCACCCAATTCAATCTAGAGGTTATTGGTTCGATCCCAAACGCAGCATGGGAGTTGCGTTACGATATCATCACCCGCTAGAAATGCTATGTAAAATCAACAAAATCAATCAAGGAGTCCGAGGGTTGGCAATGAGAACTCTGCACCAGATGTGAAAGAATACAAGTTCTAATGAAAGTGCTTTTCAATACTCGACAATACAGAATAATATGAGGCAATAACTTAATTTCATTAGGCTATGTATTGTGGTATGTTGGTAACAAGCCACTTTTGTGGCCAAGCGCGTTGAGCTGTCTATTCTCGGCCACGTCCCAAGTTCGAATCACAGCCCGTTCATGTGTGCTTCTTTGTCAGTGTTCATTCATCATTTCAACCTAATCATCATTCATCCTGATTGTATTAATGCATCAAGGTGCTACTAATACGTACATTTGGTAACGACATTGTTCAGATTAATAATTGATTAGAGTCGCGGTAGCTTAGTCGTTATCGCGGCTGACTACCATGCAAGAAACCCGGGTTCGATTCCGGGTGTGTGTGTGGGGGAAGGGGTGAGCCGCGATTGTTTCCACCTGTTCAAGCGGCTCCGGCGCCCACCCAGCGTCGTATAAAGTGGGTGCCTGGGGGTTAAGGCGGTCAGGGGCGTAGTGCCGATCACATCACACCCAGCTTTGGCCATGTTCAGGAAAGTGTGCGGCCCTAACTCCACTCCCCCTATACGCCTTCATGACGTGGTGCAAAGCACAGGGGAGCACTTTACGTTTACTTAATTCATTAAATATGCATGAACACTTCGTCGTAAGAGAACCAGAGGATGTTAACTCCAAGAATGCAGTTTTTAATCTCTCTGATTTCAGATCGACATGCCTTCTGTCAAAAAAGTATCTGGAAGTTGTAATTTAAAAGGCCCGCGCAAATGATTTTTTAAAAATCTTTTTTTTTCGTTAGTTGGTAGCTCTGTACTTAATTACTATGCCAAACATGAGCGCGATCTGTCGACCAGTTTGTTTACAGCAGGAGGTTGAATCAGTCCACTTCAGTAGTGCTTCACGATTTTTACAATGAACGAAATTATTGAACAAAGAGTTTGTCTTAAATTTTATGTTGCGAACAGAGTTTCGTGTGCTGACTCGCTAAAAATGTTAGAAAAGACTTATGGTGAATCAGTTTTATCAAAAACAGGGCTTACAATTGGTACAAAGCGTTCAAGGAGGGCCGAGCGATCGTCGAAGACATGCCTCGTTCTGGACGACCTTCGACCTCTTCAACCGATGAAAACATCGAAAACTTGAAGGAAATTGTTCTCGATAATCGCCATTCCAGCTTAAGAGAGATAGCTACTGACCTTAACATCTCTCAGGAGTCTGTTCGTTCGATTTTGATGGATATTTTGGGCATAAGACGCGTCGCCGCACGGCTTGTTCCAAAAAGAGCTGAATTTTCTTCAAAAACAGTACCGTTAGCAGGTCTCTTGAGACATGCTGGATCGCGCCAATTCTGATCCCACATTCATGGAACGCATCATAACTGGTGATGAGATATGGGTCTACGAGTTTGAAATGCAAACGTCAACAGTCATCAGAATGGAGGACAAAAGACGAGCCGAAACCGAAGAAAACACGTCAAATTCCTCAAAAGTCAAGGTGATGCTCATTGTTTTCTTCGATATTCGTGGTTTGGTGCAACATGAATTTGTTCCAGAGGGACAGACGGTCAATAAAGAATACTATTTGGCCATATTGAAGCGTTTGCGTGAGAAAATCCGTCAGAAACGGCCAGATTTGTGGAAGAACAAATCGTGGAGTTTACACGACGATAATGCGCCATCGCATAGAGCGACAGTTGTGACCGAATTTAAGGCCGAAAACACAATAAATACCATCGAACAACCACCCTATTCACCAGATCTGGCTCCGTGTGACTTCTTTATGTTTCCAAAACTAAAATTGCCGCTCCGGGGTACCCGTTTTGATTCGATTGAAGCCATAAAGCAAAATTCGTGGAAGGAGCTGAAGGCCATACCGGAAAGCGCCTATAAAAAGTGTTTTCAAGACTGGAAAAAACGCTGGCATATGTGTGTTGCATCAAATGGGGCCTACTTTGAAGACGAGAAATAAATAGTGATGAATAAATGAAAATTGTGCGTTTTATTTAACAATTCCCGGTACTTTTTTGACAGAATATATATTCACTTCTAATTCTTAACAGTAAGGTGGAGTCACGTATCTATCTACATACAATTTACTAGCTCTATTCCTATACTGGTCGCACTGACGGTTGTGAAACAACGAATCATCGATCAGTTGAATTCCGTTCGACTGACATCGGGCATTTTTGTGTCACAAGGCAAACAAATGAGCGTTGGGTACATATAGAATTTTGCCAAACGTCAGTGGAGCAACCACAGGGGTGCGGGGGACATTGCCCTCCCCCCCAACCTTCGACGGAAGTCAATTCTAGGGGCCAAGGGGGGCAAACATTGATGGCCAATGGCACCTGCAGGGGGAGCACAGAGGAGAATTGCCCCCTTCGATTTCAAATCTTAATGCAAATAAAAGTACATTTCGTAAAATTTTCTCCCTCGCTTTGCTCGCAAAGCCTGCTTTCTCAGTTTCTTGAAGTTCAGAGCCGTAGCAAGAGGGCGGCAGGAGTCAGCCTTGGACGTCGAGCGATCTAAATGAAAAACGTTGTAAAACGTTGGCGTCCATTGAAATTAATTGTGCCCTATCTAAAAAATTTCTTACTCGCTTCGCTCGCAACTTGATTCCTTCCTCTGATGTAATGTATTTAAATAATATGTGTTGAATAAATTTTGAATACGTACAGAATTAATTTCAGCATGTTGCATATGTGTAAAACATATGTTGTAAATGAAAGTTATACATGTTATATGTACAGAAAATAATTAATTATCTTCGGAATGTATTTATCATTTATTTTCTGCCATTGAAACATAAAGTTTGTGTCCTTGTTTTCCATTATTAGCTAATGTGAAATTGACGGTGTTGAAAAAATAGTTCAAATAGTTTGTTCCGAACAAATGCTTTAATACCGACTTCTACCCCCTTTTTGCGTAATTTATGAGAATAATAACGTTTTTGATGCTACTACTATTACCACTAGTAATAATAATAATAATAATAATAATAATAATGATGCCATTATTGTTATTTTTATTATTGTTGTCGTTGGTACGTTTATCCTCTTACTGCACCTCTGCTAAACTTACTGTAAAACTGGAGAGAGAGAGAGAGAGAGAGAGAGAGAGAGAGAGAGAGAGAGAGAGAGAGTTGATCTGCGCCGGTACTGGATAAACGTTGTTCAGTAGTACAAAAGCACAGGCAATTAGTACAAATAATATCACTCAAACACTGTACAAAACAAGCTAATAAAAACAACTGACAAAAATAGACAAATACGCTTAGCAACGTAGCAACGGGAGAACGATGTTTCCCCAACAGCTTTTACTTCGCAACTGAGTTTGTTGACGCTTATCGAGCGACACACCCCCGAAGACGATTTGTGACAGATGGAGCCACGTAGGCCAACAGCCAATTGAGCCTGCAATCAGTATAGGAATATACATTATTTCTCCTCTTTTCTGTAAATTTGATAAATTTTAGTTACGCCCCTCTGGTTCTCAACGACGACTTATACTTTATTGATATACTTTCTCATGAGAACTCCCTCTTAAGTTCCAAAACCCTCATCAAAATATAGTATCTTCTTAATTTGTATGTAACTCTGGGTTTTTAGATATGTAGCCGTACTTGCTGACCACAAAAATAGAAACCATTGTCTACAGTAGCGTCCGTCTTATCTGTTGCCGAACCGAAACGCCGGTTTTCGTATCCTTTTACTTATGCAACCGGAATATCACGTGTGTTATCGGCGTAGCATAACCTGTAGTGCACATCAAAGCATTCTTACCTGAAGCATGGTGAGATAAACAGTGACTCGAAAAGTTAATCTCGTTTCTTTTGGCGTTTTGTTTCATGTTCATTATTAATTTAAACTCGTTTTAAAGTGTGGAAATTTTTATCTTCGTGACGTGTTTTGTGTAAGTTTTTTGTTGTGTTGAATCCACTCTAGTAGCAGACAACACGAGAGAAAGTGTGGGAGGCGTCGGGGAAAAGGGGAGGGTACAAACAAGTCTTCTCCCCCCAACAAAGGAGCAACGCCCACGGAAAGTTTTAAGCCGGGGTACGTCACCCAGCCGTAATTTACGAGTCAAGTAATAACTCACGTGAGATTTCGCGTGCCAGAAATCTGAAAACGCGTCACTTTTCGTGGGGGGATGGGGGATGCGGCGTCGTCTTCCCGCGTTGTTCTTTTCGCCGACAGGGAGGAAATATTTGCAGGCGGGATCTGTGTGCTCCGGGACTCATCGCTTCTGCAAACAGCAATGGCGGTGTGGGAGAGGGGATTTGCTAACGTAACTTCCGGAAAGAATAGAGATGAAAAGGGAAGAAATATCGAGAAGGGAAAGGTCGAGCGATGATGAAGGCGTCGTTGTTTACATTATTTTGCGTTGCTTGTTTACTTTTCGGTAATTTAGTGTATTTCAGTCGGTGAGGTGGGATGATGGACTAACAGGTGAACAGAGTAAATACGAAATGAAACAGACGTTTTGTGTGGGTTTTAGCCTTCGGGTGAGAATAGTTAAAAAAAAGTAATAATAATAAATAAATGGGGAAACTCCCGGAAGGAGCCCACCTCAACACGCACACTTTCAGAGGTATGCGCTTTTGCCCTGGTTACTAAAAACTTTAAACTTTATTTGCCGAATAATTGTTCCCCCACCTTTATCGTTCCATTTCGGGCTATACATTTACAGTTAAGAGTACCTGGGAAAGGATTACAGTTTATTCGTGAAAGTTCTGACATCTTTATTTTTATATATTTACGTATATTCACACATTACTACAACTCTTGGTGTTAAACTGAACTACAATAGATAATTAAGTTACATGATTAAATTACATATATTGCATATGACGTGAATATTAGTAGTTAACGTATTACATGATCATGTTCCGAGTTAAGAGTATTTTTTCCTATTCTGGTCTACAGTTTATTGGTAAATATTCTAGCGTCTTTATTTACACATATATAGGTGAGAATCGGACTTTTCTGTGGCTACTCCAGCTGGGCATCCTTGCAAAATGTAGAGGCCAGCGAGCGATCCGTGCGGTGCGAGTACCCCGCCTGCGCACTGCACCTCGAGGACAGTAAGCACCAGTAATGTGGGAGCCGTTTGCGTTTATGAGCGTGGCAAGGCCCCCTTCATTTCACTAAACTATTTTCTGTGCCAAGCCACACTGTACCGAATCAGATAACTAGGAATTTTCAGCTGCACGAACGCGACCAACGAAGCCTCCTGCTTAGCTCTCTTGTTCTTTCCGTCCCTCGTACAACGCTACAGTACCGCTGCTCGCTCTGCAGTCCACGCGTGCGTACGAAAGTGCTCCTGTACAAGTACAGCGGGTTGACCTAAGTTCACTTCATTTTCAGATAGACCGGACCTACAGTTTAAGGTGATTCCGCGGATCGAACCAGAGATCCCCTGACCCCAAGCGGCAGTGTAAGCCGCTACGTTATCTGCTAGGCTCTTGCAGAATGGATCTACAACGCCTCTCGTACTTTGTGTTTTGTAACGTGGCATGCCTGAGAAAGGAGAGTCATTTTGCTATTCCATGAAATTGCCATTACAAATATAACCTGGGATTGTGTTTTATATTTTCCTGGAGTGTCGAGGCTCTAGTAATCATTCAGCCTCTCATCAAATGCGTCTTAAATTGCTGCAGCGTGAAGACCAACTAATTTCCATATGTCCGTGGGCGAACCCTCCATTCCTGGAATTATCGTGACTAACTTTCCTGCCTACATTAGTGCAACGCCAGTGTCAGACGAGAGGTGGTGTTATCCTCTATCTTCTTCACATATATTTGGAAAAACCGTCATCGTTGACGTGAAAATATGAGAAAATATAGCGCTGGCCAGCTACGTAAAAACATGAACGAAGAAAGCAAGAGAAATGTGGCAAGGCGGGAGCACAACACCGTAGAACAGTGTTTCCAACCTTAATTATGTCGTTGCATAGGCCTAACTGGTAGAGGTCCGTGTTTTGCAGCTTCTGAAGTCATTGGCGGGGTTGGGGGTGGAGGCAGAGCCCCACACATTCACAGTGTTGGCCTTCGGGGAGCTGATGTGATCAGCACACATACACACACACTCTGCCAAGCTTTTATAACCCCTCCCTCAGCATTGTCCCAGGTACCCATTTATTAGGGTACCTAATACTCATTATTTTCCTCCTCTCTGCAGGAGCAGCTGCCCGGGACGGGAGGCGCCAAACTGGGGCGTCTTCCTTGATTAGCGCCAAAACCTGATTTCTGATTACATAAGCGTGGATACACTTAACTGGACCTACTGTTTAAAGTGGAATCCGAAGTACTATGTGCCTCCACGGGGTGCGCGGCTATTTGTTTTAGAAAGAGTTGGATATGTGTAGGAAAGAATTATTTGTAGTTAATGCTGCATAACAGAATAAGAAGGTGAAAAATCATGTAGCAATTTAAGCTAAGAAATTACTGTTATTTTGATGTAATTATGTAGGTATTAAATAAGCACATATCCACATTAAAAATGTTCTTTAACAGTAACGCGTACAATATTTTTGAAATAAGTCAATTATTTTTTGTTATTAAAACCGTAAATACTTGTATATAACACGGTCATGCTTTTTCATAGGGGAACGGTGAAAAGTAGGAAAATCAGGATAGAAAATGGGTCGGGGGTCTCAAAAATTACCTCGCCCGGGTGAAAATTTCATCTTGAGCCGCCCCCCTCCC
This sequence comes from Lepisma saccharinum, assembly GCF_977018435.1. Taxonomy (NCBI): domain Eukaryota; kingdom Metazoa; phylum Arthropoda; class Insecta; order Zygentoma; family Lepismatidae; genus Lepisma; species Lepisma saccharinum. Next base: position 68,455,595 of record NC_139233.1, read on the forward strand.
TCTCTCTCTCTCTCTCTCTCTCTCTCTTTTTTTTTCCTCTTTCACTTTCACGCTCTCTCTCTCTGTCCCTCTTTCCCTCGCACCCTGTCCTTTCTTCTTTCTCTCTCCTCCTCACTATCCCTCTGTCTTTCTGTCTCTGAGACTTGGTACCATTTCCGTTCTAGGCGGAAGCGTAATATTCTCGACAAAGAAAGGGAGAGTTGTTTCAGGGAAATTGCGAAATTGTTAGTTGGCTACACTTTTCCAAGGCTGAAGTCCCGCATAGGAACACCCGCAGGGCGAACTCGGGGGTAAAGAAGAGAAAAAGGGCCGCAGTTGTTCACAACTATTTCATTCTCCAGTTCCGTATCACGAGAACAGAAATTTCGTGAAAGGATAAGGTTATGCGTGTCTCTGCTGCCGAATGAAAAACGAAGAAAGAAAAATGAAAAGAAAAACTTTCTGCGTCTGGAGGTGAACGAACCTAGGGTGGTCAGAAGGAACGTGATTTTTCTTCCACTCTCAAGAGATGGCGCTGAAGGTGTATTTTCTCTCCATGTGAAGTCTAATTTAAGAAGTCACATGCAAGCACTCAAGTTTCTGTACAATTTACTTAGAAAATGAATATTTCGTTCTGTTTATGTTAGGTTTTCACAGGGTTATTTCTGTAAATGTTCAACATTTTTTCAAATAAAAACTCGTTACAAAATATGGAAGAGAGATGAATATGTAGGAAATAAAATAAAATTATATAGGTAAATATATTTAATTGGATTAGTTGCTGACATCTCATAAGAGACCAATAAGAAATATAAGAAAAGTAACTACCATGGCACAACAGCCCTTGAGGGCCAAGGCCTACCTACCGACTGCCGGCCTCACTCCCACATCATGCCTCAGCAGAGGTGGGCGATAATCCAAACAGTTACGGGCTGACGTGTGGTCAGCACGACGGATTCCCTGTCGTTGTTGTAGGTTTCCATGAACGGGTTACGCTACTCATTCGTAGCTCCCCAATTTCATCACGATGGTGGGTGGTCACCGGTCCCATACACAGGCCGAACGAAATCTCAAAAAAATTGGGAGGCCCCCCCATCTATTTAGACGGGGACGAAGCTTACCCCCTTCTGGATGACCATTTCCTCTCAGCAAACCATATAACTTCACGCGTTTTTTTGAGGAACCCTGCTCTGTCTATTGCTTATTTCTGATAGTCACTGAAACATGGCTCTTCTTCCATAGTCACTGAAACATGGCTCTTCTTCCAAACTTTTTAATACGAGTACGATAAAATTTATTGTAACCATGGGAGCGGAATTTACGTGGAGTGTCATATTCAAGACTGCAGTAAGAAGTGACTCATGGTGGGCGTACTGTGGGTTGGCAACCCCTATTCTGAATTAATGTTTATATTTATATTAAGGTGGAGTGAGGAAGGGGAGTAATCCAAGTTAGTTTATTCACGAGAAGGCTAATCGGGATTAGTTAAGTTCGTTTATTCATTGAAAGGCTATTTGGGATTAGCTAGGTTCGTTTATTCACGTAAAGGCTAATCGGGATATTAGCTAAGTTCGTTTATTCACGGGAAGGCTAATCGGGATTAGCTAAGTTCGATTATTCACGTAAAGGCTAATCGGGATATTAGCTAAGATCGTTTATTCACGGGAAGGCTAATCGGGATTAGCTAAGTTCGTTTATTCACGTAAAGGCTAATCGGGATTAGCTAAGCTCGTTTATTCACGGGAGGCCAATCGGGATTAGCTAAGTTCGTTTATTCATGGGAAGGCTAATCGGGATTAGCTAAGTTCGTTTATTTACGGGAAGACTAATCGGAATTAGCTAGGTTCGTTTATTCACGAGAAGGATAATCGGGATTAGTTAATTTCGTTTATTCACGGGAAGGCTAATCGGGATTAGCTAAGTTCGTTTATTCACGTAAAGGCTAATCGGGATTAGCTAAGTTCGATTATTCACGTAAAGGCTAATCGGGATTAGCTAAGTTCGTTTATTCACGTAAAGACTAATCGGGATTAGCTAAGATCGTTTATTCACGTAAAGGCTAATCGGGATTAGCTAAGCTCGTTTATTCACGGGAGGCCAATCGGGATTAGCTAAGGTCGTTTATTGACGGGAGGCTAATCGGGATTAGCTAAGTTTGTTTATTCACGGGAGGCTAATCGGGATTAGCTAAGGTAGTTTATTGATGGGAGGCTAATCGGGATTAGTTAAGGTCGTTTATTCACGAGAGGCTAATCGGGATTAGCTAAGGTCGTTTATTCACGGGAGGCTAATCGGGATTAGCTAAGCTCGTTTATTCACGAGAAGGATAATCGGGATTAGTTAATTTTGTTTATTCACGGGAAGGCTAATCGGGATTAGCTAAGTTCGTTTATTCACGGAAAGTCTACAGTTTAAAGTGGGATCCGAACCACTGGATTTTGAACCCGGGCCCTGTTGATTACAAGGCCACGACGTTGCTCCTACGTTATCGCGGAGGCAGAGGCCAGCTACAGGAATGGGGTATGCAAAGAGTATGAGGCCTGTAGTGCAATTCTGTCGCTGACAAGTAACCATATTCAGGAAAGCAGTTTCTGCAGCATCATTACAACCTTCTTTTCGAGTCACCCTGCAGTGGTGGTGTTATCTGACAGTGGACGACCGTTTCTCAAGCAACTCCTCCCAGAGAAGATATGACGCAAGGAGTTCCCCCTCCCCCTTTCTGGAGACGTATCGGAGGTTCGGATCTCGAGCAGCCCCCGGCTTGAACGTCAATAGACGGAGAATAATTTATGCTACTGCTCGTCCTCTTTATTTTCCCGTACTTTCGCATCTGTCTCTGTCGCATCTGTTTCGTACGTGCTCAGGTTTTCTGGAGAGCATCCCAAGGACAACGGGTGCGGGACGGGAGGCAGTGTTGCCAGGCGCCTTGGATACACGTAAATTTCCTTCGTTTTGATTAAATTTGGTGAAAGAGGCAATTTCAGCCTGCGCAAGTAATTTTTTCCATCGGTGAATTTCCCATTGCACAGTGACTTACCCCACACATTCCTGATCCCTGCCATAGTGGAGGTATATTGTGACCAGCATCACGCTCCGTCCGTCTTTACTTCCCTCAAGGTTACCCCCAGGTACCCCACCCATTGATTGGAAGCTGCGTTAGTCCCAGAGCCACTTTATGAATGAACATTATCGGACTACCCCCTCCTCGAAGATCAGCCACAGAGAATCGGACCCATCTATCACTTTGTCAGTTTAGATTTGACTGCTTTCAAGCAATAACAATAATTTAGCTTTTTGTCGTTACCTGTTAACGTAGCTTTTAAACAGGGTGGCCTTGTCATAGCTATAAAGGTCATCTTATGCTGCAAGAGACGATTTTTATGCTTCTTCAAAAGAAGCCCGGCCGGCGTCTGTGGCGGAGTGGTTAGCACAGCGCGCTATGATGCCAGGAGTTTCAGGTTTGAGTGATTGATTGATTGCAGGAGCGTATATTCTAGGGTATGTGCGAAGCCTTAAGTCTAGAGAATAAAATACAGGAGAAAAATCGTTCAGAAATTTGAAATAAATTTTTCATACCAGTGAGATGATGATGGTGATTCTGGCAACCTGATATCTTGTAAGTTGGAAACCTGATTTCCTATGAGTTGGCAACCTGATTTCTTACGAGTTGGCAACCTGATTTCTTACGAGTTGGCAACCTGATTTCTTACGAGTTGGCAACCTGATTTCTTACGAGTTGGCAACCTGATTTCTTACGAGTTGGCAACCTGATTTCTTACGAGTTCGCAACCTGATTTCTTACGAGTTGGCAACCTGATTTCTTACGAGTTGGCAACCTGATTTCTTACGAGTTGGCAACCTGATTTCTTACGAGTTTTTAAACTTATTTCTATTCATACCCTGGACCATGTGACGTAGTGAGATAGCCCAGACCTTGGACTCTGTATACGCCACTGACTGAATTGTTGTTTTAAGTCCACTTTATGCACAGATAGGCTAATCGGGACTGGATCTGCAATTTTAAGTGGGATCCGAACCACTATGTGCCTCCAGGTTCCATGTTCGAATCCCTGTGTGAGCATGGTGTGAGTGTCCCTTCATCAACTTCATCATATTATCACTCATCATCATCACCCTCGCTATTAGCAAGAAGTTCCAGAAATCCAAAGTAAAATGAACCGAAACAATCAGTCCAAAAGAAGTGTTGCATGGAAACTCAAAGCAGAAATCGCTTTATTTCTGCATTTTCCCACACGTGTGCGCATCTTATGGACAGAATATCTACATTCAATTATTCTCCCCGTTCCAAGATATGGTTTAGAAACTAGTACAACGTGTAGGATTCTTGCGCATGCGCAGACGATCGAGGGTTGCCCTGTGCTAATATTGAAAGTTGTATCTATCGTGCGTACGTGACCGTTGTCAGTGTACCGTACTGTGGGGCGTCGAACCAAAATATTTACGTAGGTGATTCTGGACAGGACTCAAGTGGTCACCAGGTGTGGCTTCCAGAAGCCCTAGGGACAACAGCTGAGTTTCGAAATGGTATTCTGCAATTCTGCACCAGATGAAGGCGTATTACTTTATTTTGGAACGTGCAGCAGATACACCGTATAATACATTTTGAAACGAGTTTTTAATTTCTTACTGGAATGTGTAGCATATCTATAGCATGTTCTGAAATCATATTACTATACCAGACACGGTGTAGTAGAGTGAACGCTCCTCTTTTACCTAGGCTATTGCGTCACAGGGAAAAGTACGCAACGTGATTGGTCACTGTGATTTCGCCTTCATTTCCTACGTGTCGCAGCGTACCCTCGAAACATCGAATCAGACTAGCGTGTTCTTGAAATTGCCTGCTCTCTCATGCCATTGGAAGCCGATAATAACACTGGTCGTGTTTACTCTCAAGCGCCTCACGGAGTAAATTTATGGGAGAATTCAGACCGAAGCGACAAACGACAGGTGTCGCTTGAGGATTCATCAATCAAACGCAGGCTTCTGCGGCATGTCATGGCGCTACGGTGTGAAATGTTGCTGGTGATTGGCTCGTTCCTAAACGACATGTGTCGCTCACTTCGGTCTGAAACCTCCCTAAGGCAGTTGTCAGACTGAAGAGACAAGCGATACGCGTCAAATGAGACGAAGGTTTCAGTCTCTAAAAAAGGATTCACTGAGCATGCACGACCGAGGCGACACGTGCAGCTTGTCGTGTTACTACGGTAGGAAAAGTTGCATTAGGCTCGCCCTTGTCCCATCGGTCTGAAAGCTCCCTTGAAGTATGGAATAGTTTTATGTTCGAAGCGAAATTATTCCCTCCCGGGGTGGCAACACTGTAAAAGAGCGTGAAGCTAGTGTGAAGGATATTTGCTAGTCCGGCGACGGGAGTTATGCGATTATGAATACTGGATGAGATGCTTGAGAAAGCTGGAGAAATAAAAAAAAATGTGGCGCAGTGCATCATGGGACGAGCAGGTAACACATCCTAGTATGGATCTCGGTCGAACCTGGCGACTCCACCAGGAAGATTTTTTGCGTGGAGATTTTTATGAACGAAATAATGGCACCTGGAGATTCGGTGGAGGAAAAACGTTGAGATTTGGAAGTCAAGCAGTTTTCTAAACTTCTCCGGGAAGGATTGCTCCTGGAGGACTGGAGCTTCCATGAAAAAAGCTGAGATGTTGCTGAACTTCGCCTGGCCACACAGGTGGTTATGGGTCGGCGGAATATGAAAGGATGATACATAAATCTTTTTCTCCTGGTTTTCATCACCGTGAGGAAAAGTGTTGGGGAGGGAGAAGTTGTGAAATGGCACTGGGGAAGAAGATGCAGGAAATGTTACCATGTCCGATTTTCTGCTATCTGCCTAGTGTGACGTCCATTCTGCTGTCACTAACATATAGAGTTTTTCATCGTTCTTTTTTATTATTATTATTATTGTTTTTGAAGTTTTTGTGCATGTCAAGGTTAATTGCAACCACGAAGATGAAGTTCGATGCATTACACTTCAGTTTAGAACAAATCAATCAAAAGTGAGAATCTTGGGGTAAAAAATTTCTTAATTAACCACACTTTTTCTTAGTTGTGTGGGTCCAACGAGTTATTATTTCTTTATAGCACGTCTATTTGATATGAAACTTGATTTGTAGATCATTCGTAACGCTCGTGACAAGACAAGTGTATCATCCGTGACACACACAGGATGTTTATTACAGGATTTTTATTATTTAATATTGAATTTGAGAATATATTTTTAAATAAAAATGTTGAGGATTTACTTTGTTCTTTATACATAACACCTTATAGGCTACATTTCAATGCATAATGTTCATTCAGGAACCAGAGGTTTTTATGTCAAACTTTCCCCCCTGGCACCTGCAAAGAGTTCACAAATTTGCTAACACCCGTGACAGCATACAACTTCAATTTCTCTAACAAGCAGTAGCGTAGCGTCCTAGTACGCCCATACGCCCGGCGTTCCCTGATTTAAAATTTTAAAAATGCGTAAATGCTGTAAATATAAAGTAAAACGTGACTAATTATATACATGTTTGAGGTAGGTTCGAATTCAGGTAGGTTTTCTTTTTAATTACTTGCGTCATGCCGAAAGGTTTCCTTAATTATAAAATACTGTTTTGCTACACGTGTGTTATACGTGCGGAGCAAAATACTCCGAATGGTGTACGGTGTTTCTGACTTGAGCAATCTAATTAAAAACGGTATAAAACACCAGTACTTCAAGCATTTGTTGCACACTGAGGCATCTTATTTTCTAGATAAAACAAGCATGGATCATGTTTTATCGGAACCCGGCTGACTTCATGTAACAAACACAATGAGATTGTGATTTTAAATAGACAATACATATGTCGGCTAATTCCATAAGTAAACTCTTAAGCAAAAAGAAGGCACCCTTCCTTCGGACTTGGCGTTCCCATCCGAAATGCTCATGCTACGCCCCTGCTAACAAGGTTTTTATTTTAGTTCTTGTGAGTTTGCCTGCAGGAAGTTATTGATGTACTACTTCTGTTTCTGTTACAATTGGGAAAGAAAAGTAAGTCACATTAACTTTACAGTTCAAAAATGGAGAGAAAATGTAGCACCTTTGACAAGTGGATGTTTGACTGTTTGTATTATTGGTATGTTATTTCAACGTTTATTACTTCGTAAAGTACGAGTATTACATATGTCACATAGGCGGAGTGGTTAGCAAGCACATCGCGCTACGACGCCAGGGGTCCCGGGTTCGAATCCTGGCCTGGGCATGGATGTTTGTGAATGTCCATTCATCAATTTCATCATGTCATCATCACTCATCCCCATCTTTGCAAATTAGCCAAAAGTGGCACAAAAGGCGAAGTAAAATAAAGCAAATCAAAATAAAAAATAAAATAAATATGTCACATAGAACTTTCATTAGAAGGCAAATCCGTTAATTAAACTTGGTGGGCTTCAATCTTCAAAATGCGTCGTAGCTCCCTACCGATGACGTCACACTTCTGGCTCGATAGGCCAAGGTAATGGACCAATCTGTATATTCCTGCCCAGCGGTGTTCTCTATCGAAGAATAAGTTGTCAACAACCTGGCGAGCTGAAGCAAATAAAAGACTGAAGAACAGTTCCAGTTTTTTTTGGCGTTTCGCGAGTGAACGGGAATGATTTCTAATGGAAACTTGCGTGTTAACGGCACACGGTAATTGTGATTATAATGTTGCGGCTGCTATGTTTGCTGTGCTCGTTATGTATTCTGCGTTTACCACACCAGGTGGCCACACAAGAAGCTATGTTTTGTTCGAAACTCATCGCTTCTCTCTGAGATGTTAACGGATATTTTGCCCTGGGTGAATAATGATAATTCTGATGATGATTTGCGAATTCGAATGAATACGAATCAGTTTATCTTTTATCAATACAAGAATGGATACTTTTTTTTCACTTCTTCCATTTACTGGTCATGAAACATTATTTTTGCATCGTTGGGTTTCAAAGTTATAGCTACGAATGAAGGAAAAGTACTGATGACAGATGTGACGTCAAACCTGAGCGCGAGTCTACTGCGCATACTCGTTCACGTAGACGTTTTCAAAAAATAACCGAGAATCAAACACTTCTGCACACAGCCGAGGTAGCGAGCATGACGTATGCAACTCACATTGGGCCCCATTCAGAACGTCGCACGAGTATAACGCTTTAAACGAGTTATGGCAACTGGCTGTCCCGAAAGTGTTTCCGTGCGTTTATGCTGTCGGTCCCGGGTTCGATACCCGGTGGAGGCTTATAGTCGTTCGGATCCCACTTTAAACTGTAGGTCCAGTCCAGATTAGCCTTACTGTGCATAAAGTGGACTTAGAACACCAATTCAATCAATCAATCATTATGCTGTCCCAAAAGTTGCATTCCGTGCGTCTCGTGCAAGAACGAGATTCACCAAACGTACGGGCCAGGAGGCTGGTTTGTTCGGTGAGAATCGTCTGCTGCTTGCAGACAACGCGCGTGAATGATGACGTCAAACTACACTAGTTCGGAAAATGTACTGTAATTTTAACAGTACAAGATGAGTATGCCTTAACTGTTCTTACAATGTGATTAAAATGAGTAACAGTGTCCGCAGTAGAGTTTATTTCTTCCAGGACATGTCTTCCGCTGGACGCCATGCGGAAAATTTCTATAAAGAAAACGCTGCGCCTGCGCTTTCCTAGAGCGTTCCATAAGTCTGTAGAATAACTGATTTCGCCGGCTTCACGAGCCCAGTTATCTTGTGGAATTCGTTCGTTTCGTTAACACTTTCGGAACGCACCATAGGTCAATAAAGGGAACTGTACCAGAACCGTTGTAGTTTCCAGCGTTAACCCCCCCCCCCCCCTTTTCCACCTAGGCTGTTGCGTCATTGGGGGAAGTAGGAGGCGTGATTGGTCACCTGTAAGGTTGACTTACCTACTCGTCACGACCGACGCTCGAAACAGCCAATCAGACGATCTCGATGTGAATGATATAGGAATTGGCATTTTTGTCTCTTCAGGCTTTAACTGATATAAAACTGCATGTTGTTTGTACACTCGAGAGATAAATCTATAGTTACGGTTTGATTACATCTGTAAGTTATTTCCATACCTTCAGAAGGCTCAGAGCCTGGGTGAGTCTTTTTACTCACTGCGGTAGGAGCAAGGATATTTTTCCATTGGGCCAAGGGTACGTCACAAGTTGATAAGGGAACGCTCAGGAAACAACCGTCCGCAGGACTCGAACCTGGAGTTTGGTTAGACCGTGAGACCAATCAACGCAACGCTACAGGATTTAGCACCAAGACCAAATTTTTGTATTGGAATAAACGCGAAAATAATTTTACGAGAGGTCCCCTTTTTACCCGGACATGTCCTCTTTTTCGGGACCTAGAAATGATCCTGGCGGTTGTTAGAAAAATGGGGAAATGTCCTCTTTTTAGAGTAGTGTTGCCCACGAGACGAGATTTTGGCCTGTCTCGTCTCGTGGAAATACTGTCTCGTCTCGAAAATATTCGTTTGTCTCATGACACATGGTCAATCTCGTCTCGTCTCGAATTTTTAAAAGCCTGTTCCGTCTCGTCCCGTGGACAACACTATTTTAGAGTGTTTAACTGCTTCAACGTCAAGATTCGTAACAAAATTTTATATTTGTAAATAATTGTTAATGTTGTTTCCGTGTTCAATTTCCAAGTAAGGAAATACAACAATCTCAGTTGCAAGCGCAAAGAGAAGAAACTTTTCTTCCAACAAAGAATAAATATAGTTTATGCAGTTCATTATTCTGTAATATTATCCATTCCCGTGTTTCTTCATCTACTGTAGTTTAGGTCCAAATATTCTCCTGAGTTCTTTATTTTCAAAGTTAGAAACCGAGTTACACAACCGTATAATACTACCGACATAGTAAATAAATATTAGAATATTCATACATTTGTCTATATTGAGGACTACTATTAGTTATGCTGAAACGTAAAATTATTTTACAGGGGTGTGTGATCTACAAGCTCACCAAAACACTATAGTCCTTTTCTAGTCTCACGGCGGGCGGTCTATATGCTGGCAAGGGAAGTGGGGAGCGGGGAAGCGACCAATCTAGCGTGATAAGAAACGCAGCATCCTGTAGAACGAGGTGTGCGCAGTACTTTCTCCCGCCACTTCGTAACTCGGCGCCACAGCTGTTGTCTGGTTGATCTGCTGCGTATTTCCCGCTCCCCATTTCCCTTGCCAGCATATTCGCGATTAAAATTACCACCTGAGCGCTAGTGTCGCTTCCAATATGGCCGCTCTAAGTAGGATAAATCTTTGTTTACATTCAGCAGTAGTACAAAATAGCAGCGTGTTGTGATGACTGGTATGGTAGAAAACGTTTAAATTACGCATTATTTTTATATATTGCGATGTGAATTCCAGGTACTCTAACAAGAGTGAAGCTGTACTGAGAACGAAGCGTTTAATTATGATAGGCAAGAATAACACGGAAAATGCAGACGAAACTATGTATACGCACTGGTTGTCCAAAGCAGTGCTATATCATCTGCACGTCATGTTGTAACTGGGGTTCTCGGAAATTATTTCAAAATAAAGGAATTGAAATTGATCTTTACTTGAAAAGCTGGGACAGGAGAAAATTGCGAACATATCATTGCAGTTCTTTATCGAAAGAGAAAGGCTGGTTTAATAATAATATTCACGATTTCGTGACCAGGCTATACTCACTGAAAAAGGACATCGTAATGAATGAAACAGTAACATTAGCATGTCCACTTTTTTTCAGGTTACATTTGACATTAATTCATTCTCAAACTATTTTCATCTTCTCTCTTAATCGACTTGCACCTGTTCCAAATTTCACACATACGTAATACCGGTAATACATGGACGCATTGGGTACGACGCTTCATGATTTTTCGGAAAAAAAGCATTTATTTATAAAGTGCAATTTAAAACTTTACTTTCATGGTAATATATATTTATCTCTCGAAAAATAAAGTAAGCAGACTCGTGCATTCTTCGTAATTTTCTTTGCCGAATTACAGTGTTATATCCCCCATACCAATCTTCTGTCAATTACGTTTTCCCTGAGATATTAACAAATTTCATTTTGTTGATTCCACGGGGTGGAAACACATGAAAACTTTTAATTTGTTCTGACCCATAAAACGATTTAGAGCAAAAAAAAAAACAACCTGAACAGTAGACCTTACTCTCTCGCATATTCCCCATGCTTTAAACGACTTCAACACAACGTATCCTACTTAGAGTACTTCCTGAAAATCCCACCAGATGGCATATCGGTTAATTTTAATCGCGAATAGAGCGCCCGCCGTAAGAGTAGAAAAGAGCTATGGTAAACACAAAAGTTATGTTCGAAGTGCTGTATTTAAAAATGGTCTCTTGTTTAGGAAATTCAAAAATGTCCTCTTTTTTAAACTCGTCCCCGATGAAGTCTTGTCGCTATACACACCTATACTTTCTAGCGAGAAAATGCTTAGAGAAGATTCCCATCCATGGGATGAGCAGAGAGCCCATCCGTTCAATTGCGCGGAAGCATAACCTGTTATGGTCTCCGAGAAGAAAAACATCATAATAAACGTCCCGAGCGTATCGTGGGTAATCGCAGGCCCCGCTGGGCGCTTATCCTATCGTTCAGACAAAAGACCCTCGTTTCCTCCTGGGGAAATAAAAACGCCAGATCGATTCGCTTAAACCAATGAGCTTTTCGGGCGAAAACAAAATATATTGCGGGGCCAATGATTCGGCCAGCGCCATTGCGGAAGTTATTACGGGCTCTCCCGCTTCAGCTATTCGGAAGTGACGTCATTTATCGACTACCTGTCAACGCCATCCAGCGGCGGAGAATAAAACTGTCACGTGAGCCTCTCTCCCGATCCCTCTGAAAGGCAGGGGAGGATTCTGGGTGCTGGAGAGGGTTTACCTAAGGATCTACTGGGGGGGAGAAGGTGGTGGGCGAACAATTAAAAGTAGTTTGCTGACAAAAGTTCCGAGCTGCGCTAACGAAAAAGAAGTTACAACTGACGCAGCGGGTGAGTAAAGGGAGCGGAATTAAGACACAGATGGGAAGTCTAGCATGGCAGAAATTGAGAGCCATCTGATGTAAATTAAGGAGTTTTATTGAAGTCTGTGAAGAGTTAGGGTTAAAAAATTATCCATGAGTGGCAGGCGCAGTTTTTTGTATTTTTAATTTTTTTTTGGTCAAATCTTGAGTGCGATGATTGAGAAGATATAATTTAGGTCAGCGATTAGTCTCGTGGTTCAATCCCCGATGTTGATCCATTATTATTAACCCATTAAAGAGTGAAGTGTGTAGCACTAATATTAATGGTAGCAGAGTTTAGCGCTAGACAGTACATGCTATAAACCGGAGGATACTTATTGGATTGGATTGATTTGGTGTTTCAAGTCCACTTTATGCACAGTAAGGCTAATCGGCACTGGACCTACAGTTTACAGTTTTGATTACAAGGCGACGACGCTACCACTGCGCCATCGTGGAGGCCCGGAGGATACTTATCGTATTATCAATTGTTGTGCAGTTATCTCCATGCCAACCTCTGTGGCGGAGTGGTTAGCACAGCGCACTACGCCGCCATGTGTTTCGGATTCAAATTTCGGCATGAGCATGTTGTTATGAGTGCCCGTTCATCAATTTCATCATATCATCACTCATCCTCATCGTCGCGATTAGCCAAAAGTGGCAGAAAAACTACATTAATTACTAAAATCAAGTAATAGTTTCCCTTACGTGTGTGGTGGTCAAATAATTCGCTGCTAAGAGTGCAATGTGTACTGTACAAGCGTAACAAATATTTCCACACCCCATATTCTGCATTACCTCTTCAAGTTATGAGAATTTTTGTGAACTCCTCCGCGTTCCCATCTTCCTCCTTCCCCCTTCTAAACTTCTGGCGTCGCTACACCATCAGGTTGACGTACCAGCTCCAGTGGCTGTGGGAAGACTAATAGCATCCTTTTTTTCTTGATTGATTGCACAAATATATTTTGGCCCTGCGTAAATGTATGCATATGACAATTCATACTGTAACAAACCAATATTTTGGAGACTCGAGAGAAAGCCAGGAAAATGAACTAAAAAAGAAGAAGAATATAAAATGTCTTCCTATTCATTTTCATCCATTTGGCAATGAACAGAGGAGAGAAGACGCAAAAAATAATACGGTAAGAGGAAAAGGGAATGACTGAGCTGTAGAAAATAAAGAATGAAATAGAGAAGAGAAGAAAAAAAGAGGGAAATGTGAGCATTGTGCAATCCGATACCCCCCCCCCCTCCAAGACAGCGCCCGGACCTTTTTTTTTACCAAAAAAAAAAAATGAGAATTTTCCTTAATGGCTTGGGACATAACGAAGCGCTTTCTGAATAAAATTCAGCCAAATGAAATATCTGAAGGTGGATGCATTAAAAAAGAGAAAGAAAAAGAGGGGTGACTTATTTTCCTGGGACTCGAGTGATATTTCCATTCCGCTGTGGCGCTTGGGTTTGTTTATTAAAAGAGAGACAGACGGCGCTGCAGTTTTGTTTAAAAAAGGAAAACAGCGCATGCGCACCTAGCGGCTTACCAGGAAAGCTCATCGTAGGCGGAGTCCTGGATTTAAATATGGATTATAAACAGAGTACGTAATTAATGAGAAGTCTGTAATTAAAACCCCGGCGAGTGACGGAGGATTTCGAAATTTGCTAATTAGAAAGCGTAATGATTTAGCGCCTCTGGTGTCTGTTCTGTGACCCCCCAACGCACGCGAGTCGGGATGTTTCATCTCAGCAAAATTATCAACAGCTACTTTTTTTTGACGCATCTGGTGCCGTTGTCCCCTCTCGTCCTAACGAACTCGTCCTCTAAAGGTGTTTGTGCTCCTTGTGTCGAGGCTTAATTATTAGTAATTAGGTACTTCTTCCTTATACTGGCATATGGTACCGCTGCCGAAGTCGTTCCCTCGTCACTTTCCAGAAACTGTGGTTGTCTACGCGTCGTTGTTGTAGTGATAGAAATTTAGGGATTTTTCCGGGTCGATATCGGAGTTTCAGGATTGACAAATGTCCCGATTTCCAAATAGAATGTAGGAATGCTAAGAAGCGCGTGATATTTAAAAGAAGCGAAGTGAGAATTTCCTGGTTTAAACATCCAGTTTCTGAAAATGTATTTTCATTGCGGAATTTGCGTGATTGTAGTTTATTTTTCTCTTTGTTCCACGTGTTCAATCTGTCTTCTCTTTCTCCCGACCTCTCTTTTGTTATCCCTCTCACATATTTTATCTGCCTGCGAGTGTGTCTGGCTGGCTCACAGGTACTCTCTTTTCGATTCTCTGTCTTCTCGCTTATTTCTCTGTCTTTTGTGTCCTCTCTGTATCCGGACCTTCTTTCTCTCTTAACGTCCCTTTCATTTCCTCTTTTTCTGGTTTTCTCATTCTCTCTCTATTTCTTTATCTATCTGCACCTTCTCTACCGTGTCTACTTTCTTTTTCTCTTTCTTCTTCTGATATTTTCTTTCCCTCTCTCCTTTTTCTATGTTTCTCTGCATCTTCTTTTACTTTTTCTTTCTACCTCACTTCCTCTTAACTCCGTTTTTCTTTCTATCTTATTTTCTGCTCTCTCTCTCTCTCTCTCTCTCTCTATTCCCGTCTCTTTCGGTGAACTTCGCTGAAGGCACTTCCACGTAATACATCCCGGTAAACTTGATTCCTGCAGGCCAACGATGCTCTGGCGCTCGTATAATCCTCTGTAGTCCCGTGTGCTGTCCTTATTTATGCAGATTACGCCTGTGCAGCCCCACATATAATGTGATGGTGCAACTAATTTAAGCGCCGACGCATCCAGTTAATTCAAAAACCCTGTCTGTTTCACACCTTCTCCCTTTCTCTGAATTTAGTATGGATTTTTCGTTTATGGCTACCAAAAATCTCAATAAAATGTTGTTAGTTACAGAACCCAAACAAGACAGTTTTTATCCTTGCATGCATTAAAGAAAAAAATAATTTGCATTGTTGCATTTCCTCTGCTCTTTAAGCAGTGAAACTAATATTAATTGATCAACACTTCTCAAAATTTTATTTACGATCAGCTATTTTCCTTCAACCCTTTACCGGTTTCTTTCCTCCACAAAAATGGGATTTCATCTTATTTCTCAGTTTCCATATTCATTAGTATGAATCATCATGTCAATTATGCGTAGAATTAAGCATATATTAATTCTATAGGTGCTTTTCTCTGTACTCTTACGTGAAAGCATACTTTTCCCCCTTTAGTTCCTTCATACGGATTGCAATTATTGCCATCTCTCTTCCCCCTTTGATGGAGGTATCCGTCAAAGGAAATTAACGTGCAATCATGGTAAATCGCCTTTTCTTTCCCGTCTCTCTCGTTGGAAGCCGTCTTTGATGCAAAGAAGACTTACGAACTCTACTCCGTCATCGCTTATTCAGATGGAAACACTTACGGCCTCGTGTTCCTAACATAGCAGCCCTTGTGAGTGCTCGTAAAATGAGCCGCAGCCATTTACGACTTACAGATTGTCGCGTGTTTTCATGGAAAAATGTGTACACTCAGTACTTTACATACGCGATATATACACACACACAGAGAGTCGCCGTGAAAGTTCCACAGCGTGTAAGAAGACAGCATCGAGACTTTTCTCAGTAACGTTTTACTCACTGACGCCTTTTTTTTTTGTCGCTACGAGATCTCCGAAAAACCACATTTTTTATCCTGCATATATGCAGCCATATGCCACAGAGTCACGTGCACTCGGAGAACTAAATGCATCATATCGATTGATGCACCAGAATGCATGGATTGATGCACTAAAATGTGTTTTATGGGTTCTTCAAAGAATCCGATTCACATTTGATGCATTTTTGTATGTCGTGAAAGAAACACCAAAGTGCATCATTTGATTCAAGTGAGGATTTATTTCAGTCGAGATGCACTTCAATGCATCAGTTGATGCGTTTTGATGCACCAGAATGCATATTTTTTGATGATGCACTTAAATGTTTTGTCTGAGCCAATTTTGGCTAGTCGCGAAAGGTGAGAGGATGAGTGACGATATGAGTGAAATTGATGAACAGCTACTCGCAAAGAAAACCCAAGCCCAGTCTGGGATTCGAAACCGGTACCCCTGGACCTCTTAGCACGCTGTAAGACCCACTCCGCCACGGAGTTCAGCGGGAAAGATGATCATAGCAGCAGAGGCACTGAAGGGATGCATGCATAAGTCTCTTGTGTAACATATTATATTTCATGTTTTTGCATTAAAGAAAGCCTTTCTGAAGTTTTGTCCAGAAGACTTCTTCACACTCCCAACGTCTGTTCATAACCTACTGAAACCGTTTGCGAATCTCTATATACTGGTATGCTACCACCAGTGTTACAACCTCATTTTAAAAATAAGTGTAAACCTGTATTATCATGCGTAATTAAAGGCAATATGTTTTATCTTAATATTAAGCAGAAATTGCCCAAGTAATTATTGCCGATATGCGTGTCGCAGTGGTTAACACAGCGCGCTACGACACCAAGGATCCCAGATACGAATCCTGGCTGGACACCGTTATTCATTGTGAGTGTCGCTGCATCACTTCCATCATAAAATCACTCCTCATCTTCACGATTAGCAGAAAGTGGCAGAAATCCGAAGTAAAATATACCAAATCAGTGAATCTACACGAACTGATCGTTTCAAACGGTTCGTATCAATGAATCGGTTAATTATAGAACCCTTCCCGCTCTGAAGCACCCCTTGTTCCATCAAGGTCCGCAAACATCATCAGTTTTGAGCGAAAAACCCCAAAATTGAAATTAGGACAAGAAATTGGTAATCCACACATTACCAAAAAAGGATGGCATTTTGGGGGAGGACAAGAATTACAGGGTGAATTTTCGCTTGCGGGACCCTAACGACTTCTGTAATCGTCAACTATCCCAACCACCATTTTTCACCATCCCCTTTCCGCCTGTAATTAATTTCAGCGCGAAACCAATTACGAGGCGTGCGCGCGTGTGTGCGAAAACGTGTTGAGTAATTAGGCGAAAGCAAGCCTTCCTCTCTGTCGCTCTTTCATGAAGGAAGAACAAATAGGAACATGTGTGTGCGAGCGTGTTCGCAAATAGCGTGTGTAGTTTTCCCGAAGCAAGGTGATTTTTAAACTTATTGACAGTTCCCAAGCTTCAAATGCCATTTGCAAAACACGCCTTCCGTTCAGTCACTGCAGAGTTGGAGACTAACGTAACGCAAGTAACGTGTTACTTTTTCAAGCAAAGTAAGGATAACGCGTTATTTTCGGAAGCAAATGAACTGTAACGTGTTACTCTTGGAAGCAAAGGAACTGTAACGATTTAATTTTGGTGGAGGCAAAGGAACGGTAACGATTTACTTATGCAATCAAAGTGACGGCAACACGTTACTTTCGGAAGCAAAGTGACTGTAACGCGTTACTTTTGGAAGCAAGGGAATTTTAACGAGTTACTTTTGGAAGCAAGGGAACTGTAACGAGTTACTTTTGGAAGCAATGGAATTGTAACGCGTTACTTTTGGAAGCAATGGAATTGTAACGCGTTACTTTTGGAAGCAAGGGAACTGTAACGAGTTACTTTTGGATGCAATGAAATTGTAACGCGTTACTTTTGGAAGCAATGGAATTGTAACGCGTTACTTTTGGAAGCAAGGGAATTGTAACGAGTTACTTTTGGAAGCAAGGGAACTGTAACGAGTTACTTTTGGAAGCAAGGGAACTGTAACGAATTACTTTTGGAAACAATGGAACTGTAACGCGTTACTTTTGGAAGCAATGGAACTGTAACAAGTTACTTATGGAAGCAAGGAAACTTGAATGAGTTACTTATGGAAGCCAATGAATAATGAGTTTACTTATGGAAGCAAATGAACTGTAACAAGTTACTTTTGGAAGCTAGGAAACTGTAACGAGTTATGTTTGTAAGCAAATGAATTGTAACATGTTTCTTTTGGAAGCAAAGGAATTGTAACGCATTATTATTGTTATGAAGAGAAAATTACCTAACTCTTATCAACGTGGATTTAAAAGAGATCCTACAACCATAGGCACCGATTTCTTTGGGTTTCTCTAGCAAGGTCAAGGAATATTCTTTAAGCAATAAAGAAATCATGTCTTGGAGTATGAACTAGATTGCTTTATCATTGTCAATGTTACTGTTCATATTTTATTACTATTCATATTATTAATATGCTTTCTTGGAATGCCTACCAGTCTGGAAAACATGGAAATTCTTGAAAAGTCGGTGAATTTACTTACTTCTAGAAATGTTAGGTAAATTTTATCTTATTTCTGGAAAGATCCAGGTTTTTGTAGTAGTCCAGTAAAAGTAGCTGTGCATCTATGTTTAATATATTCTCGTATATTCCTTGTTCATTCTTTACTTTCAATCTGAAACAATAACGTAGTGCTTAACAAATGGCATTTAGTTTGAGAAGCATGTATTTTGTGCAGTTTCATGTGTTTCAGTGTTTGAAACTTTGTAATCAAAACAATTCAATTCAGAATTGAAATTGAACATAAGTAGTAGTTCCGAAAACGTTCACCAGATGGCATATCGGATAACCGAAGCTCCTTCAGCGAGAGAGCGCGTTGAGTGATCAACTCACGAGTTCCCTAGTCAAGGTTCTAGGTTCGTATCCCGCCCTGGACATGGGTGTTTGTTTTGTGAGCGGTTCTTTCAGAAATACATCTACTCATTATTTTCTTTTTATTGTCACCCTTAGGCAAATGTGGCAGAAAGCGAGGTAAAATAAAAGGATGCAGATACAAAAAAAGATGTAGACTGGATAACTGATATCACGAATAGTGAATTTGCCGCGAACCTGGTTTATGCTACAGCATTGTACTTTTGAACTTTTTTTTAAGCGTCCACTATGAACACTGTTAGTTCATACTAAAGCATTTAAGGCTGTTATATCCTCCTGTAAAATAATATAACCTGCTCCGCATGATATAAGCTAGTGTTTAACCGGCAACTCTTTTCATACAAAAAAACGCCCTATTTTGAGAAAGACCGACTTCATTTCCTGTTATGTCGCTCCTGTACGTAAACCAATTACACCGTCGACTGGCGGGACCCCTGCGGAAAATGGCAGGCAGTCAGTGTATGAGTTCATTGCAGGGAGAGAAAAAAAAAAGTTCTCTTTTTTCCATCTCTCGCATCAGGACAATAGGAAAGTGAAAAAATAAACGGGTGAGAGGGGACAAACTGGGTTAAAGTTTCACCGCTGGACTCGCGTCGTCATGTACTTCGCATTTCCTCCTGACTTCTGACGTCATATCCGGCGCACGATGAATATGTCGCGCCACCGTGGATATTTTCGTCCTTCGTGCGAAACGACCTTTGCGGGTGGATGGGGAAGAAGGGGCTCGTTTTTCCTGAATAAACGCATTCCCAAAATTCAGGGGGCGGTGCGTAAGAAATCAATTCAGGATTGCCAGCGCACAAGTTTTTCTATAAAAATGTGGCAACAGTGACTCCGTGTTCAAAACACTTCTTAATGTTTATATGTATTGTCTGCGGTTGGCTGTCCCCGATGGCGTAGTGGTAACGTCGCCGCTTTGTAATCAAGGGATCCCGGGTTCGATTCCCGTGGAGGCACATAGTTGTTCGGATCTCTCTTTAAACTGTAGGTCCATTCTCGGTTAGCCTTACTGTGCATAAAGTGGACTTAACATTCAAAATCAATCAATCAGTCAAGTACGGTTGGCTGCGCAACTAACGGTAAAAGTGTTAGTTGCGAGCGTGTCAGGGTCTATCTGTTGATATTAATTATATTGCTGTTATTTATAGCCTTTTTGCTTGTGGGATGTATGGAGTGACCTTCTGGCAAGGAGGCCAACATTGTGAACCTCGCCTCTACGTAAGGCACCCCGGCAACGGCTTCTTCTCGGACAACAAGGCTCTGGCGTCTGAACCAACGGCCAGTATAACCTCTGTGGGGTTGTGTGTTGTTCTGTTTTTTGTCCGTAAATATGCTGAGTGCTCCTTTACTGTCGCAGTTTATTTATAATACGAGCAGTGTGTGGTGAACAAGCGCCTTCACGGAAAACCGTTTACAATTGGGTGGAATGCTGGAAAATAGGACGCACGTCAACAGAAAAAGAGACAAGTTCTGTAAGGAAAGTGACTGTGACAACACCAGGAAACATTACACGGGTTGACCAAGTCATTATTGAGAACAGGTGCATCACGTTTTCTGAAATGGAGGTAACCGCGGGCCTGTCCAGAAACACCCTGCAGCGAATCGTGCACGATCACCTTAATATGGGGAAAGTGTTCGGCAGTGGGTTCAGAAAAAACGACCAGGAAAATGGGCAAAAGGAATGCTCCTGCAACACGACAACGCACGCTCCCACACCAGTCGGGAATCAACCATGGCCATTGCTGAAATGGTGTTCGAGGTCCTGCCACAATCCGCGCACTCTCGTCTGTACCGGTAAATCTCTGCTGTGGTCACACCCTCTCTCCATAGAAACCAACTTGTCCAACGCTGACCATTATAGTCGCTTTCCATGTTGTCCAATAGTCCTCTGACAATGATGTACGTAACCTGCTGCTGTGTGAACACCGGGAATCCTTTTTGGGCACTGCTGCCTGCAATCGGTAGACTAGACTCGTAGCTTCATATGCCAGTCCTCACTTCTCGAATGGTGGACCATGGGACCTGAAAAAAAAAATAAAGTGTAAATCATTATAGTACGCCCCTCGTATAAGTAAAGAGGTTTTAGTCATCAGAGACAAGTATTTATTTTATTTGCGGTAAGGGGTTGGATCCCGTATACCCAGTAACGTGACAGGTTCAAATAACCCAAGTTCTGACGCACCCATAACAATCATTTCAATCGATCAAACGTTTCTACATCTCACGGGTGGCGATGAGGATAAATGGCGAAGTGATTAAATAAATGGAGCGAGAACGGTACGAAATGAACATGCCTGTGCAGTATTCGAACCTTTGGCTTCGTAGCGCAATGCGCCGACCTGCGTGGCGGAGTGGCTAGAACAGCGCGCTCTGACGTCAAGGGTTCGATTCCCGGCCTGGACGTGGTCCTCTTTCTGAGTGTCACGTCATCAATTTAATCCTATCATCAAATACTATCTTCGCGATTAGTCAAAAGTGGCAGCAAAGCAAAGTAAAATAAACCAAATCAAACAATCGTGGTGTAATGCACCAACCACTATCGAGACTTGCTGTTAGTACAGGCTGTTTCAAAAGTCGCGAAACCTAATTTTGATCGCTATTAACACGGCAACTAGGAGAGATTTTTATACCGAGGATTCTGCGTTGTTACATTTGTGCTGCACCTATGTTCTTCGGTGCCTTTGATTGCCATTCATGAAGTTTTATCATTATCTGTGTGGAGTGAACTGGCCAACTCAAGAACGAGGATTCATAATACAAGAGCCCATTTGGGTCTCTCTCTCTCTCTCTCTCTCTCCCAATTTTCATGGTCAAATTAGGATTGCGTAACTTCTGAAGCACTCTGTATCACCCCTCTCAATGTAGCCGTTAATCTGGTGGTACAGGTAAACATCGGAAAACATAAATCCGGTTAATGCCCTAATTTATTATTTTTCAAAGTTTATTTTGGAAATGGCCAAGGGCTAGGAAGGACAGGAAGACGAGACGAGGTTTCATGGAGTTGCAGACAACTCTCCCTTTCTCGGTCCATTGTCGACTCCTTCTCGTTTCGAGTGTAGAATATAAAAAACGTATAGGCCTACTGTGTATTTCCGCACAAACTTTGACTGTATATATAGTTTATTAAGGCAAACAGGTTACGAGCCCTTGAAAACTGCATTTTATCCAGAATGCATATGCAATCGCGCAATACAGATTCACAATGACAAGTAACGGATTGACCTAGCAGTTACTGTAAAACAAAATATAAGACTTACTTATCCATAAATAATCAGGTAGATATCTCTGTCTTGGTACCAAGAACAACAAATTATAGTGATTAGATCACGTACAACAAATTATAGTGATTAGATCACTGTTAATCGTAATCTGGAAGCTATTCTTTGGAGGAAAGTGTGTCTTAGCCAGCCTCTTTCCTGAGAATATTTAATAATTTTCATTTATTCAACAAATTGATGAAATAGCCTAAGTATTAGTACATATACCTGCATTATTAATTAATTATGAGGTTATGTAATTTTGGTTGGTTATATTGGGCGCCATCTTTAGTAGTTTTAAACGTCAAGAGTTGCAAAGTGGCGTCTAGCAGTTTATTTAATTTGACATAAAGATAAGTTGATGTAATATATCTTTATAGATACTCCAGAGCAAGGCTTACCTTCTAGCACCAAATAATGCAAGCGAGTGGTAAAATGAGTGTCGCGGATTTTGGGGATGGAGTGGGGGGATTTAATTGAATTGGCTGTACTTACCTAACAGGTGTGTGTATCTGTAAAAAATCTGAAAGTATAGCCTGCCCTATCCAGCGGGGTTTAAGGGGTAAGTCTTTGAGATGACACCCAAGTGTCAACTTCTCTTGCACGTAGTACATGCTGGACTCACAGTCAGTGTAATGCTCTGTGGGCTTGTGTTGTTTCGTGTCCATGTGAGTGTTTTACCCTTCATCAATATTTCATCTCATCACTATTCATCTTCATCTCTTTGTTTATTCATCCTGTTTCATCTCTCTCTTTTTCGCTTCTCTTTCTCGTTATTTTCTCTGTCTCTTGAGTTTTTACGTGTGTTGGTCTGTGGCATTTTCTCTGTTTACGACTCTATATCTTCTGTGTCTGATCTCTTTCTAACTTTCTCTCTGCATTTCTCTGTCTAACTTCATCTTCTCTCTCGTTCCTAGTTTCCCTTTCTCTCTCTCCTCTCCCTCTGATCTCGTCCTCTTTCTGCCCTCCTCTCTCTTCTCTATCTCCCTTCTTCTCTTTTCCCTTTTTTTGGACTTTCTCTTCCTTCCTCTCTCTCTCAATCCTTCTCTCTTCCTGTGACTCTGCATTTCTATTTTTTACTCGTACTACTTCTTTATTTCGTTTAGCCAAAAGTGTCAGAAGAGCGCAGTAAAATACACAATCAATCAATCAAGCTTCCATCCTGCAAGCAATGCACACAGGAATAAATTGTTATTGGTAAGGACTTATCGAAAAACACGCAATAACTTCTACAAATTACACCAGGATTGAGCAACTCTCGTGCACTTGTGGATGATAGTGAGCGCTCCGTGCGGTGTGAACTTACCTCCTGCACAATGTACCTCAAGGCCAGTAGGCAGCACATCAAGAGATAGTGCTTGTGTTGAGAAATAATCAGATGACAGAGGTTTCCCACTGCACGAACGCGACCGACGAAGCCTCCTCCTTCGCTCCCATCATCCCATCTTGCAGTCAACGCGTGCATACGGGAGCGCTCTTTCACAAATACGACGAGTTGCCCAGCCCGACTTGCATCCTATACTGGAAAAACAACTCTGCATCATGTATTGTCTAATGTTTGCCACAATCTGGATTGTCTACCACGAAGGAATATAAAATGATAGTAACTGTAGAGTGTGCCATAACAATGGCGAATACTACGAAGAATAGCTCTCGAATGGGATTATTACATTGAGTATGTTCATTCAGATGTTTCGTACTGGATGGTAGTGACATGAATGTGGGCGGACGGTTTTTAAAGAGTACCGGATATGACGTAATGCTACATTGCGTAAAGGCGTTAACAATTTAGGCAAAGCTCAGCATCTACTCCTAAGTGGGACTAATGAAAACTCCTTTCAGAGATGTGATTCATCGTTATAGCGAAATGAATGCTTCACCTTGAGAATGTCATAGATGCCAGTCCTGTCAGAGCGTTGACTTTCGGATCAAGAGAACGAATTTTACAATGTATTCCGTTCTCCACGCTAATCAGTAGATTCAAAAAATATTTACACTTCAAATCCGAATAGCGATCGAATCCCCGAGACTTTGTTTCTAAACCAGTACGAGGTAGTACTAAGCTAAGTCTCGAGCATGATATGTAAATATTACGACGTAAGAAGAATTAGGGTAAAATCCGACTCCAAAACACACGTAGAAGAGTACTACGGGCTCAACCTCCGGGATATACGAGGGTTGAACAGAATACTCTGCCCCTGGCCTAGAAGGCTTTGCCATTTAACTACTTTTATTTTTGAACATAGTCCCCTGCAACTCGAATACACTTTTATAATCAATGCTCTAGGGCTTCAATTCTGGCACGAGAAAAATCTTCCGACTGCTCCTAAAACCATACGTTTACAGCATCCATCACTTGAGAATCGCTGCTAAAACTCTTCCCACGCAGGGTGTTTTTTTTTTTCCGATTTGGAAACAGGTGATAGTCACTGGGCGCTAAGTCCGGGAAATACGGTGGATGATCAATTGGAATTGTGCTTTGTGTGTAGCGACCACTGCAATTTTGGATGTGTGAACTTTGCGCATGGCAAGCTTTTCGCGCCTCTTCGTTTTTATAGCATTTCGTATTTTTTCATTTATTTAGGCTGCCACAGTAACTCCCTGTCCCCTTTGCATCCTCAAATACGGAAGCCATGACTTGCCTTTGGACTGTCGAACCTTGAACTTCTTCGGTGCTGGGGATCCATGGTGTTTCCACTGCATTGCTAGCATTATTGACTTGGGATCAAAGTGGTGCACCCAAGTTTCATCCATTGTTACAAAACTTTGAATGAACTTCTCTTTTACGGCTCTGATGAGGGAGAGAAGCTGTTGACCTTTCACTAGAAGATCCCTCTTCTGACTGGCGTGAGCATTTTCGGAACCCATCACGCTGAATTTTTTTCATGTGCAAATGTTCTGCACTATGTTGAAAAATAAGAGTAGTTAAATGTAGCAAATGTTCTGTACATTACCATATGAAATCTTACAGATCTCTTCTAAATATCGGATAGTCACGCAACGGCCACCCATCCGATAACATTATCATTAACTTTACTTATCATTTCTTCAGTCACAACTGTCATTGGGGTGGAGACAATGGAACAGT
This sequence comes from Lepisma saccharinum, assembly GCF_977018435.1. Taxonomy (NCBI): domain Eukaryota; kingdom Metazoa; phylum Arthropoda; class Insecta; order Zygentoma; family Lepismatidae; genus Lepisma; species Lepisma saccharinum. The sequence continues at coordinate 68,480,616 of NC_139233.1, forward strand.
TGAAAGGGGAGGGGCGGGTCCTTTTGTAATTTTTCCTCCGCATATCCCTCTACTTCGAGCACTGCTTTCGTCTCAATTAGTAAACATTCCTCTCGAGTATGTAGTATACAGAGTGTCACCGCACAGACTTTCGCAGTGTATTGAGGTCACTGAGACAATCAATCACCCCTCCCCCTTTTTCACATCTCATTTCTGCGCCCTCGATAAATGGATATTATCCTTCATATATATATATATATATATATATATATATATATATATAACCACACAGCACAGGTTGACAATTGAAGGCCCGTAGCAAGGAATAGGCTAGGGAGGCTGAAGCCGAAAGCTCCATGCATAGAGGCCGCCATTTAATGCTTTTTTAATATTAAATTTTAAAGGAAGAGACTACAAAGTCAGAATATGCGACGGAGAAATTTACACTTGGCAGAGATCAGGTAACGCGCTGATGGAAACTTTCTGTTTCCCAAAGTAGAGGTAATACTAAGTTTTCAAAGATTTTCTTCTGACACTGAGACATAAGTAAAATATTCTTAAATATGCTATTTTTATAAAAAATCAGAAATCGAATCAAAATACGAATCGTTAAATACATAGAGGAAAGTGACCAAAGGCTTATATTTTCAAGGAAGCACCGCAGACCAGCGACGTGTAGGATAACTATGACGTCATGAGCCAGTGGCCTCGTCATTTTTCATTTCATACTGAGTAGCAGCGTGTGGTGGATGGATTTCTCTACCTGCTGAAGTGAAAATATTTCGTCTGTCAGAAATGTCATCATATTTTGACTTCTACTTTGTAAGAGTTTGTGTCTCATTACTAATATGTAAAAGTATAGTAGATCTAACCATATATGGGAGGTATACAATAGTTTCGTAAATGTAGTAAGTGACGAAACTGGCGATAGCGACGTTTCGAAACAATGACCTTTTCCTGACCCCTCCATGTTCCAAAATCGGACCCCCATTTTTCTCGGAAAATTTTGAGGAAGGCTGATTATTTTTGTTCATTTATAGGTTACAAATAATGGGAGGAAAAGGCACAAGCAACAAGAAAAGGTGCTGGTCCCATGAGTTAATGGTCAGTGCGGTAGATGCATTGGGAACAGAAAATGCGCTGGAAGAAAGCTACTAATACGTTTGTTGTCCCTAAAACAACGTTTTATCCAGTGAGAGATACTAGAATCCTGAAGAAGCATCCCAGACAAAAATGGGTCGTCCGACTGTACTTACACCAGAGCTAAAGGAGGGATTTGTTAAGTATTGTTTAGCGATGGAGATAACATTGTTTGGTCTAGAGCGTTCAGATTTTAAACGCATGACATATCAACGAAACGGAACAATATTGACCATCCTTGTTCCTGAAGAGACACAGGAAACGTCTGTCTGTCTGTCTGTTTGTCGGCCGACTGCTAGAGCAGAACAACTGCAGGATATTGTTTCGGAGGTTATCCACTCTACTATGAATTTTTGTATAAGTACTCACATATAACTGTGTTTAAAAATAGTATCATAATATTACGGAACCTCACTTTGTTTCATATTTTCTACTTTAAATTCACCACCCTGCATTTTTTTTAAAAAAAATCGGATGGTTTGAAATCAATATGTGATTCTGGAATTATTTTGAATGCTGATCACGGAAATGACATCCATTTTTTCCCATCACGTCAGGATTTTTAACAATTTCACAATCAAAATTATCATATTCGCCATTCTATTACGTATATTACAGAATGCAATAAAATGAATTTAAACAAAGGAAATGGCGGATGTTTACAAACCAATAGATGATTGTGGAAGTATTTTGAATACTGATCATGCACATGATATATATTTCTTCCCATCACTTCAGGATTTTCCCCTACATCATGATTTTTCTCCACGTCATTAAGTTCAATCAACACACATTATAACATTGAGTTTTAGATATTTTGTTAAGGAAACATTGAGTTTTAGACATTTTGTGAAGGAAATTTTTATGAGGAATTTCGAAAATTGAATTTACGTAATCAAAATTTACAATTTTCATATCAATGTTCTTGTGAAGATGGAAGGTGGATTATATGCTTACTATTCTATGTGCATTTATAGTTCGAAATTGGAGGATTTGTATTAAAAAGCCAATATTTTACCATCATCTAAACAGAGCCATCTATTGAGGAAATCATGAAACTACACATTTTATTGTGAAATTAAGGCAGTTAATATATTGCTATCTTCTGAAAAAGATACACGTGATGGGAAAAAATGGATTTCATTTTTGGAATCAGCATGCTGAAATTATTCAGGAGCAACAGTCATCTGTGAGTCATCCAAACCCATGCAGGCCTGTGTTATCATTCAATTGCCATTTATAATATTTGTTACACAAATATTAGTAGGGGGTTCAGAACTTGGAGTACATTTTCAAAGCGTATTCTGTCTGACATAGGGAGCCCTTTGGCAACTTAGGATATTAGAGAGTATTTTGAAAGTTAAAAATCATTGTTAACTTTAATATTCGGAAATATACGTGTAATCGATAAACGGATGGGGGGGGGGGGGTCCGACTTTGGCCACTTTCCTCTACTATATAACCTATATTATTTTTTAATGAGTATTTATTTGCTTGATCATTTCAAAATTTGTAGGATGTAAATATCACAAACTATAGCATAAGAAAGTATCAAAAGAACGCACATATATCTCCTGTGGGGTGGAGGAGGGGGAAGGAGGCGCCAAACCACAATCCTGCCTGGTGCCTAGGGCGCCAAAGATGTCTAGCTATGGTGCTACACAATTGTCAACAATGGATTGACTTTGCAAATCCAATAAAGAAAATATATCACTTATTGATAAATGATCGGGTAGATATTCGTTTGGTGTGTTTGGTATCAGAAGTCTCATGGTAAAATAAATTTGCTTTCAAATGTCATAACCAAAGTCTGGAACGAGACTTGAGAGACTCGGTCGCCTCGCTACCATCTATACCTCCCCCCCCCCCCCCAAGTTTTCTACATTTAATTATTCCACTAATATCAGGGAATGAATGTAGATTGTTCATTTCGGTATTATCTTGAGGCTTTGATTGAAACCATAGGAATTTTTTGCTTATTTTGGTGGAAGGTAAGTGCGTGAATTTTCATCAACGTTTTGTAGATTCATGAGACTTATCTCACATGTATTTACTTAAATCCAAGTCAAATTGAAAGACATGTTTCCCTAACATATTTCCTTTCTTCTCAGGTGAGTCTCCTCGCGTCGACCGGAAACATAAATAGGTAAAAGTACTAGATTTATTTTGTGTCAAGAGCGCCACATGAGAGAAACGGCAGAAACAAGAAAGTTTATCTCGCCTACAACTATTGTACTGCACTTTAGAGGTACACTACTATTCTGTAATTCGTAACACCAAGAAAGCATTTGGTATTGATTTGTCTGGAAATGTAGATGCTCGAGAAGCAACATCGAGGAGATAAATGATGTTAATTTCTTCATTTCTGCTTCCCCTCTTGGCATTTTTTAGTTTCAAACATTTCACACATATAATTTAGTTAGTTTTGTTCTTATAAATAACTTTATTATGAATATTGATTATTTTTGTAGTTATGCTAAGAAACTGGAAATCGAGTTGGTGTGAGATATTGACAGTTTGATTAATACGTATTTCCTAACTTCATTTTCCTACTTTGGATCTAAAGAGAAAACATTGTTTTTAGCTTAGTAGACCTGGGATTTTAAATTTATCTAAATTAAAATTTGCTAACCTTCTACCGAATGAATTCCATTTTTTTCTGAAATTTATTTGTCTGGATCAATACTTCTTATATATAAATTAATCCGTGACTTGAAGAACTGTCATAGACTTGCAGATATGTACTGATATCTACAGAAGTTACGTATGCACTTTAATGGTCTTTCGTGAATTAATTTTAGTGGTGTAAGCCTTAATCAGTGAAAGCAAAAAAAATGATTGCAAACGGTGCTATATACGAGTGCATCCAACTTTACTACTTCTGCCATCTGGACGAACAATTACCATTTAAGATCGTAGTAACGAAAAGTTAATCCACTCTGGATCTGAGTTCCAGAAGTTACCATATAATATACAAGATTCTACTTTATAAGTCAACAATTTGCCTGTTAATTTACAGAAGCTTTTTTATTTGATATTTTATCATGCATTAAAAAAGATAATGATTAAAATTACAGTTGCACGCACGAAAACATTAAACTTGCATGAACTAGGGTAACTATAGTCTGTCCCAGGAGCCTGTGGGCAACGCCTAATATAGCGGCAGAGAAGGGGAGGAAGCGAGTGGGCGGAGCAAAGCAATGTGCGCTGCTTCAAACGGCTGGTAGCTGCAGCTGCGTTTCCTGTCTACAGTGGCGTGCCCAAGGGGTCTTAGTGGAGGTCAAAAAAACCCTTGCTTTGACTCAGTATTATTTAAAAAATGAACGCCAAAGGCATGAAAAGGTGGCAAAATGAGGGCTGACTATACTACAAAAATGTATACATACCCCCCTTCCCTTTTCGAAAATCCTGGGCACGCCACTGCCTGTCTACAGTTTACTTCGAGAGAGAAATTTTCGATTTTTGATCCACCGCAGAAAATTCGCGAGCGTCCATATCTAAGTATGAAGCGGAAACATGAATAGAGCTTTTTGCTATTGCTGATAGACGTTTAAACCACTTCCTTATGTCCATTGTACAAACGCATTTAATGTAGATTTGCATATTCATGCCTAATCAGCTGTGAGGACTGTAAACTGGCTATTAATTATACATGAAGACCTTTTAGGAGATAGGGTTGTTACATGTCAGCGGTCGAGATAGAACTCGCCTTCTGGACATGCGAACTTAGATAACACGTTCACCGGGGACTGTTGAAAAGCGACCATTAACAACGCAGAGCATAAATTTCAGAGTCCATAACATTTATTGTCCGAGAGATAGGACAGTAGCGTTCGGGAGGGGAAAGGGGGTATGAATATCATACATCACTGAAGCTAAATTTGCGGTTGGTACAAAAAAAAGTAACCCACAGGTAAATCTTTCACGCCGTTCTTTTTACCTCCCCCTTCCCTTCCCTACTGTTATGGAGGTTATGTAAACCGCAGGAGAGCTCGCTAGAGGGTGTAACGATCGTAGACCACGTGACGGTATTCCACACTTCGCAGGGAGAACTCAACTTTGCCTTTTTCCATTAAAGCTTGATGGAAGGAAATGCCCGTGCGAGCAAACCACCGTCCCGAGGGTATGGTGGGGGAAATTGCCACCGAGATGGCTCTTGTCGCTGTACTTGTCGAGGAATTTTTGTTGACATGTTGTGTCATTTTGCCTTGTATTCTGGGAGCTTTAGAGAATAGGTCATTTTGTTCAACTACTCAGCTTGTATGTAGCTGAGCAGGAAAGGAGATGTCCCCCTCTCGTTCTAGCCCAACGGGTCGCCAGATGCCTAGTGTTTTCTGAAGAATGACATGCTCGAAAGGATCACGTTTGTATAGTAGTAGACAAAAATCTATGTTTCTGAGCTTCCACTCTCCCGAGAAGCAGTGTTGCCACGATCAGGCAAAATTTCCCCTACAAGGGACAAAACAGTTTTTCCGCCATATGTAAAGAAACGATTTAACAGTAATGTCGGAAAGCGTTAAACCCCGTTCCAGTTTGCACTGGTAGAGCCAACACGTAATCAATATTTTCGTTGGCCCATTCTCATAGCTACATATGAAAAAGTTGAACACATTAATCACATACTGTACATGCTTGTATTAGCTAACCTTCTCCCTACCAGCCCAATTTCCAAGGCTCGACCCTAGTCAGGCATGAGTTTCTGTTTGTTTCATTATTCATTGCATTCATCTTCGTCGTCGCTATTAACCGAATACATAGAAAAGCGATGTAAAATAAAATATACTAAAGACGTCGAAAGAAGTACCAGAAGAAAAAAAAAATTGCAAGAATCTGGAATTTAATCTGTGAGCAAGCCGGTTAAGTGGTCGGCTTTCAATTTCGCCACCGAAGTTTCCAGGTTCCATTCCCTGCATGGGGGTTCTTTGTGAGTCTCCCTTCATCAATTTCATCTAATCATCGCACATATTCGTGGCTAGCGTTTCGTCCGAATTCCTGGAACAGGCAGCTTACGGTTACCTGGCCGAGTAGCGTTTCGTCCGAGGGCTACCATCCTAATAGTATTTAATGAAGCTTTAAAACCTATTGTTCATTGCTTAGGTTTACAGTACGATAAGGTCCATTGTTAGCACCAGCCAGGACTGCATGCCCTCTTTAATTGACACTATGAAAATAGAGGTGGGCCTGCCGCATAGCCTCGCACTCGGCATGCACAACAGGTTGTCATAAGTGACCCACGGACGCCATGGATCCGCACGGATAATCCATGGATATTTCAAGTTATTTTCACGCACTCGGCCTTAAATTTAATAAAAATGTAAGGCCTAGTCCCAAAATTAAATTGCAGCTTGCGCTTTTTCATTTATAGTGTACCAATTTTAGCAGCTGTCGCTTCGTTATTTGTCCTGTGTCTCCTTTACTGACAGTTCTACATGTCAATTGAAACCTGGGGATTTTCCAACCACTGGTCCACAAAGTAGTCGAAGAATTCAGTCAATTTTTCATTTTCTTCTGCCTGACTGTGGATATGAATCCATCCTTCCTTCACTTCCGTTGGCTTTAAGAATGCTAAGGCAGCACACATCCTAAGGGACGTGTCTTCAGCCAGGCTCGGACGAAACGCAACTCATTAAACCTTCGCCGACGAACTGTAACATTTTTCTACGAATTTCGCTTTCGGACGAACTGCAACTCTGACGAAACGCTACTGAATCCACATATTCAGCGTCGCGATTAGTCGAAAGTGACAATAAAGCGACGTGAAATAACTGGTATACGGAAATACCGATGTTGCCTGCACCAACATTGAGAGTAATGACTTCAAATATCCCAGATATTTGTATTTTTTTGTCGAATTTCGGTACAAATTTACATTTAATTGATTGATTTGATTTATTTTACTTCGCTTTTCTGGCACGTTTGGCTAATCGCGAAGATGGAGTATGAGTGGTGGGTGATATGATGCTCATGCCCAAGCCGGGATTCGAACCCGGGATTCCTGGCAGGAGGGGAAGATGCGCGGGAGGCTTTTTGTCGAATGTTCTTTTGTTTGTGGTCGCTCTAGAGCATCGTTACCTTGTAATCAAGGGCTTCCGGATTCGATACCGGGTGCAGGTACTTAGTGATTCGAATCTCACTTTAAACTGTAGGTCAAGTTGTGATTAGTCTATCTGTGCATAAAGTGGATTCAAAGAAAACTTAAAAAAAAAAAAAACTCATCCAGTCATCACTCACTAACCCTCCCTTGCCAGAATTAGACAGAAACGGCAGAAAAACAACGATAAATACAGAAATATAAATACGTAAAACAATATTATTTTTGTAGTGATGGTGATTATAATACTTTGGTAGTAAATAATAGTTCATGATTATTATTACTTTATAATGACAGTTATCTATTTACTATGTAACTGTACTTTACACTGAATATGTACAGTAGTTCATACGTTACGCCAAGATTGAGCAGGCTTTTTAGAATTTAAAAGTTGAATTTCAAGTCCTCGACGCTCATCGAGGCTTCATAATATTATAATACCGGTAAATTAAGGTTGCAAAAATTCAAGAAAGCCGAAGTTAACTTCCAATAGTATTATTTCTCTTGAAATAATCCTATATAAACTCAGTTGTATTTCTTTAACACAGGACATTTAAAATCAAACTTCCTACAAAACAAAAAAGAATCGAAATCAACAAGTTTAAAAATATTGACATTTATACAGCGTTCTTAATGTCAATGGCTTCCTGTAATTTTTAGAAACATGTGTACAATAGAAATAAAGTAAATACTTATTATTTTAGTGTAGAAAACGGCCTCTTTCCTCCAAACGTTTCTCCCTACTCCCGTGATACCATTAGCATTTTAACATATACAGTCACTAATTAGGTAGTCGTTAAGTTAATAAGATTTGCCCCTGCTTATCGCCGTGCGATGAAGCGTGTTGAAAGGGGGAGAGAAAACGGAATAGCACGTCGCAGCATCCTTTTTAATCTGCGTCCGCGTCACAGTCCAGTTGCCGCGGGAGATAAATCCTAGAGAATGGAGAACTTTGCCTTCATCTCGGCCATTTTTGTTTAATGGAAGCGTAATGGCTCCGAGGCAAGAGGGCATTCTCTGAGGCCATTCGATAAGAGGTGACGTCACGGGATATGGTCAGGCCATGCTGCACGGGGATTATAATGTGGCACGGGTTGTGATACGTGCTGCATTAGTAGCAGAAATATGGGAGGAAGGGATATGCTGGACGTGGTTCCGCATGAAACAAAGAAAAAATGATAGAACAGGGGTCCGGGGGGGCAACCTCAACGTCGTATGTGTGAGTCATGACATCTGATCAAGGTCAGGGCATTGTGGTTCGGCTTTGTTCCATTTTTCCTGCACAAACAACACGTCATCTCTCTGCTGATTCTAAACAGGGTGCTTCGAAAGCGATCGACACAATTAAACACCTTAAGTGTGGAATGTTCTGAAGAAATCACTACTGGAAGATGGATTTATTTTTTTAAAAAAAGCAAAATTCCATTTCATCACTCCTTCTTCTTCATTTTCCGATTCAGAATCACTGTCACTGCTTTCAGAAGTCAACAAGTGCAACTCAGACTTCCCGATGACGTAGTGGTAACGTCGTCGCCTTGCCCTGGGTTCGATACACGGTGGAGGCACATTGTACAGTGATTCGGATCACATTTTAAACCGTAGGTCCACCAATCCCGATAAGCCTAGATGTGGATATAATGGACTTAAACAATACTTCAAACAAGTGCATCTCAATGTTTGCATTAACCAATTTTGCTTTTTAAGCCATATTCCGTTTTTCTGTTTTGTACAAATTACACACCACAAGAGGAGCCTTTTCCTACAACTAACTTATACTAACTCCTTTTTCTTCTTTTTTCATCCTCTTCCACCTCTTCTACCGTTTTTTTTTCAGCTAGCATAATCCCACCTAACGTAATTGTTATGTTCTCAACGTTTGGGCGCAGTCGAATCTAGTCAAAATCAAATCAAAGCGTATCTTCCGCACTGCAAGAACACATTGCGGATGGTGTATATGTACGCCACATTTAAGGGGTTAAGTTTCAGGTGGAATCTTACGTTATAGTTGGATTCGGTTTCAGTTCACCTTTTCCTCTGCTGTGCTCGACCAGAGGTGTTCATCATCCGGAGAGCGACCCTCAGGAGGGCAGACCTCACCCTTGGAAATAGTTTTGAGGGTGAGGGGGTTGATTTCAAATGAACATCTCTGTGCTCGACCGACAGACGTTCTGGCCACCAGGAGGTGCTGTAGAGTGTGTTGTGAAAAATGTTTTTGTTCCAAACCAAATAAAAATTTCGATCTATTAGTGCAGTGAAATTAATGTAATTTCCTCCAGATAAAGGATATAATTCATAACTAGCTGAAATTTGGTACGTAGCTTCTTTATAGCATAAATAACAACATATCAAAAGTCCCCAGCGATCACCCATACGCTAAATCCGCCATATTGAAAAAATGGCGGACAAATTCAAGTTTTGACGAAAACAAAAAGAAAATAATTCATACCTAGCTGAAATTTGGTACATATCTTCTTTATTACGTTAATAACATCATATCAAATGTCCCCGGCGATCACCCTGCCGCTAAGTACGACAAATTCAAGTTCATTTTAGGCAAATAATTTATGCGAGGAAATTATATGGAAAGCGTCTTTCACACTTCAAAAGAGCTCGAATGTAATAGGTATATGATGTCAGGATTAAAGATGGCTAAATATAAACTAACAGGTTTATATTCTGTGACTTTCCAATTGTAAAATTTAACTAAATTTTTTTTAATAAATCTTGTAACGCTATAAGATCGATTATATTTTATCCCAGTTGATCCCTTTAACACTTCATTGAAAGTCACAGAATATAAACCTGTTAGTTCAAATCTGGCCTCGATTCGTAGAACATTTAGCCAGCTTTATTTAATCCTGACATGTGAGGAATTCAAAGTTTCTTCCAATATTGATATTTTGCCTCCTTTTCAGCAAAATTTTGTGGGAATTTCACTTTTCTGAAGAGTAATTTTCCCTTCACGTGGCAACATTGCTTCCCTCCCATGTGTCGTCCGTCTCCACAAAGGTCACACAAATGTCTCCCCGACGAACTTGTCACCGGCACCCAGAACGCTCCAGATAATATTTCGGCTTACCCCTCCGGCGGAGTGGAAACGGGACCTCGCCGGAAGAGGAAGTGGATGACGCGAGGGGTGATCTGCGTCCCCCCTTCCTCCCATCGAGACTTCATCCACTTGGTCCTTTGTTGCCACGAGAGGGACTTTCGAAAGAAACGAACGGGAGAAACGACTTGTGGAAGCAACAAATCAAAGAGGATCATTTGTGCTAAGGAGATGTGCTCTTGCGACTTCCTTCATCTTGCCGGATGCGCTCGTTTCGAAAGAAGTTGGCAAGAAATACAAGCCGGTGCTTCAAGCACCATCAAGCTAGCCGACAATTGGATACCGAGTTACTACTAACCAGAAATTTAAGAGCACTCAATTTGAAGTACCAGTCATTAAAAATGCGATTGATTGATTTGTTTTACTTCGCTTTTCTGCCATCTTTGTCTAATCGCGAAGATGAGGATGAATGGTAATAATGAGAAGGATGCAGACACAACCACAAACGCGTAAAACGATACAACACGAGGCTCACAGAGGATTATAATGACTGTGGATCAAGTAGTCTTCAAAATGCAGTCTAGGGTATACTACGTGGAAGGGAGGTTGGCATTTTATAAGAATAACATCGCCTTGGATTCCAAACAGGAGTTTATTCAGAATGTTCTGTTTTGTAGGGCATGCAAAGTTGTTTTAGGGGGCTAAAGGTCTGCGGTTCACCCAGACTCTGATAAATGGGTACCTTGAGGCAACCCTAGCGGAAGTAAAGGCGGCTGGAGCGTGATCCTGATCACATCACATCTTAAACCCTATATTCCTTCATAGCACCGTGCAATATATAGGGGATGGATAGAAAATACTTTTATTGCCAGCATTCCCATATGTTTAAATAGAATGTGAGTGTTGAAAAGTTGGATCACGGAATCCAAGTACGATTGGGATTCGCCTTCGCAGCAAAGCACGTTGAGCCACTGAAAGTTTCGGATTCGACACCCGGCCTGGGCATGTTTTGGCACTTCGTGAATGCGTGAGTGTCCTTTCGTCAAGTTCGTGTAGCCATCATCATGAGTTTTTATCATCCTGTACAATTTAATTAGCCAAGAAAGCGGCCAAGAATCAAACCCGACCTAATCATAAACATCCGTGTGGAACACAATAGCCAATGCAGCTCGTCTCGTCACGTTCGTGCGTCATAAGCAATGCCTGTACGGTTCACTGTGCATAATCAGCTCATGCGTTTGAACACGTGCAGCGATGTTCTCTTCAGCATGCTTCCAAACGAATTTTCTCCGGTCAACACGCATTTGGATGCTTATGACTTGGAGAAACTTTGAGTTTTGTCGCGATGTGCGCTAAAAGTCTTGTTCAAAGCTTTCGATCGAGTTAATCCTTTCCAGTTACAACGTGATCAACCGGCCAGACACACAAGCGGGTCATTACTATGTGTATAGAGATAATGGAGCATAAGATTTGCCAGGCGCCAATCATATTTACCACGTTTCTTTCAACTGCAGTGGCGCCATTCCGGGAACTTTTGGAAAGTTCCTCGTGTGGTCGTGTATAATATGTAGAGTCTTGACTTTTATGAAATTTCATATTTACCATAATATATTTAGTGACATACAAACCTAAAATGTCTGGTATTACTCTAATAGGACATTTATAAAATTATTATTGTGCTAGTACGATTACGTGCTTTAAAGTTGTATAAAGCTTCATAAAAATGAACAATAAAATGATATTTTTTGTTTAAAATGCGTATATGTTTGTAAAATGAAATATTTTAATCATCAATACTTCCTTCTTTGTTTGTCAAACACGCTTTTATTGAACATGTAGAATGATGGTATAATTTTTGATGTGCCCTAAAAGACTTGTCCAAAGCTTTCGATCGAGTTGGGCTTTTTCAGTGCTCAATCGGCCAAACACACAAAGCCGATAATTACTGTGGGTATGGAAATGAAGGGCAAGGTTGCCAGTTGTCATTCATAATCTCCCACGTATTATATTATTTCAATACAATGGCGCCGTATCGGGGAAAATGACATCATATTACATTTTTGCTTCATGTTACAATAATGCATGTTGAAGAATGCATCTACTCCGTTCCGGAATTGACTCAACCTCTGGTACCCAGTTCGAAAATTCTCCTACCCAGAGTTCATCGACTGCGCAAGGGGAGGGGCGGGAGGAGGGAAGGGGAGAACGCAAATCAGCCATTAGGGCCAATTAGGAAGTTATTATGAGGGGAAGTTGCTGATTTCCTGGCCCACAGTTCCATTCGCACGTGAAAAACAAGAGCGTAGGAGCCATTTTGCTGTATTCTCTCTTCTCTGTAATATGCGGGGACAAACGTTTCATATTTCATATTTTTGCCAGAAGGTTCCACACTGTTACATAAAGTTCTGTGCTCTGAGAGTGAAATTTAAAATGCGTTTTTTGATCAAGAGTAACATTCATATGCAAACAAATGTCTGTATCACCCCAACATGATTCAAAACGCATTATTTGTTCAAATGAAAATATATACTTAATTCTGAAATATCAGAAATAATGCCCTTTTCTTTGCTAGTTTCTTTGCACTTTTGCAAAACGAACAGAGATGGCGCCCTGTTAGCTCTCTCTTCAGCTTGCTTTTGTCTTCCTTTTCGAGATAGATCTTACTGTACAACAAAGCAGAAATTATCTGAAAATTTAATGTTTTACTTTCACCATATTTTTTAATCTCTTGCAGTTACGCATTACAAGTTGTATGTATACATAGAGTACTACTTGCATACCCATTAAAAAGAAAATAAAATAAAAGAAAAGAAAAAGAAATTCATTTAGTTGAGGTTTGTAAGAGTTGACTGACATAACATGTATGTATAAGAAGCAATAGACGCGCATCAAAAAATCACACTTTTTCGCTGTTGTCATAACAACGGTCACAGTTGCGATTCCCACGTGGGTTTTGTAAATACGCTTCCGGAGCTATGAAGGTCTCCGCACCAGTGTATTTTCCTTTGAAAAATACACAAATTCAATAACATAATATATCATGAATGATTGTGTAAAACGTTTCCCTACAGTAGAACCGCACACACCATAAATTCCAGAGATCGAAACCAGATGTCTCTGATGAAACCTTTGAGAAGGTCACGTACGCAACGAGTTGAAAAGCGTTTTCTCCCCCCGTGCTCTTTTCAAAGCGTGTGAGTCACGCATTGAAAAAAAAATACCCTCTTCTCTGGGTTTGTTGTTGAACGGTTCGTAAAATAAACAAGATGGATGGCATCCCACTCAGGCATACAGCGCGATACGCGCCGGCATGCGACCTGGCAACGCCGTGCCGAAAGAAAAACGGGAATTAAAATGGTGGTGCTGGGGGAAAAGGAAGATTAGGATGTGGGAGCAAGCAGGAAGGAGCTCTAGCACCGACAAGGCCGAAAGAATTGTGTGAGGGGAGAGATAGGAGATAGAGAGGACAGTGTAGCCACACGAAAAGGAATTTCCCTCTCTGTAAGGAAATTTCCTCTGAGCAGGGAAATTTTGACAACGTTATTGGTGCAAGGATAACTCTTTATGGTAACATCAAAATTGCAGGGAAATCCGAAGATATCCCTCCTTCGAAGTGTGAATGAAATCCATTTTCTCCCTTTCGTTAAGTAATTTATTTCCACCAAAATAGACTGTAATTAATTATTATTTTTTATTTACCTTGGGAATAACTTTATATTGTCTAACTTTAAAATTACTATATTGTAACAACTTGTTGCTGTTGACTTGTAAAAGGAGCAACAAACATAATAATCTATAAATTTGTGACAATTAAATAACACACAAGAATCAACTCAGAAGTTTTCATACATTACACTATATCTCATAATACTTCATTTTATAATAGTGACGGTGGTGAGGGGATATCCTGCTTCTTGGCAAAGATTTTGTCATCATCACAATAAACTTGTGGGTGTTGTATAAAGAATGACAGTCTCAGTCGATCATGAATATTTCGTACATTTTCTCTCTTTTTTTCCCCCTCCATGTATTCATTAATTCACTGAACCCTAATATTTTTTGTAAATTCATATTTTCTGAGTCAGTGAAATAATATGATTAAAGCTTTGTGATCCTGATTTCAAATTTTCTAAGATGTAGGGTAAATTTATACGAAAAAGGGGAAATTTTGTACCTAGGGAGGGAAATTATTCTCGTTGTAGCAACACTGAGAAATGGACGTGAGGGTCTGAAAGAGATCGCAGATTAATATGAAATACATTTTCCGGTCATGGGACGTGTCGGCCTCACAAAAGAGTATCGTTTTGTATACCTTTTCGCCATGGGGAGACAAGTCTTTTCATAGCCAGTGGCTGCGTTTCTGTAGTTGCATAACGAAAAATCTCTTTCCGCTTCTTTCATTTCCACGAAAATAAATTCACCAGGGATATAATATGGTCAGATTTTATGTACTGAAAGGCTTGACAGTCACGTATCATCGTATGATTTACGTTTGACTATATATTTGACCATCTATATTCAACCGCCTGTGCCAAGTGCGTGATAAAAGAAGTCGGGCACACTAGCGTGAATAATTTGTTGCACTACCTCTTAATTCCTAAAAAATCATTACGACATCTTAAACTTAAAACGTATAATGTCAACACACACACATGTAAAAATGTAAAGCGACCCCCTGCACATTGCAACATGAAGTGAAGGCACATGGAATAATGTGGACCCGCAAACATTCTCAATCTCAGCCATTTGTTGAGGCGATGTAATAAGCACCATGCTTCGTGTGTCTTTAACCCCCAATGTTGCACTCAGGTACCCATTTATTAGAGGCTCGGTGAATCCCAGAGCAGCTACAATCGGGTACATTGCTGGAAATGTTCTCACCTGAACACCGTAGCGACTGGACCACCGCGTGTGTCTCTGTCTCTCTCTCTGTCTCTATCTCTCGCTCTCTCGCTCTCTCTCTCTCGCTCTCTCGCTCTCGCTCTCTCTCTCTCTCTCTCTCTCTCTCTCTCTCTCTCTCTCTCTCTCTCTCTCTCTCTCTCTCTCTCACAACCATAATTATAAGTTATGATTAATATGTGTGTGCCCATATATGAGGTATACAATTACAGGTTGTAAACAACGTATATACATCAATTTGCAGTTATATTACCAGACAGAGAGAACAAACTGCTGTTTTTGACCTTAAACTGTTTGTTGGTTCGGAATATTCCGCACAAACATATCTTTTTTGTTTGTTTATTCGTTTGCATGCTTGTTTGTTTGTTCAGTAGTGTATAATACACTTGGAATCATTTAAATTTATTTTAAGTCTGTGAATTCATGTTAGAATACATGGCGAAACCATATAATTGGTTTGGAATAAAAGAATCTTAACCATAAAACTTTGGAAAATTGTAGTCAGGCCGGAAGTGTAGTAAATCTTATGAGAAGCATAACATGACAAAAACTCCCCCCCTAAATAACAGGAAGCGAGGAACCATGGGACTTCCGCCGAGAGCCCCTACCTTCATCTCTAGGACGTGCCCTCTGCGTGAACGCAGCCGGGGTTCGTGCATATAATACGCACTGGATGCGAAACATATTTCGCCCGCTTGTCAAAGCCACCTGCTCTGTTGCGGTGACGGTGGTGTGGCCAGAAACATCCCTGGATTTGCCTCTGATGTCGCCGGCAGACTTCGCTCCCTCGAATAAACCTCCGCCTGGTGCTCTCGGTGGACGGAATGCTGAATGTGGTTGTGGTTCGGCAGGAAAACCTGCTACAGGGAGCAAGCTGACCCTGAAAACACGTTAGCTACTTACTGTAATGCCTTTGGACGCCTATTTAAGGTGGTGGCATTCTCTTCTTCGAAAGAGTTAGTACCGCATTATACAGAGTGTCCGAAAAGTCACGCAACCCGGTGTTTACGACCGTATAACGGAATAGCGAAACGGAATGAGAAGAAACGCTTTCTGCCAAGAGAATGCCCTGTATATTGGGAAAATTTAGAGAGACAAACATATGTAAGAACATGCATGTTTTAATAACAAATAAGCAAAGTGTTGCCAAAGGCGGAAAAAAAATATTTGCATATCGTGTATATTGATGCACAGAACTCACTGAGGTAAATTATTGCAACATTTCACAATACCAACGAACAATTTGGATAGCCATCTATTGAATTTGACAGAAAAAGAACTTTGACGAAGTTTCAAAAACATTGCAGAAGGGAATAAATGGGCTGTTCCAAAAATCGATGTTTTCACAATATTACGAGGGACACTGGCAACACTGTTGGTGTCACGTGTCACTAACAGACGTGTTTCACCTCAGGCTATCACACTAAGGCACTTTTAACGACAAAGGAGAAAGTTGGTTATTCTCGAACATATGCAATAAATTACATACACCTGGCAACCCTGAAATGTGGGTATCCCTAAATGCTTCCCTTACGCCAGAATATGACGATGTTCGGATATATTCTTCAACAATAAACACTCTTTCCTGTGTAGAATATGGCATTTTAAAAACACACACACGACGTCAGCATAAGTAGACACAATCTGGAATGCCGTTCGCGGCAAACAGCAACCACCTAAGGCACAGAAAATGTATCAATTGATACACGTTCTTCTGTACCCACATTTCAGGGTTGCCAGGTGTATGTAATTTATTGCATATGTTCGAGAATAACCAACTTTCTCCTTTGTCGTTAAAAGTGCCTTAGTGTGATAGCCTGAGGTGAAACACGTCTGTTAGTGACACGTGACACCAACAGTGTTGCCAGTGTCCCTCGTAATATTGTGAAAACATCGATTTTTGGAACAGCCCATTTATTCCCTTCTGCAATGTTTTTGAAACTTCGTCAAAGTTCTTTTTCTGTCAAATGCAATAGATGGCCATCCAAATTGTTCGTTGGTATTGTGAAATGTTGCAATAATTTACCTCGGTGAGTTCTGTGCATCAATATACACGATATGCAAATATTTTTTTCCCGCCTTTGGCAACACTTTGCTTATTTGTTATTAAAACATGCATGTTCTTACATATGTTTGTCTCTCTAAATTTTCCCAATATACAGGGCATTCTCTTGGCAGAAAGCGTTTCTTCTCATTCCGTTTCGCTATTCCGTTATACGGTCGTAAACACCGGGTTGCGTGACTTTTCGGACACTCTGTATAATTTCTGTCCCTAACCAACACAAGCCTTATGTCAGCCGTTAAACAATGAAAGCCTTTTCCGCCTCCTCTTGAACAACACAAGCCTTCCCTGCCTGGCCTTGGCCAACACAAGCCTTCCATCCAGCCTTGACCAATACAACACTCCCCTGCCTGGCCTTGACCAACACAATACTTCCCTGCTTGGCCTTGACCAACACAATACTTCCCTGCCTGGCCTTGACCAACACAAACCTTCCATCCAGCCTTGACCAATACAACACTCCCCTGCCTGTGCTTGACCAACACATGCTACATCTATCCCTGACCAACGTAAGTTTCCTGCCTGCCCTTAACCAACACAAATCTTTCATCTAGCTTGGTCAACACATTACACAACGTTTCCCTGTCGGGTTTTGACCAACACGTCTTCCATCTAGTCTTAACACAACCCTTCCCTGTGTGACATTGACAAGCCCAAGCCTTCCGTCTAGCCTTGACCATCATACTCCTGATTGTCTGGCCTTGACAAGCACAATCCTTTTCAAACTGGCCTTGACCAACACAAGCCTTCCGCCCAGACACGACCAATACAAGGGTTCACATGTTTCACTGAACACAAAGCTTCAGTTTGCCCAACAGCGAATGTGATATGCGGTGCGTTACTGTAGGCACTATCTTAATCCAGTTTAATTTGAAGTGTGATTACAGCTTTGCAAAGAACATGCATTCTTTGAAAATCGCCTTCGAGAGATACACTACAAAGAGGAGAACCATAAATGTTCATTCTTTGCTAAATATTTGTGCGTGCCATAAATCCCTACACCAACACCGATTCATGAGATTATCTGAAATGGAACCGTTGGGATTTTGTAATAACTCGGCCCAACTGGAGACCCTGAGTGTAGACCTCGCAGTGAAAAAGCTAAAGAAGTAACAAACATTTAGATTCGTTATATTTTTATCATCTTAAACGTGCGGAACTTAATTAATTTCAGTCAAACATGTACATGTCAACAATAGATACTTGGTGCCGTCATCACATCTCCAACTCTTTTTCTACCGGTTCGAGTGGGTTGGATAAGCTAAGGTTTCATGTCGGGAAACTTGCCGAAATCCAATGGAGAAGTTAGGGAAAGTTTCGGCGCGGTGATTTCATTGCGAGCTCGAAACTCCGTGAAATCATTCCACTACCAGGCGGTGAGGGTGGGGGCAGAAGAGCAGCAGAGTGCGGTGTGCGATGTCGCCAGTTTGTTCATCTTGTTTACTGGTGAAGCATCTTCCTTAAAACTTGCAATTGTTTCCACTTCCTTGCCGCTGCTGCCATCTGGTGTGGAAATATCTCATCGTGCATAATTTTGTCTCTTGTCTCTCTTATGCACTTAAAAGTTCCAGGTAGAGTCCCTTGGTATGTATTTTAAGCTACATAAACGGACGCTTTATACGAGTTAAGATCTCCCCCCCCCCCTATATGTCAGCGGCTAATGATGTTGACTTGTAATCGATGGATTTTGGTTCGCTACCCGGTTGAGACACTTCGGAAGTGGTTCAGATTCCACCACGTATATGGTCCAATTGACACCATGCGTTTTGTTAAATTGCTTGTTGATAGGTTATACAATTTTTAGTATCCAATCAGACAGAAACTTGGCCGGTTATAGTCTGCGAGAACTCTTCCTTTTTCGCGCCAAGAAGTCGATTCAATAAGAATCGCACCAGCAGAAGAGCCATTCAGGTAGCGCCCACGAAACGCGTGACTGAAGCTCATTGGGTGTGCACGTTATTTCGTCAAACATTTTTGGCGCGAAGAGAACAGTTGTACCTCGCAGACTGTACAAAGTTATATACTTATATATTTACTCTATAAAGCTGGATACAATACCGAAACAAGACCACACGCTTCGATACTTGTCGAGACATCTGGACAAACCTGTGTAAAATCGAGACAGACACTTTGGTACTGTATTGAAAAATTTACCTAAGACTAAATTTACTTCACTATGCGACCTCTGCAGACAAAAGAAGTGAATATCTGATTACTATTTTATTTATAGTAATTGCAAAGTCGTCTATCCATTAGTGGCAATTGTGAACCTGTTCTACGTGTTTTGCATAATATTCACAATGAAATCACATTATTTCGAGGACTCGTGGCGTCGAAACGAAGCGTCAACAAAGAAATTTAATAAAGGTTTGCCTTAAAGACCTCTATATGCTGCTGAAGCTCGTGGTGTGACATGCTGTATATATGTTGTGTATACTATAGGGAGAGATGGGAACGAGACGATTGTTTATATATCGAGACCAGACGAATGTCGTGTCGTGTCGATACCATACCAAGAAAAAGAGAAGGCAGATATATAATAAAGAATCGAGAAACACACTGAGAGAAGACGAGACAAGACATGAAAGATAGAAAAATAAATAATCAACAAGAAAAGCACACGGAAAGAAAGCCAGCCTCCGTGGCTGAATGGTTAGCACAGCCCGCTATCATGTCAGCGGTCCTTCATTCGAATCCAAGCGTGTGCATGGCTGTTCTTTGTGAGTACCCCTTCGTCACTTTCATCATGTCACTCATCATAATCTCCGCGATTAGCCGAAACTGGAGGGTAAGCAAAGTAAAATGGAGTAAATCAATCAGTCACACGAAAAAAAAATATTCTAAACCAGAAAGTAAGATGAAAGCTTGAAGATACATAAAACGAAACACGGAAATGATTGACAGAAACAAAATAAGAATGGAAGAGACACGAGTATTTTTTCCTTATTAGAAATAAAAGTGTGACCTCACCTGACCTTCTCCGTGGACACGCATGGTCTTCTTCCTTGCTTCTAACAAACCCTCGCTCTGGTATACGGGAACTCGTGTGACGTGTATCCTGTTTATACCTTCCTTAGCGTGAACATAAGCCTAAGTAAAGTTCGAAAGTGAAACGAGAATCTCAAAATTGCCGCCGCAATAACTCCCCATTTACATGCAACCAGGAATGCACGCACTTCCCGTGAAAACTTACGACCATCTAAAAATTCCCCGGGGTGGAATATTTAAACGATGATTTCTTGGAAACTGCTTTTTGGAAGGGCGAAAAAAATTGCTCGAAACTGAATCGTCGATCCTCAACGTTGAGGTCGTTATCGGGGGGGAAGGGGGGAAGTGCCTCCGACGCCCCCGTTTTGGCATAAGTTGGTCCCTAAGTAATGATAAAGCGTTTTACGCCTCGTTGTGAGTTTTAAAAGAATCGCTTTTCTTTCACACGCGAACACCCGTCGCAGCCTCTTCCCCCTCCATCCCGCCTCACGCACTTCCTCCGGTTTCCTGGAGAGGAAATATCTCCTTCCTCAGACATTCCAGGAATCCGGGACTTCAGGTTCGAAAGCAATTTCTCCTGGATATGAGGGAAGTGGAGGTTCGCTTCCAGGCGTAGGACTGCGATCAATGCCAAGGGTTGAATGTTTTTGGAAAGTGTCCTTAAAGGGTGCTCTCTGGAGTTCCAACTACTTCTTTTGAAGCACGTATCCAAAAAGTGAAGTATTGCCTCTATGCAAGGTGGATTCATTTAATTCATGTTGATTTTAATCACTTTAAATAAATAATTTATAGAATAATGTACATAAGGATTTTGTAAATATGAGAATCACTTTTGGTGAAAGTACATTCATCTCGTAATCATCTAATTGTGTTTATTAGGCTCTAAGAAAGGAAACAAATTATATGTAATGATGGGGTGAAGGTTATACGAAAGGGAATGTAATATATAAACTGAGTACACACTTAAATTTATCTTGGTTTAGAATTCTATAATACTTACAGGCAAGAACAGCAATCCTTTTGTGTACAAAAATACACGAAATATTAATCATGTTAAACCATAAATATTGTCATTATCATTAAACTGTAAATAAACATGGCAGCTAATATTTTGCAAACTATCATTTAAATATTGCCATAATTCAGCTACAAAGACTTTTAAAAATATTTTAAGTTGCAATTATAAAGTTCCCCCAGAATGTTTTATTTTCACTGGATGAAAAGTTACTGAAATTATAGTTTTATTAACACATTCAACAAACATTTCCATAGTAGGTTCAGAAACAGTAAAATGTATATTTCAAATATTTTTTTTATTTGCTTTAATCAATCTGTTCAAATGTTTTACAGTGTCTTTTACTAGATAAGAGATTTTGTATAAAATAAAAACCTATCTATGTGTATGGTACCAAAAACCATACAAGCAATTCTAAGCTTTTTTTTTTAAAAAAAAAATAATATCGATTTAAATTAAAGAAATCCGATTTAAATATAAAGAAAACATCAAAAATGATTTTTTTAAATAAAAATTATGATTTTTATCCACCCTGCTTCTATATACTATATTTTGATAAGTTACCTTGCACACAACTGGCCCCGTGTGCGAAACGTGTAAGACCGTACCTGAGAGGCCTGCACAAGACCTGGAGCAGACCCGTTCGCGAGACATCGCTCCTAAAATACCATGCAACCTGCGCAACACCCTCGCTTGAGCAGCTTGTCTGGCCACCTGCCCAGATCGTTCCTGGCAGGCATTGTAGACCCGCCGGGTACCCGCAGTCTTACGATACCTAGTAGGTCTCAGTTCGTTCTTTCCATCAACTGCAGGCCCCTCCCTCTGCGTGACGTAGTTACTTCGAGTAGAAACTGCACCGGACCCACACCGTTCTGCAGTGTTGCCAACTGCAATAGATTTTCACTACTTAAAAAAGGGAACTCAAAGCTTCGTAAGCCACATCACCAATGAAATGAGATTTACGACGATTGTTGCTACCCCCCCCCCCCACACACACACACACATTAAAATAGGTTTTCCGTGGCACAGGATCCATAAGTATATGTCGTAAACAACCAATATACGTGTATATAGTGATATAGGGCAGGACTGAAACATGTCACGTTCGACGCTGAGGTCGCGAGTCGAACAACACACTCTTCTACTGCGAACACCAGGGTCGTAGCCAGCCAGGGGCATTGCCGTTACCCTCGTTTGGGGTGGGGGGCGGGGGCAAGTACTTGGATAAACGTGCCAACAACAACAATCACAATAATAGTAATAAAGTAGCATGAAAGGCATTATTATCTTCATAAATCATGCAAAAAGGGGGTAGAAGTCGGTTCTCACGCATTTGTGTTGAAACAGAGGATTGTTAGTTAATAATGGAAAACAAGCACACAAACTGTTTTTGAAAGAAAGAAAGTGCATGATAAATGCATTCCGAATGTACATACATATGGCATGTAAAATTTCCATCTACAATATTTTCTTTTCACATGGAGCGACGTATTACATAATCAATTCATCCAACTCGTAACAAACCAACATTAATAGCAAATAATATCACGGGCCGCCATAGCATTCTGTTTTAAAACTTTTCTCACTTAGATCGTTCGGCGCTCAGGACCGTCTCCCGCTACCCCTTTGCTACGGCATTGAACTTGATGAGACTGTATAATATTTTATAATATATTTCTACTTTCATAAAATTTGAAATCAAGGGGTTGCAATTACCCCTCCATTCCCCCTCTGCAGGTGCCCTTGGCCGTCTGGAAGGAAAATGCAAGAAAAATATGAAATTTAATTCCATCTTGAGTACCCTTTAGCCCTGCTACTCTTTAATTCTGCTAGCCTGTTTTTTCTTGTGCTTTAATGTTTGACCCCTACCCTGACCCCTCCGCTAGACTTAATTTCCGTCCAAGGTTGTGAGCAATGCCCCCTGCCCCCCCTCTGGTTGCGCCACTGCGTGCCTGGTTAAGGCACCATGCAATAAAAAACAATTAGTTTTCATTGAAAAGATTTTTGTTTGCTCGATCATTCATTTAAATAAATGAAGCTGTAATATTGCGTGCATTTCCTGGCAATAAGATAAAAACTGCTTACAATGAACTGAAATCACTAAGTATATACTGTAAATTCTCCTTAAAACAGAGAGCTCCTCCTAGGACTTCGTAGGATTTAGGAGCTACGTAAGTAGGCAACACTGGCTGCAGCCGTCCACGTGGTGATGAAACACCTGGAGCGACACGCTGCCGGAGGGCTGTTTCCTTCCAGCAGGTTTTGCAGGCGCCCGGGTCTTGTTAAATGCCCAGTTACCTTGTAAGCGCAGAGCGCCTTGAAGACCAAGAACCCGGGTAAAGACGCAAGTCGACTCGTTGCCGTGGGCAGGCGAGCAGGTATACCTGTCCTCGCGAGCAAGCGGGCGTGGGTAGGTAAAAGGCACACAATGCAGCCCTTTGTACCTGAACAACGTCCTTCGAGAATGGTGTCGCAGGTCAGTCTTGAAGCCTTGGACTGGAAGTGAAACGGATGAAATGAACGTTGAAAGCGACAGACAGGCATTTGTTGAATCTTCTGAACTTGAACACCGCTTTTCGTTTACTTGGTTGAACGTCATTTCCTTCACCAGCCTGACACCGGGATGCACCTGCACCTCACTACATTTAGTGTCAAAAAGTGCAGCAAACTAGACGGGGCTAATGGTGCTTTCGAACCCCACTAGGTGACGTCGCTTCCGACAAGACAGTACTTTAAGACCTTTCGGACACAGCCAGTGATTCTCCCAAATGCGAGTCTATGAATATCCTGATAATATAATTTCCATCAAAAGACCCTTCCTCTTCTTTTAACTCCACAATTGTATTTGAGTCTTAGCACAGAGTGATGTTCAGCCATTCTCTTCTATCTTGTGCACGTCTTTTTCAATTTGTTACCTTCACTGATCTCAGATCTTCAAGTACATCATCTCCCCTTTTTAATTATTGGCCTTTATTTTGGTCTTGTTGAAATTGATTTCCACGAGGTTGCTTTCTTCCTTATTCTGATTTGCTGCATTATTTCTATGTGCCATATCCGTGCAATTTTTATAGCTTTTATTTCTCTCACAATAAGGACTGAATCACCTTGTTTGTTTCTCTTCTCATAGTTCGTTGTAAGTATTAGTGGAGCAAAAAATTTACCCCATTATCTTCATCAAAATGCTCCCATTCTGTTTATTTTATAGGCACAGGAGTAATCTGCCCTAAATTTTCATTCCAGTTTTTCTCCATGAAAATAACCTTATTCAATCACGAATAACATTTTGTAGATACTCGTGGATTTACATTTATGGAAATGATTGGTGTGTCTCATCAAATCGTGAAAACAATATTTCAAGGTCACCAAGAAAATTCTATCATTAGCATTAATGTTAGTTTCAAAGTTGTTACTCGAGACGAAATATTGTGACTTAACTGTGGTTTAGTCGGTGGGTCCTGGGCTCGAATCCCGGCTCGGACATGGATATTTGTGATTGTCTGTCCTGAAAGTCCTTAAATAGAAATATGAGTAAATGAAGTGTGAAAAAAAAGTCAGTAGGGCGTCTAACTTCCGCGCGGGAGACCCGGGTTCGATTCTCTGGGCGGATGATCTAAGGTCGGAATTTTTCCGGCCTTGCTCCCGCATAGAGGGGCTCTCTGGGGCTCACACAGCCTCAAATCAGTGGGTACCCGGGGGCAACCCTTGGGGGTAAAAGCGGCTGGAGCGTAGTGCTGATTATATCACCTCCAAAATGGCTGAAATCGAGAATGCGTCAGGTTTGCCGTTTGATTCTGAATTCTAACATCATATCCAAGATAACGTTTGATATATTGTTTCCCTTTTGAAACGAGTTGTGGGATCCCACCATAAAACGCTGTTTTCTTCGTATTTCAAAGTAAGATGTTTCTCTTAATGTCCAGGAGAGACCTTAGCATTTTCCACGTAGTTTCTTCCTTTCTAGGAATTCTATGACCATGTTAAATTGCTGCCATTTTCGAAAGATATTGAAGTAGATATCTTCTAGTGACATCTAGTTGAATCCAAGAGTAATGCACATGTAGGCATCACGAAACGTTAACGTCTTCTTCATACGTTTAACATCCATTGTTTCTTCCTAGTTCCCAAACATTATTTTTCTTCAAATCCCGAATTATACAGTACATTAGATGTACTTGATATTTCAGTTTTTCACGTGACGATGATAATGAAAACTTTCCTGTAACAACCATTTAAGCACATTGTAACATCTCGTTGAAATACATCGCTGTTCTATCTGTCATCAGTACAGCTCGGATTTATATGTAATTACATATTATATTCCTTTCTAGATACGTGCCCTGAACAGGAAAATTTCAACGAATTATATAATGATTTTGCATAGTAAGTTTTATGTTATATATTTGCTTACATACTTTACATAAAACAACATATTTCGGTATTTTTTTCCTATCTTCCTTTTTTTCTATATTTTCGATGTCTGAAACATGAAGAAAATTTGTAGCTCGTGTGATGTCATATTTTGTAATCACTGAGATGCGTAGAGCATACGGTCACCTAAAATTGACTGCCAAGTACAAAGAAAGAAAAACAACGGGAACTGTTATATATCGAAAGATGCTGGAGTTTCTCCCCCCCCCCTTTCTGGGTACATATTTTCGTTTCGCTTTTAAGTTTAGGCAAAGCACATACAAACTTGGCATCGGTTGACAAGAAAGCTACTTTCCTCTACGTAGCGAATTACATAATATGATCCCTTGCACAAAGAGTACAAAAGTAGCAATGTTCTCTTTGTAGATGTTCATTTTTACAATTTGTTTCGAAAGTTACAAGGAGCTCTCTTACATATTTACATATTCTACAATAATTTGCGATGTTAAAAGTTAGTAGAAAAAATGTTTTCTTAAATATCTGCGTTGATGTGCTTTTTTGAGGTTATAACTTTAATACAAATTTTAATAGAACAACTTATGTCCTTAAAATTGTTGAATATGTTCAAATAAAATTGCTTGGATACGCGATTATTATTAATATTACATATTCTTTGATACTACATATTTTGCTACATATCCTTTTGATAATACATATTTAGGTGTATATATCAATTATTGTTACATATTTATGTACATATTTTGTACTTTGATATTACATAAGAATCCGGGGTCTAGTCATCAACGACAAAAGTGTCTAAATCAGGGTGGATAAAAATCATGATTTTTATTTTTTTTAAAATATTTTTTAAAATTTAAATCGGATTTTTTATTTAATCGATTTTTTAAAAAAAACACGCTTAAAGTTGCTATGTTTTTTTACACCTTATATAGATTTTTTATATAAAAAAAATAATTACATTTTTTTTAGAAATGCTTTTTCTGGTAAACAGGCTCTGTAAAATATTTGAACAGTTTGATTAAAGCAAATAAAAAAATCAGTGGCGGCGATTGGGTTCCAAAACCGGGGGTGCAAGGTGCCAAAACGGGGGGGGGGGGAGGCAAAGACAGTATATTTTCCTTTGTAGATATGATTTAGCATAACGCGGGGGCAAAAGTGGCGAAAAGTGGAGGGGCATCGCCGTCACTGTATGTAAATATACATTTTTCTTTTTCTGATACTATATAGATATTTATGAACCTACTATGGAAATATTTGTTGAATGTGTTACTGAAATTATGTATTACAGTTTCATTAACTTTTCTTCCCGTGAAAATAAAGCATTCTGGATTAATTGTAACTTAAAATATCTTTGAAAGTCTTTGTAGTTGAATTTTGGCATTTTTTTCAAAAAGATACATTCCAAAATATTAGCTGCCATGTTTATTTACAGTTTAATGATAATGACAGTATTTACGGTTTAATATGAATAGTATTTTGTATATTTTTCTACAGAAAATATTTGCATATTTTTGCCTATAAAATGTATTGAATTTTAAATCAAGGAAATTAAGTGTGTTCGAATAAGCTTCACCTTATCAGTAGTCCATGTATATTGTTTCCTTTCTTAGAGCCCAATAAACACCATTAAATGATTACGAGATTAATGTACTTTCATCAAAAGTGATTCTGATATCTACAAAATCCTTATGTACATTATTCTATAAATTATTTATTTAAAGTGATTTAAATCTGTTTTTTTTTTATTAAAAAAATCACCTGATTTAAATCAACCCACCTTGGTCTAAATAATGTTATTTTTCGATCGAATGCCACAATTTATGTGCTTTTACGTGGTACCTTTTTGACTGACGTAACGCGACGTCTACTTATTTAACGTGCCTGACGTCATTCTGATTCTACGTTACGAGGGTAAGGTCAAACCCACAAAACAATTAAACACATAAACAAAAGGCAATCATTAACAACCTATTTACCTTTTGTCCCAGGGTAAGTGCCATCAGTTGGAGCCCAAGAGATTACATAGGGTAGAACGAATCACACTACAGGGTTAGTTCTATATATATACTGTAATTTCTATAAAAGAGCACATGCATAAACATTACATCATTGCCCCTTTCACACATACTTTCACTCTCGCATTCATTTCTCGGCAATCCAAAATACATTAGTAATTAATACAATAATAGTTCGGCGGCATGTTTACAGTTAGCTACATTAATTTAAACAGTTCTTAATTTGACATTTACTTTTGCATTTACGGAAAAAAACTGTTCCGGTAGGAGCTTAACCTGCACTGTAAAAACACTACTCCTTTTATGTTGTTGTTGTTGAATGAATGTTACTCTATATATTGTTAATTTTGAGGTTAACGAGGATCACTGATATATAATTATGTTGACAATTTATAGCGTCGTACAATCTGAATATTAAATACTTTGGATGAATGTATAATTGAACGCTGTACGGTTTTACATGTTAAAATTATAGTTGATGCAATTTAATCACCGTAATAAGCAATGTCTGTTCGAGATTTTTTATGTAATTAAAGCGAGTTCATTGGATGTCACGACGGGGCGAACGAAGCTTATCATTTTCACGTCCATTCCGGCTTACCTTTGTCGGCTCAGGCTAAAGTCCTCGTGGTGAAGTCGTGGATGTTTGTGGCGTGGTCAATAGGTAGCTTCCGGGCGATAAGATAGGATCTCCGCATCTTCCTAGGTGGTAACTGGGTCGGACGCCCCCCCAGCAGGGCCTTTCTCTGTCTCTACTCCATATTGATAGTACACAGACACGTGCGAAATAACACAACACGGAACGGTGCGACACACAAAGCGAATACTTTAAGCGGATGGTTCGCGAAAGATTGACGATGATAACACGTCGAAAAAAATCTGAGTAAAACTGGTTGATAGCGCGTCGAAGAAAATCTGAATAATACTGTGTCTTCCGCTTCTCTGCTCGTCTATTTATTTGCTATTCAAACGGTTCGTTACTGTACCCTCTCTGTCCAAGCGTTGCTAAATTGTCCTCAAGTCGTAGGCTCTTGTCTTGCTATCTTCCCCCGTGTAATTGGAGTTCTTTGACCCTTTCAAAAAGCACCTCGAAGAGAGGTTAGCCTAAAACTGGGTCCATTGTAACCTGCACGTTCGTTCCGAAGACCGTGCCAGGAAGTCTGTAGCTATTGTTATCCAGTCTAGCTGTTTAACCTTTAATATCGGGCTTAATTTATCTCCTATCAAATTCTGCTTTGGGAATTTCGTCGATGATAATCTGCTGCTGGGCTGTCTTTAATTTCAGTTGAATCTGACCATTGGTAATAAAGTTGTATTTTTATATTTCTTTACCCGAGGCTCGGCCTCTTCTCTCGGGAAACAGGCTAGTCCTTCGCACTCCGCCGTCCAACTCTCGGTGAACAGCCACAATCCAATGCATATTATTGCTTATTACGGTGATTAATTGATTTACCTGATAATTAGCAAGATTTTATCGTTATAATATTCCCCTCTCCTTACACATGAATTTTTTCTGAGCTTAAGAGTATATGCGAAGGAGAAATTCATCAAAACACAATTAATAATTAACGTTAAATCTTGCCTAATTATTACACACAGGCGCTCGAATAGGGACTCGAACCCTGGAATATATAGTTGTTTTTCTCTATAGACTAAATTGCACTTTTCAATTAATTTTACATTATTACATTTAACATTAACCAAACATAAAATTGCAGGATTACTCAACATTCATTTTCAGTTCTTGACTCTGTAACATTGGTCATTTAACAAACACCTTGCTAACACTTATGAGAATTATCCTATTATGTATGCATATACATATGTAAACTTACTACATTCAC
This sequence comes from Lepisma saccharinum, assembly GCF_977018435.1. NCBI lineage: Eukaryota > Metazoa > Arthropoda > Insecta > Zygentoma > Lepismatidae > Lepisma > Lepisma saccharinum. The sequence continues at coordinate 68,510,084 of NC_139233.1, forward strand.
ACTCTAAGTTATGATGAAAATTCACTCTGAGATATAGTTCAAAATTATTGACTTACTACATAAAATATTTCTTATCATCAATTCAAACCTTTTAAAATACATGTTTCTTTACTAAATAATATCCATTCTGTTTAATAAGAATATAAATGATATGTTATTAATGTTGGCATTAACCTAACATGATATATGCTCAGATATTGATAGGTATATAGATATGTATATATATATATAAGTTCTCAGAATATTAATAATAATAATAATATCATAATTGTGTTAAATTATTTACACTAGTATGAGGAATAATTTACAAGTTTAAAGGCTCTTTAGATGTTCAATACTCTCTCCGCCGACACGAGCCGAGCTGTCGTCGGAGGGCGTTAGTTTTCCGCTCTTGCGCCGTGGCTGTTATCCCGACGAGTACCTGACTGGTAATCTGGCGCGTTGGGATTGAGTCCCCTACTCGTTGATGGTTGAGGCCATTGTTCGTCAGTCTCTTGCTTCTCATTGTTGTAGGCGGTTCTTACTAAATGAATAGCTTGTGTTCTGCCTTCTTCCATACGATTGTCTTCCTCCCCGCGTGAAAATCGTATGTCGCCACGCCCTCGGTAACCTGCGTTTGTGTTCTGTCCGCCTCCACGGTAGTTCCCTCGATTCGAGCCTTTGGCATCCCTGTCTCGCTGTCTTGGAGGACTGTACTGCGATTGTTCTTGTCGATTGAATTGTTGTCGACGTCCATTGTATGTATTACGTGTAGTCGCCATTTGCACTCGTGGAAAATTTTCTCCTCTCTTCCTATCAAAATTATTATTCCCTCTTCTGCTCGATTGATCTTCCCATCGATGTTTTTCGTTCTCCTTCAGCAAATCCATGTCTTCAAGGATAAGCGACATTCGGTCAAAATTTTCTAACACATCTCCTGTAAGCTGTCTCTGTACGTAGCTCGGGTACATAGCTCTGATGGCCGTGAGGATTTCTATCACTTCGGTTCCGGGCTTAAGCGAACGGAATTCATTCACCCTCTGCCAGAAAAACTGTTTGTATGTGAGCTTTCCGTTGACGTCGTACCGCTTGTTTCTTAACTGGGTAACCTTCCTCTCTACCAATGATCTGCACTGAAATTGTTCAATGAAAGCTTTTTCGAAGGTGCTAAAGGTCTTGAACGCTGGTACCTGGTGGTCTAACCAAATGCGTGCGGAACCGCGAAGAAGTTTCTGGATGAGCTTCAGGTAATCCTCTTCGTGAATCCCATATAAAATGCAATCTCTTTTGAATTCTTGAAGAAACGTGGATGGCAAAGTTTCTGTCTTCTCTTGGTCGAAAATCATAAAGTTGTCCAGTGAAAACTTTGAGAAGATGGCACGCCTGCCTATTTCCGAGGTGGCTACACTGGTCTGTACTACGGAGTGGACTCGCGAGCAACTGCTATCCCGCTCCATGACGTCATCGCCTGTGGGCTGACTCCCCGATCGAGATGTTTGCTGCGCTAATGTCGCCAGGGGCGTTAATTCTCGCTGTTCTTCCTCGTTCCTCGTTCGTGGTGACGTAATAACGATTGAAGAAGTCTCTCTCTGCATCGTTTCTTTGATTCGTGTGACGTCTTGGCGTAAGTCTTGCGTCATGTTTTTTATCTTCCTCCATTGCTGTTCTTCCGAGGTCATCTTTGTTTCGATTTGTCCAAATCTTTCTTCCACCATTCTGGAATCCGCTGCAAGTCGACGATCAACCATTCGGAATTCCTCTTCTATTCTCTTTTCTACGTCATTCTTCTTTTCTTCTATCTTCTCTCCCAGGTGTGCCAGGTGTTCATGGATCTGCCTGACTTCAGTTTCCACCGTTTTTTCCAGGTTCTCAATGTCTTTCGAGTTATCACGATGTCTTTCAACACACTCTTCTTGGGCTTTTTCTATTTTCTCATCATTCTTTTTTAATGCTTGTAGAAACTGATCCATCATCTCTCGGTGTTGTTGTTCTTTCTCTCTTCTTCGCAATTCTTTTTGCTTTTCTTTCTCTTGTTCTTCCAATTTTCTCTTCTCCTCTTTCTCTTCTTCTTCCAATTTTCTCTTCCTTTCTTTCTCCTCTTTTCGACGTTCTTTCTCTTGTTCTTCCAATTTTCTCTTCTCCTCTTTCTCTTCTTCTTCCAATTTTCTCTTCCTTTCTTTCTCCTCTTTTCGACGTTCTTTCTCTTGTTCTTCCAATTTTCTCTTCTCCTCTTTCTCTTCTTCTTCCAATTTTCTCTTCCTTTCTTTCTCCTCTTTTCGACGTTCTTTCTCTTCTTCTTGTTGCTTCATCATCGTAGTGAAGAGCGCCATTATTGCTTGAACATCCATGGTGCCTTGGGTCGGTAACACTGCCGTTGGCTGCTCACTTTCAGGGATAACGGTATTCTCCGGAGCACGATTGCTTTCTCCTCCCTGGTCGCCTTCCAGTAACGTCACTTCCTCTCCTTCCTTTAGATTGTCCATTTCTTCAATCTTCTTCCTTTGTCGAGTTATTCTCTCCATCACCCTTCTCCTCGGTCGTTATTCTCTCTCTCTTCTTCCTTGGATTCGATGCGTTCTCGCAGCGAGATATAAATTTCTCTTTTCTTTTTCATAAATAGACCCTACGGGGTTTTGCGTCTCCCCCTTTACCATCCTTGATCGATGCTTTATCCTTATCGCCGCATAACAATCCAAAATCTCTCGCTATGTAAATTACTTTAACCATTATTACTTCACGCCCACTATATATATTGCACAAACAATTAAATACTCAATTCACATGCTAACTATGCGTAAATACACTTAAATACTCTAAACTAGAAAATTACTGATTATAGCAACACAAAGAACTAAACGCTTCATACTCTAGGTGTCCTGCGTGGTATTTTTGTAACTGCAATAAGTGATTAATATTTGATTTTCTACCTCTATCAATCTCTTGGTTCCTGTCGAAGGCATGTAGGCACATAGCTCTATAACTGAATAATTATGGCACAATAAACTCATTTTTGCGACTATTAATAACTTCCTTCCAACTATCGACACTTATTTAAACTTCGGGCCTACTCGGGCCTAATTATCGCATATTCGGGCCTACTCGGACCTACACGTCGAATGTTCGGGCTTACTCGTCGAATATACATGTCACTTGTTCGGAATTACTCATCGAACCTACATGTCACAATGTTCGGGATTACACATAGAACCTACATGTCACATGTTCGGAATTACTCGTCGAACCTACATGTCACATGTTCGGAATTACTCGTCGAACCTACATGTACCATGTTCGGGCGCCATCTTTTGACTGACGTAACGCGACGTCTACTTATTTAACGTGCCTGACGTCATTCTGATTCTACGTTACGAGGGTAAGGTCAAACCCACAAAACAATTAAACACATAAACAAAAGGCAATCATTAACAACCTATTTACCTTTTGTCCCAGGGTAAGTGCCATCAGTTGGAGCCCAAGAGATTACATAGGGTAGAACGAATCACACTACAGGGTTAGTTCTATATATATACTGTAATTTCTATAAAAGAGCACATGCATAAACATTACATCATTGCCCCTTTCACACATACTTTCACTCTCGCATTCATTTCTCGGCAATCCAAAATACATTAGTAATTAATACAATAATAGTTCGGCGGCATGTTTACAGTTAGCTACATTAATTTAAACAGTTCTTAATTTGACATTTACTTTTGCATTTACGGAAAAAAACTGTTCCGGTAGGAGCTTAACCTGCACTGTAAAAACACTACTCCTTTTATGTTGTTGTTGAATGAATGTTAATCTATATATTGTTAATTTTGAGGTTAACGAGGATCACTGATATATAATTATGTTGACAATTTATAGCGTCGTACAATCTGAATATTAAATACTTTGGATGAATGTATAATTGAACGCTGTACGGTTTTACATGTTAAAATTATAGTTGATGCAATTTAATCACCGTAATAAGCAATGTCTGTTCGAGATTTTTTATGTAATTAAAGCGAGTTCATTGGATGTCACGACGGGGCGAACGAAGCTTATCATTTTCACGTCCATTCCGGCTTACCTTTGTCGGCTCAGGCTAAGTCCTCGTGGTGAAGTCGTGGATGTTTGTGGCGTGGTCAATAGGTAGCTTCCGGGCGATAAGATAGGATCTCCGCATCTTCCTAGGTGGTAACTGGGTCGGACGCCCCCCCAGCAGGGCCTTTCTCTGTCTCTACTCCATATTGATAGTACACAGACACGTGCGAAATAACACAACACGGAACGGTGCGACACACAAAGCGAATACTTTAAGCGGATGGTTCGCGAAAGATTGACGATGATAACACGTCGAAAAAAATCTGAGTAAAACTGGTTGATAGCGCGTCGAAGAAAATCTGAATAATACTGTGTCTTCCGCTTCTCTGCTCGTCTATTTATTTGCTATTCAAACGGTTCGTTACTGTACCCTCTCTGTCCAAGCGTTGCTAAATTGTCCTCAAGTCGTAGGCTCTTGTCTTGCTATCTTCCCCCGTGTAATTGGAGTTCTTTGACCCTTTCAAAAAGCACCTCGAAGAGAGGTTAGCCTAAAACTGGGTCCATTGTAACCTGCACGTTCGTTCCGAAGACCGTGCCAGGAAGTCTGTAGCTATTGTTATCCAGTCTAGCTGTTTAACCTTTAATATCGGGCTTAATTTATCTCCTATCAAATTCTGCTTTGGGAATTTCGTCGATGATAATCTGCTGCTGGGCTGTCTTTAATTTCAGTTGAATCTGACCATTGGTAATAAAGTTGTATTTTTATATTTCTTTACCCGAGGCTCGGCCTCTTCTCTCGGGAAACAGGCTAGTCCTTCGCACTCCGCCGTCCAACTCTCGGTGAACAGCCACAATCCAATGCATATTATTGCTTATTACGGTGATTAATTGATTTACCTGATAATTAGCAAGATTTTATCGTTATACCTTTTCAGACAAAATGGCCGACGAGCCCCTTTTTGGCGCCAAAATTCTGTTTTTGGAATTTTCCTGTAGTGTTGCCAGGTAGAATTAATCCAGTGCTGCCATTACTTAACAAATAACACTACTTCAGCGTTCAATACATTGTATATGTGAGAAATCTTAATTATCTGTCAGAAAATCACAAAAACCTAACTTTTATGTTAACATGTTGGGAGCAAACTGTATAGCATCTCGTGACCTTTGGAATGGCCGTTTGGTAAGCGGAAGAAACAATCTGGTGTCGAGGCTTATCCATAAGATACGTGAGGTAGTATCGATTCTACGTGTGAAGGGATTTACTACCTTGAGGAGGCAATTACTAACGTCTGATGTGAAATACGGCGACGCAGCGGATTTCTGTCGGTTAGGTGGCGGGGGCTGGGGGAGGGGGTCTAGATGGAAGGAAAGAGTAGAGGGGTTTATGGAGGGGGTGGATCCGCGGCAAGGAAAAGGGTTTTCGGGGGATAAGTCCGGCTCTGATGACGCATGGTACATTTAACAACTTGATGCTTTCCTAAGTGGAGTGGAATTGAAGATTACACAGCAAATTTCATCCAATCGCGTCCCGCGTCGGTTCGGGCTGAGGATGTTCTGTACGACATGGGGGCAGTGTTGCCAATTAACATGTTATTTATTGTCCTTTCTCTTGTACCTGGGGATCTCTTCGCTGGTCTCTTGTGGATGAGCGAGGCTGAAGGTGCTTGAGACCTCAGTGACCTGCGTCCGTGGCTATTTAGTCAACCCAACGCACTACGAAGTCGAAGGTCCCAGGTTCGAACCGCGGCTGAAGCAAGGATGTATCATTGTGTTTGCTCTGTCATCCATTTCATCAGTTCATCTCTGTCCTCCAGATTCACCTAAGAAGGAGAAAAGCGTGGATGATTATATAACCGGAACAGAAATATAGAATTGCCAGTGATTAGTTTCTAATATGGGTAGGGTCAGAAATTTCTCTATTCCTATTATTCTCTCTCCCCTCTCTCAATACACACACACAAACACATTATATATATATATATATATACATACATACACATACACACACACAAGGTGGCGTTAGAAGAACGCATGGTTTTGGAATAAGTGTAACGTCGTTGATTTTCAAGATACAAACGTTTTATTAACACCAAAACCATTGGTAAGAAATGCAGTTTGGATAGGTATATAGTGATGATTTAAGTATGGAAGATGATGTCGGAAAGATCTCCTCAACGTTCCTCATTGCCCCCAGATTTGTCTTGTCTGCAACTTCTTCCTGTGGTGTTGTCTCAAGTCTGCATTCGCAAACCTCGTACGGTCGTCGAGCTGAAAGTAGCCATTCGTGAAGAAATTACAGCTGTGCCAGACGAAATGTTGGCAAGAGCAATGCGGAACTTTGAGTAGAGACTCCGGATGTGTGTACAGCAACAAGGGCGTCATCTTAAATCATCAATGTATACCTATCCAAACTGCATTTCTTACCAATGGTTTTGGTGTTAATAAAACGTTTGTATCTTGAAATTCAACGACGTTACACTTATTCCAAAAACATGAGTTCTTCTAGCGTCACCTTGTAGGTATATAGTGACAGAGGCAATGAGAGAACGAAAGTACCTGCATCCCAGAAACAAGAAACTTGTTCTCACAAGTTTGAACCTCGGAAGTTATACAACGGTATATTAAGGAGCAGCGGCGGCGATTGGTGGGGGGGGGTGAAGTTTCCCCCTAACTTTTTGCCACTTTTGCCTCCGCACTATGCTAAACGTTATCTACCAACGTAAAGTAATCTGTTCTTGCCTCCCCCCCCCCCCAAGTTTTGGAACCCAATCACCGCCACTGTTTAGGAGTAATGCGGGTAGCTTGCCTGTAAGGGTGCATTTTAGGTATTATAGTGGAAACGCAAGCAAAAAAGCCTGCGCAGACCCGCGACTCCTGTGCACCGTACTCCCGCGTGGAGAGGAGGGGCAGAGTGGAGCAGGATTCCTTTTGGCCAGAGTTGAACGAAGGAAGGGGAACGTGCGCGAAGACTTTTCGGCGAAGGTTCTTTTGTTTGTGGTTGCCCTATACCTTGTTTTTTTTTTTACTTCTATGGAATTACGGTTAACGGCAGTGTACCAATTAACGAGGGGGATGCCGGCGATTTCCACCCCCACAAAACATGTTATCCCGGGCAAAGGAACATTATTTTTATCCCTGCCAGGGATGTTTTTATCCCCCTCAAAGAAAATGGATTGAAAATCCTTTGGAATTTCTCGGTTGTTCGGGGTTAAGAAAAGTCGGGATCTTACTTCGATAATTCACACACCTTCACTTTGAATTATTATTTTTGTTTACAGCACCCCCCGGCATGTAAAAACATGGATCAGAGGTACCATGGAGGACGTAGATTATGTTCTCTCTATCTGCTATCTGTGTATTAAGAAATACAGAGATCTGTTCATCAACAAAGTGATAGATGTTTATTAAAAGGAAGAAAGGCGAATCCAGTTTCTATCTAAATAATAGACTCGAGTCTGAACTTGTATGCAACGTGAAAGTATTTTGAATTCAATTTGAATTGTATAATTTGTAAAGTAATAATAATAGATAATAGTAATAATAAAGCAATAATATTATAAAAGCAATAATAATAATAATGATAACAACAACAATACAAGTGTTTATGACTGGAGGGCAAAGATATGGAATCCTTACTACCCCCCTCCGAAAGAAAATTCCGCAGGCGCGTTGGAGTGGGCATCCCCCCCAAAGCAAAAAGTTTAATTCGCACAGTGGTTACCGGGCGCCCTCTGTCCTACATCTCCATCTTGTATCCAGAAAAGATTTGGGGGAAAAATCGTAAAAGCACCTACCTACATTTTGGGCATCACAAAGTTTGCTATTAGAAAATCGGTGTTTCAGGTAGAGAAACAGAGAATCTGAGGAAATTTATTACTCCACCCACAACTTGGTACCTAGATGACATTAACAACCTATTCATTTTTTATCCGAAAAGGAGACACTAATTGACAATGATCATAAATGTGATATTGTTAAATTTATAGTATTGACATTCCGTAGTAATTTATATTGTTACTCTCATTGACAGACACGAAATTTCTAATGCAATTGTAATTAAATTTCCTCATTTTTAAAACTTTTTATCGTACTGTTGTTTTCTTCAGATCTGCTACCTAACGTAACCTAACCTACAATTTCAAGTTTTTTGTAGTTTTGAAGTTCAAGCATTTCGCGTACCTGCTGCCATCTATTGATTGTTTAGTGTATTTTCTGTGTCGTTGATGAAGTAGACCACGGTTTATCCTGAATTTTCCACGGTTTGTATGGAGCGTTAACTTTCTTCACGAAGCGCAAGGAACTGGACGAGGGGAAGATCTACAGAGCCTATTGTCGGACGGCAGCTGTATTTTTACATACGTTCTTGTGGAAGTTACGTTTTAAAGTATTCTAGGAACATTTTGCTTAATACGAGGGTGATTCAATAATTATTGTCCCCGGCATACTTAAAGTATATGAATTGCAATGAATGATGGGGATATTGTAGCCTAATGTCTTAGATGCCTATATGCAAAATTTCAGAACCGTAGGTGCTATAGTAAATTTGTTTTTCTCGTTTTATGTGTGAGAGGTGGCACTTAGTTTGAAAAATGGAGAAAACCGAACAACGAGCTGTCATCAAGTACCTCCAGAAAAAGGGGCTAAGCCCAAAGGAGATTCATGAGGACATGGTCAGTGTGTTGGGTGATGGGGCTCCTACCTACCAGGTGGTAAAAAACTGGTGCCACGATTTCCGTTGCGGCAGGGAAAGCTGTCAACAGGCCCCTGGTGCTGGTCCTCCAACAACAGCATCCACCCCAGAAAACATTGATGCTGTGCATGACATGATTATGGCTGACAGAAGAATCACGGTGCAACAGTTAGCAGACATCATTCACATCTCTGTAGGCTCAGTGGAAACCATTGTGCATGAACATTTGGGATTCAGAAAGGTGTCAGCGCGATGGGTCCCCAAAATGTTATCCCGTGAACAACAGAAAGACAGAGTTCAATGTTCAAGGGTTGGTTTGGAGCTGATGGGGGCAGACCTGAAGCAGTTCTGTGATAGATTTGTGACAGTGGATGAGACATGGCTCCACCACTATGATCCCGAGTCCAAACGACAGAGTATGGAGTGGCGGCACAGCAATTCACCTCCCCCCCGCAAATTCAGGGTGCAAGCATCAGCACGCAAGGTTATGGCCACAATTTTTTGGGATGCGAAGGGTGTGCTCCTTATTGACTACCTGGTGGGACACACTGTTACTGGGGACTATTATGCAGCCCTAATCCCTAAGTTACGCGAAGCAATCAAGGAGAAACGGCGTGGGATGTTGCGGCGAAAAGTGCTGTTTCACCACGATAATGCTCCAGCACACAGAAGCCATGTTACTGGTGCCGCAATCCATGCTGCTGGTTTCCATGTGTTGGAACACCCTTCCTACTCACCCGACCTCGCCCCTAGTGACTTTCATTTGTTCCCGAAGTTGAAGGAGCACCTCAAGGGGACGCATTTTCCCTCAAATGCTGCTGTTATGGACGCTGCGGAAGAATGGCTCACGGCTCAGCCACAGACATTCTTTGAAGCTAGCATAGTGGCTTTACAGCATAGGTGGAAGAAGTGCATTACTGTGAAGGGGGACTTTGTGGAAAAATAATACTGCTTATATGTCAGGGACAATAATTATTGAACCACCCTCGTATACTCGTAACTGAACAGAGCACATGGACGGGAAGAAGAAATGAAGAACCGTCTGTTATGAGAACTGCTGAAATATTGCTGTGCTTATTGAAGTAAGTGGGAGTGGAAACATATTTATTGATAATATTTTAATAATCTTTATCTAGCTAAATAATCGACTTATAGATCCGCTGACAACTGCAACGTGAGGGTAAATTCACAACCTACAACTCGCTGTTCTGATTTTTATTTTCTAATATTCACGTGCATTTTGACAAAATAGGCAAAATGTTGTCTATACTTTTTAGCCGTATCTAGCCTTGTGCTTTACTCTATGACTTAAGATCATTCTCGACTGTAATTAAAAGTAATTTGGCATCAAAAATGTTCCAAGGAATTCCCAAAGTTGACGATGATGCCAAGGCCGCGCAAGACGGTAGAGAAGGGGAGAAAACGAGTGGGAGTTGCAAAGCAGCGTGTGCTGCTGCAAACGGCTGGTAGTTGAAGCCGAGTTTTCCTACTTGCGCAGAGACTTGTTTTCGTTCGCTAGCTCTAGAGATACCCGGATCAGAGTGTAAGGCATAGGCGGAGTTCTGGATGGGCCATGGGGGCCTGGGCCCCCATCTTAAAAAAACAAACTAAAAAGATAACATATGATTAAGTTCAGTTACTACATTTATGTTATGAAGCCATACCGCAAATCTTGGCATAATGGCATGTGCGGTAATTGCACCGCTATAGCGGGTCTTAGACGATTTGATTGATGTGTGCAGTTTGAAGAAAGAAAAACGTAAAATTACTTTGTGTTGAGTCAACAGTTACTGCTGGGGCATCAAAATAACTTTTCAATTTAACTTTTCTAAAATTTCTGAAGCTTGGCTAACTATTGTACCGTAAATGTTTTAAAGTAATACGAGTATTGTATCAATAAAAATTTAATCAAATGCAAAATGCAATAATCGTACTGTTTTGCTTCTTTTAAAACTGACAACCAATATACAAATTAATATTTGTTTACTTAAGCGAGGAAATTTAACATTTTCAAATCTAAAACTCGGTGTTTTTAAGTTGTTGTTTTTTAATTTCCGGGGGAAGGCCTCCGAACCCCTTATAAACTAGGGGATATTCAATAACCCTCAGGTACATCATATACTTCTCCCAGAATCTGGCCCCCCAAAGCAAAAGCTCAAACTCCGCCCATGGAAGGGCGCTCTAATAATCTTTAGTTATCCTCTGGTGTGCTGAAAACGGAACAGGAATCGAACCTGAGACTCCTTGTTTGTAGAACTCACTATCACTACGTGGAACAAGGTGTATCGAATACCAGAAGATGCAAGTGATGAAATAAAAGAATGGAACATTACTGTTATTTTTTTGGCGTTTCGTTGTAAAGGTTTGCAACGCTGAACCAGGCACTAATACAGCAAGGGACACAATTGCAGAATTTGCCGCAGAGCGTCGCATGAAAATACCTCCGCCCGGATTCGGGGCGGGGCGAGGAGGAGGGGGGGAGGGGCGCACGGCACAGGTAATTCAATCAGAACAGAAGCCGAAGAAAATTGAGCTACGAGCAAAGCGGCTGGTTTTCCTCGCAGTCTCCCCTTCCCCCTCACATCCATGCTTCACACAACCTTAGCAAATCGAAAATGCAAACTTTGTAAATTAACGCTCGGCTCGGCTTGATGGCTTCACGAATTATTCCTGTTGAGTTGACATGATTTATTTTTATTTTTTAATTCACTTTACTTCTGTTAACTGAGGACATTATCTTCTTCTATCTGATTTTCGGTAAGGTTTGAGTCTCTCTCTCTCTCTCTCTCTCTCTCTCTCTCTCTCTCTCTGTAGTGGCGTACGATTAGGGAATACAGGGGGATATTGTACACTCCTGTTTACATAGAGTTGTACACTTTATAGTGTCGAACAGTTGAAGAATGTACCACTTTATCTGAACAGGAGTGTAGGCTCTAACATTTGCTAAGTTGAAGTTTGTTTCAAGTCCACTTTATCCACAGATTGGTCAATTGGGACTGGACCTACGGTTTAAAGTAGGATCCGAACCTCTATGTGCCTCCACGGGGTATCGAACCCGAGGTTCCGTAATTACAAGGCTGGAACGTTACCACTACGCCATCAGGGAGCCCCTCTTATCATTTTTAGGAGTGGGTACCCCATTAAGTCATATATTCGCACTGTACACCTTGACGAAAGCAAATAATTGCAATTGGCAGAAGTAGCAATATAATTATTTTTTTCACTCGGGTTTGATATGGCTCACTGATCGTTCATCCTCGTTTATAGAGCAACTCGCTAGAGTCGACGAGCCATATGAAAGCGGCTGACCTTGAACAAGCCTCGATGCGCAGTAGCAAAAGGAGGTGGTGGAGACTGCCGTGCAAAACGCGCGATGTCGTTCTTTTGTTTTACGAGCGGCAAGAATCGGTTTGGTTTTCGTTGTGACTGTTCGTGTTTCTTCAGTGTGATCACAAAAATTTGTCAATATACGTGTGCAAGATGGCTACAGAAACACCTAAGCGTCGTATTCTACACAAACAAGCACGAGATATGGTGTACAAAGTGTATCAGTTCTTCCAAAGTGAATCTCGCAGTGAAGACAGTGCCTCGTGTTCGTCAGGGAGCGGTGTTGCCAAATGTCAGGAGCGTACAGCGGCTGCATGTGGGATAGGTCTGCGTACAGTTCAGACGATTGCGAAGGAAGCCAGGTCGTCGATCGGTGATACAGGGTCGGTTTCTTTTCGCTCGCCTGGCAAACGTCGTAATCGGCGAAAGAATGTTACGCACTTGGACGATTTTGATAAAGGGGTATTGCGTAATATTATATTTGACATGTACGCAAATGGCGAATTTCCTACTGCAGTGAAACTTAGGGCTAAATTGAAGGAAGCTATCGGGTTTGCAGGCAGTACGTGGTCAGTGTTAAAAATTTTGAAAAACATGGGGTACAGATATAGGAAAGGCAACGACGGGAGGAAATTTTTAATGGAGAGGGGTGATGTTGTAGCTGCGAGAGTGATCTTCCTCAGAACCATGCACGAAATCAGGAAAGCTGGTACTGCAAATATATACTATTTAGATGAAACCTGGGTCAACCAGAATCACACGAAGACGAGCTGCTGGAGAATGAGTGATGGTTCTGGTGGGTTAAAGGTGCCATTAGGAAAAGGTGCTCGTCTTATAGTGTGTCATGCTGGTTCAGCTGCTACAGGCTTTGTGCCCCAAAGTAAATTGGTTTTCCGCTCCAAAACAAACAGTACTGACTATCATTCAGAAATGACGTCTGCCGTGTTTCGAAAGTGGTTTTGCGAGCAGTTCTTGCCGTTTCTCGCTCCCGAATCCGTGATTGTAATGGACAACGCGAGCATACATTCCTTGCAAGTGGATAAAACGCCTTGTTCGAATACAAGGAAGGCGGATATTATGGCATGGCTCTGTAACAAGAACATTCCCCACACAAGCACGCAAACCCGAGCAGAATTGTTGCAGTTGGTGAAACATCATACACCAACTCACAAAAGTTACGAAATCGATATAATAGCAAGAGAATATGGTCACAGAGTTGTTCGTCTCCCACCTTATCATTGTCAGTACAACCCGATTGAAATGATTTGGGCCCAGGTGAAGGGGTACGTAGCTGACAAGAACAAGTCTTTCAAAATTGCCGACGTACAGAAACTGACTCACGAAGCAATAGACAGAATAGGTGTTTCCGAGTGGGCAGATTGTGTGGCTCACGCAGAAAAAATACAAGAAGATGACTTCCAGCGTGAAATAGTCAGAGAATGTCATCGAGAAGGTCATTATAAATTTGCAAGACACGGATTCCGAAGAACTTGAATCAAGTGACGAGATTGACAGCAGTACGGAATGAGCGTTATGTAAGTAAATGGCATTTTATTTTTTATTTTCAGTTCATGTTATGCATGCCAGACAGTTGTTTTGTTATTGCGAGTGGCACAAGACCGGCGCCTGGTATCTGCGGCAAACGAAGTTGCCTTTGCCGCGCCGCGAAAGAATGAATCAAGTTCTTCTCTCGTTTTCTCAGTAACCAAATAACATATCGCTGTAAATATTATACGAACTTAAAATTTGGAGTTTTCTTTGTAACTTTCTCACTGGAAGTTATTTCAAATCTAATTTAATAAAAATCGGCTCGCAAGAGAACTTTTTCTCTATACAATAATGGTCAATAAAATATTTAATTTCTTTCACTTACTTTCAAGATTCTACACATTTAATTTACAACACAATACGATTGTCTAAATCTTTCTGGTAATACTCGTGCTCGATTGGTATCGATTGTTGCAATAATAGCCGTGCAGCGGCAATTTACAATTGTTCGAATGTAAGCCATTGTTTTTTTATTTTGAAAGAATGGCGAGAACCTCGAACGGTGAGTAGGTGGCAACAGCGGAAATGTATCTCCCTCTCTCTCTGCGCGGACTTGTCAAGGTCAGCCGCTTTCATATCGCTCGTCGACTCTAGTAAGTTTGATGGTAAAGTGCGAAAGGTACTAACTACACACATATGAATGACAACACACAACACTTGAGTTTTAAACCCCTACAGACTGGATCAACATGGCTATTGGAAAGGTATACCTGTCTGCACATCAGCTGAAGTTCTGCAAAGAATGGTTATGTTCGCGACTGTACAAAGAGTCTGACTCGCTGACCCCCGTCCTCTCAGACATTTATTCCAATCGAATGTACTCAATAATGCCGACCCAGTTTACCTGTAGCCTCTTCCTTGATTGCCATTGTTTACACCTGTTTGCAACGATGGCGATCAAGGAAGCTCGGCAATGCCTAACAAGGCATTCCTTAGATGTTTCTAAATATTTCCTGACTGGAAAGATGATGGGCTAAATGTCTGGGATTTGGAGTTTTTGTACTTTACATTTTCAAAGATTCTACAGATCGTTACCATGTTCTTGATAAAGAGAGGTTTCAAGAATTATTAAAATTCCCAAAACGTGTGAGGCTGAACATGTTCCGAACTAATTTCAAAGTTACAAAAATGGAATTGAACGGATGTGATGCAGAGTTTCACTTGTTTTCGACGTTATACCAATATTTTGAAAGATAGCAATTGTAGAGGAAAGGAGGAAGGAGAGAAAGATAGAAAAAGAAAGAGTTCTTCCTCCCTTTCACCCTTTCTCCTTCTTCGTCTTTATCTCTCTCTCTCTCTCTCTCTTTCTTTCTTTCTTTCTTTCTCTCTCTCTCTCTATCAAATCATTTCCATACTCGTAGGGTCTTTCCTGTATTCTGTCTCCTCTCTTTCTCTCTCTCTCTCTCTCTCTCTCTCTCTCTCTCTTTGGGAAGGAGGGACAGGGCATACTTTCTTTCCTTTCAAAATGTGCATAGTGTTTTTTTTGTTTTTTTTTTTTGCTTATGAGACTTTTCTAAAGTAAACTTTGTATGCCGTGAGATAAAGCAACCTCCCGTGCCAGTGTGTGAGGTGTATTATACGGATCATATGTGAATTTGAAGATAAATAGTTTTGTTATGGCTACTAGTAATTCTTAGAGAAATTGGCGTGATAGTGTTCTAACTGAATCTAATCTGAGAATTGTACAGCCAACCTTCGTGGCGCAGTTTTTAGCACAGTGCGAATCACGGCCTCGACGTAGGTGATATTTGTGAGTGTCTCTTCATCAATTTAATCACATCGCCATTCATCCTCATCGTTGCGATTAACCAAAATGGTCAGAAAAGCGAAGGAACAAAATCCATCAATCAATGAATCTATCTAATGGTTGTACAGTCACCGGCAATAGAAATAGGACACCTAGATCCTGAAATACTTTGTTCCCTGCAAGGCGCTTTGTGCGTTGCCTAAATCTACGGCGATAAGTGAATGTTAATTGCAAATTTTGAATGGCAACTCCCACCACCGCCGTTGAGTTACGCAACACACATAACGTCTTGCAGGGAAGCGAGCATTTCGGAATTTAGGTGATCCAGTTTTATTGCCGGTGACGGTACATAGAGACAACTGTTTAAGAGACCAGGACGAGACGAGACTTTTCTAAACGAGACAAGGAGTGAGTAAAATCGCTCAGCGCACTGGATGTTTCTACACAGGCAAATCAGATAGTATACAGGGTGTCTCAAAAGAAATAGTGCAAACTGACACAGGTGAAAGTACACGATAATAGAAGCAAGAAAATTTCAGTGAACATGGGTCTGCAAGCGAGCCGTTTTCGAGATAATCGCGAATGTGTGATTACAAGCCGCCACTGACTTCATTGTTTGTAAACGTCGTCCTAGTTGGTAAAATGCTAAAAATGTGTGCGAATTGTTACAAACAGTATTTTTTTTTTGTTTCTTTTTTTGTGTTTGTGTATGCTTGGGTTTCTTCCATGGTTCTGTGTAGTTTAAAAGAGCCAATAAGATTTGAACTTTCAGCCCTCCCCCATGCGACGAGGGAGGAAGTATAAATATGGCCTCTGACAGAGGACAGGACAGAGAGTGTTTATGAACCGGATAGCAGAAGGGAGAGCGATCTTCGGGCTCCAGTGGCCTCCCTTGAGAAAGAGCATCCCGAGGCGGTTCCGCCGATGCTAGCTTCCACTTGGCGGTTCTGCCGTGGGGCTCAAGTTAGAGGAATGTAAATAATGTAAATTAGAGAATTATTGGAAGATTCCGAACCTTGTTTTGTTGAATTGTAAATAAATGTATAAAGCCCATTTCTGCGAGTTTTCAGCAATCACCCTGCAACATTAATTCAGTAAGTTCTTGCCTGTGATTGATTCTTTGGTTCCGAGCGCTCTGGTGAGGAACGGGATGGGAACCCAGGACTACGAGCCTATTTAGTTGTTTATTTGGGTTTTTCCTGCCAGAAGCTGCCCGGTAAGGGCGGAGTGTTGCGGAACAGAATGTGTGGGTACAAGCAATCACTGACTTCAGTGTTTGTAAACGTCGCCTAGAGGTGGCGTTGGAATCAAATAGGATGGATAAAAAGAACAAACATCGGAACGCGCAAGGAGTAAAGCACTCGGTGTTTACAAAATGAAATCAATGACTGCTTGTAACCACACATTCGCACACATTATTAGCATTTTACCAACTAGGACGACGTTTACAAACAATGAAGTCAGTGGTGGCTTGTAATCGCACATTCGCGATTATCTCGAAAACGGCTCTTTTGCAGAAACATGTTTACTGAGACTTTTTTGCTTCTATTATCGTGTACTTTCAACTGTGTCAGTTTGCGCTATTACTTATGAGACACCCTGTATACAGTCGTGGAAAGAAATAATTCTCCATAAGACTACTGGTATTAAGGCTCTATGGGGGAAGTATTTTTTTTTCCATGAATGTACACGGCAATGTCAAAATGCTGTCGGCATGCAGAAATTACGTACAAACTTTTATCCTCGACTGTATGTGTTTACGGCTTACACGGGAGCATACCTGGTTGCATATGCATCAAGGAGCTCGCTCGCTGTAAACACACGGCCATCGGCACGGATTTGCTTTCTGCTGAAAACGTGCTTACGCATGGATCCACCTGGCTTTCAGATTCCTTACGCCGCACATCTCAGGTGCGTGCTCGCGTGCGTAGGTGCCGGGTTTGTTTGTGCGTGTGTCTGCTCCCGAAGATCGATCGAGGCAATTTCCTTCTGGGGGGAGACGCCTGACAGATTGATCTCCCCCTGGGTCCAGATTGTGACGCCTGTGCTTTTAACGCGACGCTGGTTGTTTATTTGTCGGCGACAATTTGTGACTAGCGTCAGCACCGTGTTTCTTCCTTCCTAAGGTAACAGCTCCACAACAGGATGTTTTTGATGATGCGGTATAATTTCCGCCTACAGGACGAAATACATTGTTATATACCAGTTTCCATTACTCAAAATACATACAGAAAACTACCATGTTACGTAATGCACAATATTTGACGAAAATGTTCGTTCGTAATTCTCTTAAGGTATTTGAACAAGTTTAAAACTGCTCTACAGTATTTGCTCATTTAGTAATCAATTTAACAAGTTCAATGGTCGAGCGCGTTAGGTTCCCGGGCTTGAATCCTGGTCTGGGCATGGGTGTCCTTTGTGAGTATCACTTCATCATTTTCATCTAATCATAACTCATCTTCGTCGTTGCTAAGTTGGGATAATACACGAATTGTAACTCCAAGTGGCTCTGTGAAACATTGATGACGTCGGCGGTACCTAGTCGCTCTCAGCCCAGAGACAGGTAAAAGCAGCGTAAGCGGAAAATCCAGCTGGCACTCTAGCTAAGTTGGTACAGTGGGATTCATGAGTATTACCGTGCAAATTGTCCATGACTATTTTCATTAATTTTTCTCTTACATCCTATGTGTTTTTAAGCGATGGATTTTTATTTTTATGTATGCTGGTTCAGAAGTTGTCAACACCATGTTTTGAGTTTTATTTTAATTCTTGAAGCTCTTATTGGGTCAAATAAAGTGTACGAACATGGTGATGGACAATTTTCACGGTAATACTCATGGATCCCACTGTACAGCAAAGTCTGCATTTTCGTTTAAATTTCTAAGCGGTTCATCTCCTGTGTGTGCTCAATCATAAGGTAATACACAGCACCGCGCTGGGAGATACTGGTCACAGTCTACGGTAACAGTGTTTCAAGGGCAACAGATTCTTTGTAGAAAAAATAATACAGTTAAAAATTAATGAAAAGGGAACTGCAGACCAGAAATCGATAAATGAAAAAAAAATGAGTGAGGAATGTTTAACACAAAGAAAAGTGGAGAAGGATTAAGTTTGGAAAAGTGAAAGTATAATAATAAGAAACATAAAACTAAGTCGTAAACAGCAAGATCCAATAAAATAAAGATGAAATAAGTGGATACAAAAACGCATTCGATCTCTCTCTGCAAAAGAGATTCTGCACACGCGAAACCTCATGAATAAAACAATTCTATCACACAGTTTCTCCCATGATGCCCCGTACTTGCGCCAAGCGTGCCCCATGGCAGTGTCCGCAGCTCGTAAAATCATACGTAACTTAATCCTGACGTGGTTCCTCCTGTAACAAGTTTGACGGAAACATTCTGACCCCTTCTCTTTTTCGAGCTACTTTGCCCCGAGGGTTGGATGTTGTAGTTAGCGAATTTACAAGTTTTCAAACCTCAGCGTGGGCTGTGAGAATGCATGCGATGCGATGCGATTCCGTCCGACGGGGCAGTTTGGCCAGAAGGCATGTGGGCGTTTGCGTTGTCTAGGATTCTAGGAACTTCAGCGGACGTCAGTTTGAAGAGATGCGTGGTAGACAGCTTCTAGCGTGCAAATTGCAACTTGAGCTTTTTGCGAGGAAAGGAGGGTACATAAGGATCAGATTTCCACTTTTTAGGAAAAGGCCACCTGATGAAGTTACCCTCTCGTGTGAAGATTGTTACAAATGTAAGGTGAGTGCATGCAGGTTAGACAATTACGTACAGCGAACCATCATTGGTTGTTGATATGACGTCATTTGAAGTTACGCACGAGAAATACAGTAAACACAAATACTGTAAATGGCACCAATATTTTCTGGGAGGATATGTACACAGCCCATTTCCCTTCGGTTTCACAGGGTAGATGCTGGGACCAGACAACTTTGCATGATCAATATTCCCATATAATATGCGGAGACAAGCGCATTTCTGCATGACTGCCTCATTTTGTGTAGTCCATATTATAGTCAGCAATAACAATAGCTGCACACGAAGTTAAGCAGTGATGCCAACCGTAGCATAATTGTGTTAAATGTAGTATAAACGAAAAAAAAATACCATGCTGTACAAACATACTGTCTTGGTATAAATTGAGTTCCAAAGAAAGGCTTATTGAGGAAGGGAAATTTGAAGTATCCAAACTGGAAACAATGGTAGGTTTCTCTGCCACTTCCTTGTCATTGTTCCCTTCCTTTTATCTCCCCTCCTTTCCTTATTTGTCAAGTCTGAGAAGGCCAGCTCGCCCAAATCTGCATTTTTTGTCATCTTCGACATAGAGCAGCATATTATGACAAGTTCCCTCTCAGAGCAACGTTTTATGGTGAAAAAATGAGAAAAAGGTTCGGACCACAAATTGCCGTCTTTGATTTTCGGCAATTTTTTAGCTCAAATTTGCTGAACAAGTTCAGTGTTGACCCGCCCCCCGTCCAAATTTTCAGGTTTACTAACCTTTACAAGTTAAGCGAGGGTATTTCTGTTAACCCCCCTGCAACCTGAGGAGTAAAATAATAAAGAGTATTTTTTGTGATTTTGCAAACTTGACAGATATTTAGCGAAATAGATCTGGACGCTATTTTTATGGATTGCAAAACTTTTTGAGTCTGTCTAAAGTTAAGCCCTAAATGCGATCCTGCACCCCTTCCCCTCTCCAAGATACGCCGATGAAGGTAAGCATGAGTTCACGAGGTCAAGGTGTCTGTACGTCCTAAACTGAAATTTCCCTACGCACCCCCTCCCCCCAATTGTCGCATCTTTCTCGTTACGGTTAACCTAACTGTACCAGCAAGCGAGGTGAAATCGAGATTTCGTTTCCCGAGTAATTTAGACAGCAACAAGAGTGGGCTAATGCAATGGCTAATGCAACGAGAATCATCCAACAATCGCATTCGACTCGACCACCCCTCCTGGCCTCCCCGTCGCCACACTACACTTAACAAAGCAGCCACCCTTCCCGCAATTCACTTTGGCGCAAGGCCTGATGGGTACGCTTAAGTAACGGCCAGATACGTTACGCACTCAACGCACAGCGAAGCCGAATGTACATTGTTAAGCACACAGCGTCTATTGTCTTAACTCCCACCCTCGACCTCGTTTCAATTAGAACAACAGGCGAGGATGAAAGGGCAGTAGGGAAAGTAAACATGTCTTACGGATGGTCAACAAAGCTTCGAAGGGAGATTCGGGTTCCTTTTTCCTCCCCTTAGTGGCGGGCGAGCATTGTACCGTACTCTACTGATTATTCAATCATTTAATTTCTTCTAATGGGCTTTGCTTTCTTGATTTCGCTGCTGATCTCTAGATGGCGCCGTGTTTGATCTTCAGGTTTTCAGTTGCTAGGAGAATTTTCCTTCCTTATAAGCAAACCTACTCTTTCACAAATCTTCCTCTAATTATTATCATAGATACTACTTTCCAGCGGCTCAGCGGGTCATCTCAAAGATACACTTTTATTATTATTTTTTTAATGTTCTTGCTTAGAAACTAGAAGAAAATGTCTTCGTATGTGCTATAAGTATAAATTGATTTATGAACCGAGGTTGTCTGTTTTAACTGAAGAAATTTCGCACCCAATTGAAACTTTCGTTCCAAATCCCTTCTATATCGGTAGCGAGGATCTCCAGTTTCAACATTTTTCGTCGGTTTTCTACGTCTTGCACTTAATCGCGACGATGACGATGAATAACGATCAGATAAAGTTGATTTTGGTTTGGTTTGATTTGGTGTTTTAAGTCCACTTTATGCACAGTAAGGCTAATCGGGACGACCTACAGTTTAAAGTGGGATCCGAACCACCATGTGCCTCCACCGGGTATCGAACCCGGGACCCCAGATGAAGTTGATGATACATCTATGTCTTGATGAGGATTCCTGCGGTTCCGACCTTGTCCCCGCATAAAGAGGCTTTGGGGCTCCCCCAGCCTCAGATCAAGGGATACTTGGGGGGGGGGGGGGTGTTAAAGGCGGCCGGGGCGTGGTGCTGATCACATCACCTCCAAGATAACCGACATCGAGAATATGTGGGGTCCTGCCCCCACATCCACCTAAATGTGCCTTCAAAGCACGGTGCTGTGTGCACGGGAAACTTTTAACTTTACCTTAACCAGGATTCGAACCAGGAACCCTGATTAAGCAAGACGTGATGATGACCACTACGCCAGGGTGGGCTACTCTCTCAAAATGACTATTGCTTTACTGCCAGATTTCAGTTCAATTCTATTAGCAAGCGAGGCGACATGTGTCGCTTGTCGCTTCGGTCTGAGAGCTGCCTAACTTTGACTTAATAGTATTGCACTGCTGAGTGTAGCCTAACCAAAGCAGCAAGTATGAACTTTCTGCATTCTTAAAAGACACAATCAAATGAGAATAGCCCTCCCTATTCACACTAGTCATCAGTGTGAATGCCTTAATTGATCTCTGCGTGTTTTAAAAACGAATAACGCCTAGATGCTGTTTCCGTGTGAAAATAGATCTCTAGTTTAATAATGTTCGATCCATATGGTTTGAGCCAAGGGACGTCAGAACTGTGGACTTGTTCCTCATCTTGGTGGAAATTGGCTGGCAAGCTGTTAAGCAATAACGTTCGCCACTGAGACGATAATCTGTTACACACCGTCGCTTTATGTCTTGTGTTTTCGCGGAACTTAGTCTATTATGAACCCGTCCGCTGTATCACTTCATGGTAAATTAGCTTCTCCGTAACGAAACATGATAGGGGTTTACTTGTAGGAAATAAAAGAAATCCTCCCGACACGCATAAAAGGGGTAATTCTTCGCGGGGGAAAAACAATAAAGAAGATGGAAACGATAAATATTGCCACAATATCTCACCCCACACGCGCTTTCGGGGATAATATTCATCCGAGCCAAATTACAACTGGAGAACGATTTCGGTTCGTTTGGCAATCTCATCCTGTGAGATATACAACCCGGACAGCTCCGCCGTGAAGCAGAGCAATCTAACCCGCAGGCGTTTTATTACGACTGGGCCTCGGTATTATGGAGGTGTATGTATCGTGGGACGTGTGCAGAAGGGGGTAAGTTGACTTGAATGAGGGGGGGAAAGGGGGATGTGTGCGTAGGTCGGTTCCCTGAAACGCACTCCAGGGACAAGGGAAGATGGGTTAGGAGGTGTCGTAAAACGGGTAGGGTTATGTATTCTTTTTCCCGCTGCACGACCAAGTCTCCGTTTTAAGGATGATATGTTGTGCGGGATGGGGTTGTATTAAAGGAAAAGTAGAGCATCTTCCGGCGACATTCTTTGTGTACGCACGGTTTAACGTGAAGGTTACGTGCGTACGAGCGTGTCTCTCTGTGCAGGCCACATACGTCATATCTGAAATAAGGCTATTTTTGTGTCACTTGTACGAGTATTACGTTTTGTTCCAAAACTTCGTTGAGCGAAAACTACCTTCGAACACTACCTGCATGTCTATATGTAACTCTCAACTAATTTTCCTAAATCTCAGTATTGGCAGGATGGGGACCGAGCTTGTTACGTGGTCGACTTCGATCTTGCCCCGGTTCAGTTCCAGGCCTGTTCTTTGCGAATGTCCTTTCATGAATTTCATCACTCACCGTCGCGATGAGCCAATCTTACTATCAATTTCTGCTATTTTACAATATATATCCATATGTTTAACGTCTGGCCCGTGTGTGGTTTTTACTTGAACTGAATCAAGTTGAAAGAGCTGTAAATGCTACTTTCGAAACACAACACTCGTCATTTTATTGTGGATTTCTTCTTATTTCACGTCGCCCTTTCTCACTTTGTTGGCTATTAGAGGATGACAGTGAGAAGAATGAATTGTGATTATACTGGCTGTGCGTCCAGCCGCCAGAAGCTCGACAGTGTTCGTTTGTGTAGCCTTACAAGAAGTGGACGGGAGTCGTGAACGCTAAGGGTTTCTATTTTCTCTACTCTCGTCTTTTCTCTTTCCCTCTGTTTCTCTCTCTCTCCCTTTTCACGTTTTACACGTATGAATCTTTCTACCTTTTCTCTCGTTATTTTTACTTTTCTTTGTTTTCTCTTTCTTTCCACGTTTCTTACTCACCTTTACCTTTCTACCTTTTATCTTTCCTTTCGTATTCTCTTTTCACCTTTATATTTTTATTTTTGGGGGCCTCCCCGATGACGTAGTGGTAACGTCGCTGCCTCGTAATCAAGGAGTGCCGGACTCGATACCCGGTGGAGGCACATAGTGGTTCGGAGCCACTTCAAACTGTAGGTCCAGTCATGATTAGCATGTGCATATTTTTTATTTCTTTTTCTGTACCATTCCTAGGTAGCGTTTCTTCCAGCCCTTTCCATATTTTCATTTTTCTTACTCTCTTTTCACTTTCTAACACTCTCTCTCTCTTTTAGCGTTTCTATACTTTATAGATTTGTTATTTTACGTCGCTTCTCTGCCATTTTCGGCTAATCACGACGATGAGGTAAGGGGTGCTCCTTCCACGTAGTACACCCTGGACTGCAGACTAACGACGCTCTGGCGACTGGCCGGTCGTCCTGTGGTTTGTTCTTATTTGTGCTCAGCGCCCTTTTTAGCCTCAGCTTTTAACCAAGGTAAGGAAATTTTAGTTTTCAGACACGCTTTTATTTTTGTTATGATAAGGGGCTGGATTCGTATAGTGTGACGGGTTCAAAATAGCCTCAGTGCTGGCGCACCAAAAAAAAATGAATTCAAAATAAAAAAAAATCGCTCGGGGCTGGGATTCGAACCCGAGAACTTGGCGATATCGAAAGTCAAATTCATAATATAAAGTCAATGTACCAGACACACTATATTCCAACTCGATATGTTCCTGCGCAGCTGCCTTTCTAACAACCAACAGGATTTCTCAGAAGCCACACCTGCTTGTTTACATTGGTTTTGTTCTTACAGAGGACGGAGAATAGTATAGAGCAAGGCTCGGTCTCCTCTTTATTTTCAAGCTATGTTCTCGGTAACATTCTAGTCATCTCATCACCCTGTGTCATCGTTACTTTAACAGCATGCCAAAATGAGGGGGGTGTTGTTCGGGGTCATACTCCGCCTCCTTTTGCCCAGTATTCTCAAAAAAGAACACCAAAGGCAGGAACAGTTTGCAAAAAAAGGACGGGTTACAAAAAAAAGGCATATGTAACCCTTTTTTCGAAGTCCTGGACACGCCACTGTTTAACAGCAGCAAGAAGCAACGATAAATAAGCCAGGAGGAATCCATTCACCTTTCTCACATTGGTTAACAGGCTCGTGGTTACTCCGCACTGACAAACGTCTCCCCGGTAAATAAATGAACGCCAGCACGGGAACGGTTTGCTCAAATTTGCAAAGTGCAGGTTCTTCACCGTACTCACCCTCCAGAGAACACACACTCTGACATCTTTTCCCGCGTTAATCCCGAGTTTGTTTTGCAGATTTTCGCGGGAATACAGAACGTCGTCCGAAACTCACAAAAGGGAGATGACTCATTGTCTGGATGTTACAGTCATTTACTTGTCTTCCATGGCTTTTTCCCGCTTGCCCCTTGTAATCCGAGCGGGATTTGTAATACTCTGTTATCCAGAATCCCTTGTTTTTTGTGCACACAGATTTAGCTCACGCATGCTTTATTTGTTGTTTTAATCCCGTTCTTCTGTGGACATTCCTAGCCTTGTGTGTAAGTACACTCACCGGCAATAAAAATTGGAACACTTAACTATATCCTGAAATACTGGCTTTTCTGCGTGGCGTTATGTGTGTTGTATAACTCCAAGGTGATTAGCGAGCTTCAAAAGCAAGTCTTCAATTGAAACTTCTACTATCGCCGTATAGTTAGGCAGCACATAACGCAGGATATAGGTGTTCCAGTTTTTTTTGCTGGTGACTGTACATATATACAGATAACTGGACTTTTCCCTGCAAAATAACATTAGAACGGGAGTGAGAAGGCACACTCTTACACATAGTACGCTGCGAAAGCTCCAATCGTGCAGAAAAACGACGCTCTGGCGCCATAAACCATAACCAATATAATTCTCTGTGGAGTTGTGTGTTTGTAATTTTTATTACTTTCGTCACTTTTCTGCCACTTTTGACTAAACGTGACTGTGAGAATGAGTGAGTATATGAAATTGATGAAGAGGCACTCAGAAAGGACATCCATGCCCACGTCGAGACTCGAACCCGGGAACTTCGGAGCCGAGTCGGCTATCATGTGTGTTTGTGGGTGTCTCCTTCATCATCTTCGTCGCTATTAGCCAAAACGTGAAGGAAAAATAAATATAGTAATGCAAATGTGGACCCATACGTCAGTTGATCGATCCTAGCAGTTATTCGACTCTACAATGACTCACCTAGCAGAAAATATTTGAAGTTATGTTGAACAACAAATTTATTAGTAAGGTGGTAGCAATGGAGAGGCATTGTTTAAGTTGGATTAGCGAGCAAGTGTACAATGAGAAAGTTATGGAACCGTGTGTTTTTGTACGTCAGGATTGGTGAAAACGTGAGCACAGTGATGTTCCTGATTTATTTGTGGAAAGTTTTTCCAAACATCTTACCGCCATCTCGACAAGGTATTCACAAGTTGAATAAGATATTTGAATATACAGAGTCGGTAGCGAATCTAAATCATTCAGTTGTTACTACAGAAGGAAATCTTGAAATTATAGAACAGTGAGTGTACAGTCGTCGACAAAATCAGCAGGAAAAACATCCCTGTGTATGGCATACTTAGAACAATCCTACAAAGGTTGCAGGAAAAGTTGAAGTTGAGGCCTATAGCTCTCGCTAAGTGTTTTCCACCATCTGAGACGGAAGAATCTATTTGCATCCACATTCCACTCCCTCCGTGCACCAGTAACCTCCAAAGTGTGACAAATCAAATCTTGAAGAAATTTATTGTTTGGGCTGAGCTTCAGATTAGAAATACCTATACAGGGTGTTCGGAATAGGGCTGACAGTTTTTAGGAGTGTTATTTTAAAACGGTAAGAAGTGGCTAGAAAGAAAAACATACATTTTGAATTCAAACTCAGAGTTTTATTGGAAGGAGTCCCAGCCCAGTGTAGCTCCCCATGAGCTCCGTTTGTTGCACGGAGAATGTCCAGCCTGTATTCAGTCTCCCTCCACGTGTTCTGTCTCGCAAACAAAAATTGCGTCGGTGCAGGAAAAAGCAGGCGTAGCCTACGGAAGTCAATATGGGAGGGGGTCAGGCAGCTGGGTATTCCAAGGCCCACTGTTCACGAAGTCTTGCAGAAAAGATTGCGTTGTATGCATCCTAGGTGCAGTGGTTGCACGAAATTAAGCCAGATGTGAATTAGAAAAGACATTCATTTTCCATTGACATTCTGCAAAAGATTTATGTTACCCCTCTAGACTTCTTACTTTGGGGGTACATGGGTGTATTCTGGCCAAAGATAAATGACCTACAAGAACTGTAGGACAGTATTAGGAAAACTCTTGCCTCTGTAACCCCTCAGTAGCTACAGAACACGTGGAGGGAGATTTAATACAGGCTAGACATTCTCCATGCAACAAACGGAGCTCATGGGGGAGCTATATTGAGCTCTAACTGCTTGCAATAAAACTTTTCGAGTTTGCCTTCAAAATGTATGTTTTTGGTTTTAACTACTCCTTACCATAGTAAAATGACACACTTTTAAAAACGGTCAGTCCCATTCCAGACACCCTGTATAGTGAGTGGTGGTTCTCGCATTATGATTCAATATTTTTTGATAATTTTCCTGGGCACCATGTATATTAAAATACGTTAGTTTTCGTTCCTTTCTGACACTGATGGACACGAATCATCGATGTTTTTTTTTTTTTTTAATTTAGGGTCGTTTCTCTCGACGATGAAGATGAGTGATGAAATTGATGAATGCATGGTCAAAAAGAACCCACCATACCCAAACCGGGATTCAAATCCAGGACCTCGAAACAATGAGTCCCCAAACGCATCATTTAACATTTTTCCCTTCCCATGTTACGCAAGAAATAAAACATGTTTAATAATAATAATAATAATAATAATAATAAATTATCTTTATTAAGCGTGCGAGGTTCACCCAAGGGCTGCTGTGTCACGTAACCCTTGTCAATGTAATGTTTCATATGATAAACTGCATTTGGAGCAGTAAGCAACATGTAAAATACAGTAATACATATACAGATAGATACACCTGTAAGAAATACACAAAAATTAGATTGACACAAAAATGTATCAAATACAAAAGACAATAATAATAATATAATTATGCAATTCTATGTAGTACGTGACTTGATACCTTCAGTGTTCCATTACCTCTGCCATTGTTCCATTAACAGCAGATCTTTCACTTTTAAATATCAGACAGTTCCTCTCCTATGAACAAATAATAATAATAAAAATAGATTTATCTGAAATTGTATTACAACTAACCTTCTAATGTACTAAAGGCTAGGACACATAACTAGTCTCTAAGATGCTAAGTAGATTTTTAAATCGTGGTGTATCGATTTCGTTTCTAATTTCGAAACGAGATGGAGACATACGTCTCTGTATAATACTTACTTTCAGATTAGAATGACAACCGTTGATGGTGCAGACGTGGAACACAACCTTATCAGTAGAAGAAAATGAGGCGTGTAATAATTATGAACTAAGTTCTTTTGTATTTATTAAAACGAAAGGAAGTTTGTTCTTTTGCAAGTTATTACAATTTTATTTTTATTTTTAGCAACAAATTAGCAGAGTTATCTATATTAAAACTAATCAAAGAAAAAAAACACACAAGAAATGTATATCTCTGTTTGAAATACTTGCACAGAAATAAATGAGATAAGCAAGAGAAAGTGACTAGGCTCTAAGGTATATCAGAAGGCCCCTTTTATTTATTATTTTATATATATATATATATATATATATATATATATATATATATATATATATATATATATATATACACACATACCCACACACGAAATGGCTGTGTATTTCATTGTTCATAAAATGCGTTATTTCTGAAAACAATTTAGTGATTATTGTCGTACAACACCACTGCAGCCAGTCACAACACTCACAGTCAGTGGATGTAGTATCGAACATCATCACTGCAGCCAGCCACAACACTTACAGTCAGTGGATGTAGTATCGAACATCATCACTGCAACCAGCCACAACACTCACAGTCAGTGGATGTAGTGTCTTACATCACTGCAGCCAGTCACAACACTCACAGTCAGTGGATGTAGTGTCTTACATCACTGCAGCCAATCACAACACTCACAGTCAGTGGATGTAGTATCGAACATCATCACTGCAGCCAGCCACAACACTCACAGTCAGTGGATGTAGTGTCTTACATCACTGCAGCCAGTCATAACAATCACAGTCAGTGTTTTCTGCGTAGACCATCCTTCCTTGTGGGCAGGCCAAAAATGTCAAAGGGAGCCGGCAGCCCAAGTCTTCTTTCGGTTATTTTACATCACTTTTTTATCTCTTGGGTTATTCACGATGATAAGGGTGACATAGATGATGGGACAAACACAAACCAGACTAATGACTTGGAACCCCTGACTTTGAAGTGCGTCTCAATGATCACTGCTTCACGGATATTTGGGTCATAGTATTAGTTTTTGCATTACCTGGTTCTACGTTCCTCCTCTTGACAACACACCAGAAAGCTTGCCTCTTCTCCAATCCCTGAGTCCCGTATTTCCTCACGTTTTCGCATATCTTCGGAAAAATACATCTCCAGAGAGCGTATTTCCTGCTCGAAGCGTAAATTCTTTCTTTCTTTCTTTCTTTTTTTTCATCTCCCCCATTTACTCTAGTTTCTGTTACTCTCCGTCTCGGCGCTGTCGAAACACGGAAACCTGGGAAACAATACAGTGACGTAGCGAAACGAGAAATAGATAAATGGGAAGAGGCAAAATTAGCTCCCGCGGAAGCAGAGGTGCGCCACTAGTGACATCTGTTGGCAACACTTTTCACTAATGCGACGGTGATAACAGGCTGAGAATCTGCTTTGTAGCGAGGTTTTTTTATTTAGGCCTTGATTATTGGAGGAGACGTATTGTTGTGCAGGCGTCTTCTCCGGTGCAGGAGGGGGAGGGGATCTATTTTAGAGACGGGGTGGTGTTCTTCTCTAAGAATTCCTGGCAGGTCTTGGCTGATTGACTTGTTGAGGGTTTACTAGAGGTCGTGTTTTCATGCGATGCTGCGAAGATGTAAGAGCAGACGGAGGAACAAAGGGTTAGGGGAGGATATCTTAGGGATGCTGCAGCTTCTCATCCTCTCTTCGATCACAGACCTGTGAGCGAGGGTAGTTTTCTACGTTGGCAGCGACAAAGGAGCAGGGGCATGTTGCTGTAACAATTCTCTCTGAGGATAAATGAAGTTGGTTTAATCTGAGGTTCGGGTAGAACGGCTTTGTAATCAAAGGGTTTTCCATGGCAAGGGTGCATAATAGAACATCATTACATAATCCTTTTTAACTTTTGCGTATGTGTATATATCGGTTTTCATTGCATCAGCCGGTTAGTGGCCCAGTATTGATTTAATTTAAAATTCTGCAGAACCTAAAATGTGTCAGTTGACACAAATATGTTGACTCAAGTAATACATTAAAGTGCATAATTTGCTAATGTTGTGCCCTTTTAGTGCATCAAAATACACACAGAAATAGATTAAAAGGTACTTTTATCAGCGACTGTTCCGTGTGATGCACTAAGAATGCATCACTCGACAACAGGCATGATTATTTTAACAGTGTCAGGTAATGCTCCTTGATTTGATGTGGGTTTGGCCGGTACGGAGACTAAACCTTCGAGATTTGTCGAGACCAGACCGAGAATTACTGTTCGAGAGTTCGTCTCGTTCGACTAGCCTCCCCGATGGCGCAGTGGTAACGTTGTTGCCTTGTAATCAAGGAGTCCCGGGTTCGATACCCGGTGGAGGCAGAAGTGGTTCGTATCCCACTTTAAACTGTAGGTCCAGTCCCGATTAGCCTTACTGTGCATAAAGTGAACTTAAAACAACAAATCAATCCATCAATCTCGTCTGGTTCGAGAAGTTAGTGTATCAGGATGCCAACAAATTACTGGTATATGAAAATATTGACATATATAATCTATCCCGAGAATCTGTGGAGCATAAAGGTAGAGAAGAGGAGAAAGCGAATTGGCGGGATCTGCTGGAGAAATTCGACAGATATAGACGCCTATTTTTTACCTAAGATAACTTTTTTTTAAAAAAAATAATAATAAATTATTGCGTCATTGACCAAGAAAATAAAAATAATTTTGTTTATAATGTATGAATATGGGTTAAGTTTCTCTTGCAAGCATCATCTAATTAATCATTTTCTCTTTCACAGATCAAAGCTGACGCTCCATCGCCCACCTAGACGCCCGGATGGCCAGGGCGGGAATGACAAGATGGCGCCAGAGTCGATCCTCCATTCCCGAGTAAGTACCCGTTACATTTCTCAAAATCTTCTTAGGATCAAAGACGAGGAGAGAGTAAGACTCCTCGACTCTCAATTATCCACATACCAAGCGTATCGTATTTTCACTGCTGCCATCTGTGTCGAGGTGCGAAACTATTTCCAAGCCGAACGCATTGCGAACGCTTTTTCTCATTGGCTATAATTTCCCCATTCCACGATAACTCCAGGGAGGGTTTATTGGTGTCAAAGAATATAGTATATGTCGAAGTGACAAGAGTAGTTTCCTGCCTGAAGAAGGAACGAAAGTGTGTAGGCAAAAAGAGTCAAAACCCTGTAAGAGCACGTGCAAATTTGGGGTGGAAGTCGTGGCCAGTAACAAACAAAAAAACGTAATAGGACTGAACAGCTGAACATCAAATGTTTGTTTGCAATGTTTTGTCATATCTAAATAGAATTCAGATATGCAATCGGTGTAATTGCGCCTACTTATTTCTCAAATCTCATTGGCGTCATTGCGATGGCTAATGAAGTGTCGCTAATACTAGAGGGGAAGAGGTAATTGCAGCTGCATCTTCAAAATGCACGCATGAACAGGCACACAATGGAAACAGCTGACTACTGATCAACGTTCCCCCCTTGCGCGTAACAAAAGATTATAGATAATTATCTATCTCAGCTATCTCTACACAAGTATTCTATACTCGTCGATCGGCGCGGCGCGTTCTCATGAACGACTACCAAGTGAGAATTTTGTGTTTTATGTATGCTGAGGTTCGATGTGGAATATTAACAACTGTTTTCATCCAAATAATGTAAGTTTGCCTACTTTTTATCAATTTATCATGTTTAATTAGCAGCAAAGTGCTACGATAAGACGAACTACCATATACGGTATTTGTTGATACTCGCATGTTGCAAAGGTTGAAGTTTGGAGATTCTAACATCTACATTTTCCCCATTTCAACTCCTGGAAATCTAATTACCATGTTATCTTTTGAGTGGTCTTTTGTTGAGAAACAGCACGACATTTTATCTTCCAGAAGACCAGAATTTCATTTATTTTCCCTTTTTGTAACCACAACAGACAGGTGTACTCGAAGATACCTCTTCCAGGAATTAAAGATCCGTAAAACAGAGACATCTGTTAAAGTGTTGCTAAACTACTAGAAACTTACGTACGATACTCTTCGAGGCAAGTTGAAGAGTCTTTCTCCGTACATTGTTTCCTCGTAGGAGTTCCACAGTGACGATATTGTAAAGCGAAGGGAGACCATTTTCTTAGAGAGGGTGGAAATGTGCCTCCTCAACCAGGAAAACTATAGCACCCCATTAAGGGAGGACCGTAACGGCCGGTCGGAAAGACAAACGGGCAGCGCTAAGCAAACGGTCATTTAGATAATCTTAAGTGGGCGGTCCTTTGTGGTGGGTGTTAAGCACGGGTCGCCAGCGTCTTGGTATGCCTTATCTGCCTCGTCTGTGTGTGTGTTCCCCTTCTCCACACGGACCCTTTATTCGCATTGCGGTTAATGCAATAGAAGTTTCAGAAGCTGTTTGCAACGAGATGGTAACGGAGTTGGCTGCCGTCGGAGCATAACCCTTTCCCTAACAGGATCATTTTTATCTTTCTCTTGCTTGTTTCAACCACTTTTTACTGCTTTTAAAGCTTGGTTGCATCGTTTCGGAAGGTTTGAGAATATTGAATGCGAAGAGAACGATGTTATTTCATTATAGCTATTTGTCGAGTCACGGGTAGATGGTGTTCTCCTTGTATCGCTCCTTCTCTCTCTCTCTCTCTCTCTCTTCTCATTACGCCTCACCCTTCTATTTTTTTTGCTACCCCCTTCCCTCTCTTTTAATTGTTTTCTCTCTGTTCCTGTCACCTCTTACTCCCCCTCCTCTCTCCATCACTTTTCTATCTTTTTCTCCTTTATTTACATCTTTTTTCTAAGCCCCGCGACAGGTTAAGTTTGCAGCAGATTTTATGTATCAATCCACTCGAGAACGACACTCAGCATCCCCGTGCCAGTCTCGCCCTAACTGCTGAGCTGTTCATATCACAGACAGTGAGAAAATCCGCAGTATTGCAGCGGAACTATATTCTGCGCGCACGTTTGGGTCTATGTATGCGAAAAGTTGCTGCAAAGTTAACCTGTCGCGGGGCTTATCTACCTTACCTCTTGTTTTTCTCTCTTTTTCACTCACTCTCTCTCTCTCTTTACTCTCTTCCCCCTCTCCCATCCATCTTTCTCTTTTCCTCTCTTTTTCCTAATTTCTTTTCTCTCCTTTTCTATTTCTCTCATCCTCATTTCTTTTCACTCTTTCTTTATCTCTTCCTACCATTCTCTTAATTTCTTTTTTAAATTCTTTTCTCGTTCTCTCTTCTCCCGTTTCTTTTCTTTTTCTATCTCTCTTTTCCTCTCTTTTTCTCATTACTTTTCTCTTTCTCTCTTCATCCTCATTTCTTGTCACTCTTTTTTCTTTATCTCTTCCTCTCATTTTCGTCATTTCTTTTTTTATCCTTTTCTCTATCTCACTGACATCCACAGTTGATTGAATTATTCGAAAACCAATCACTAGCCATCCCTTCATAAACCATGACCAAGACAGAGATGTGCTTGGGCGATAAGAAACTGCAATTTCTCGCCCTAGTTTGAACGCTCTAAGCAACGAATATGTGATTCTGTTTCCGTGGATAATGCATATCCTGATAAAAATTAACCGATCCATATCATCATAAATTTGGCCATTCCTAGCCTCAGTTACCATCTGAGCATCAAGTGAAATTAATTTCAACCTTTACCAGCAAGTTGCACCAATCGCAGTTCCACAGTTGATTTCGCCGCGTCCGTCCATCCCCGCTGTTGCATATCAGCAGCCCACACACCTGGGAGCGATCAGAACAGCCCGGTCGCGCTTCGGAAGGCGAGATGCGTGGGCGTAAGCACCGTAACGATCTGACACACATTCCGTCCACTGAATACGTAATGGTCCGGGTCCGTATCTCGTAAAATTTCGCCCCGTCACAGCTGCGAAATCCAATCACGGCGTTCGGCGACTAAAAAAGCATCGGAGGACCAGGATGATCGCTTTTTTTTTTTTTTTTTTAACTCCTCTCTCCGCTCGCACACCGATCGGAAACAAATTCCGTCCGCAAACAAGGATGCATTGATTCGCATTGTTGACACAATTCATCAGATTCGCCCAAACTCTCCGGGTAGGTAGAGCAGCGAGCGACCAACGCTTGGAAACTGGCACGGCCGTTTGCCGTTTATGTGATTCAATTCCGCGGACTCCGATAATGTTCGCCGAGCCGTGACCTAATGTATTATTGCTGACCCTTTTGGATTCGACACTCCAAATAATACGGCAGGTCCCAAAAGTACTGTCCTGTTGGTCTGGCGTTAATCTGGTGTCATCATTTTGAAGCGGCGACAGAAATGTTCATTACGCACTAATTAATGCCTCATATAGCGGTGTCCTGCGTTTTGGAGAACGCTTGAAATTTAAAACTCGCTAAAACGTACGAGATACATGCTGAAAACACGTATGAATAGCTTTTCTGATGAGTCGTCCAATGTAGTGGTAAATCCTTGGGTGTTTGTGAGCAATAGTCTTGACGAAAAGATTGAATAGCAGAAGAAATACGATGGTAATTCGAATAGTTGCCAGGATGGGGCCGTATGTGGGATGCATGCAACGTTGCTGATGTACATGAACGGTAATTTCATGCTCCATAGACGTACAATCCAGACCTTGGACCGTAATATGGAACTGGGGCATTCCATGTGAAATGGTCTCTGAACCTGAATTTTTATAATTAAATGCCAAGCTGTAGCTTAGTCTTATCTTGTGAGTGAACAATCTAAAATTGTATTTTGGATAAAAATTCAAGTACAGCGTGTCCATAAATATACTGTCCTACTTTAAAGTGGTATTACGTCGCTTTTTATAATCGTATTTAAATGAAATTGGTAACATTTGAATGAAAAACTCAAATATTTTATTTTACAACTCATAGACATTGAATGTGGCCCCTACGAGTGGCCCTGCAGACATCAAGGCTATATTCCCATTCATGCCACACACGCTTCAACATATCCACAGGGATGGACTGGATTGCAGAAGTGATGCGAAATTGCAGTTCTTGCAGGTTTTGAGGCAATGGGGGTACATAGACACAATCTTTTATGTAACCCCATAAAAAAAAGTCACAGACCGTCAAGTCAGGTGACCTCGGCGGCCAATTGTAGAAGACATTATCATCATTTCCGGCACGTCCAATCCATTTTCCTGGAAGCCGCTCATTCAGATGTTTCCGAACATGTAAATGCCAGTGAGGACGTGCTCTATCTTGTTGAAAAATAAATTCATTGCCTTCATTTTCTTCCAATTGTGGAAATAGCCATTCAGTGAGCATGTCAAGATAAGCTGGACCTTTCACAGTGGCCTCTCGAAAGAAAAATGGGCCATAGACTTGACGTTTCGATACGGCACAAAAGACATTCACTTTAGGGGTGTCTCTTTCAACTTCCAAAATTGCATGTGGATTCTCACTCCCCAAATCCTTACACTATGTCTGTTCACTTTTCCACCAATGTGGAATGTTGCCTCATCACTGAAAATTATTTTTCCTGACAGATTTACGTTATCCTCCATTAGTAGCAAAAAATGTTCAGAGAAATCTAACCGTTTTACAGGGTCATCAGGTTTCAACTTGTGCACTAATTGCAGTTTGTTTGACTAAATGATGTGATACCTGACAATCAACTTTTGTAACCTTTTTTTTACCTTCCTCAACCACTCCTTTCAGTTTGGTGTGTTACCTGACAATCAACTTTTGTAACTTTTTTTTTTACCTTCCTCAGCCATTTCAACTTCTCTCTTTACAAGGTCAAAGCATTGAAGGATTTTTAAAATTTATCACAATAAGATGTATACATTTATTATTTGTTGAATGTGAGTGTAGTAACGTGTGACGAACTTTATTACTTGTGTATTTATTTATTCGTGACTAAATGATTGTTTCAAGTATGATGTTAGGTTCTATTGCTTTTGCGGGGGTGGAATATACGGCAGGCACTGTGATTGAAGTGAATATTGTACATTTTAACACGTATGATATAAATGTCTGTATCATCAAAAATAGGGAGTGTGTATTATATATATATATATGCACACACAAATAATGAGGGAGACGGTAGGCTTGCCGCGCGGATGGGGGTAGTTCGGTATTTCGCGGTCTGAGTCGCATTTTCCTTCTTGAAAATGCGACTCGGATCGCGGGGTGTTGGATTGTTTCTGTTCGTGTGGTGGGTGTTTGCTGTCTCCTTCATTATTTGTGTTTATCCGCCCTTCTGGCACCATTTCTAACCCTATTCCTGTATATATATATATATATATATATATATATATATATATATATATATATATATATATATATATATATATATATGTGTGTGTGTGTGTGTGTGTGTGTGTGTGTGTGTGTGTGTGTGTGTGTATATATGTATATATACACATATGTATGTATATGTATGTATGTGTGTGTATGTGTGTATATATAATCTTGTGTAGTAGTAGTTGTGCATTTGTGTTTTATCTTGTGTAGTGGTTGTTATGTGTTTGTGTGTCTTGTGCAGTAGTTGTGCTGTGTAGTGTTTTTGGGTTTGTCTTGTGTAGTAGTTGTAGGGCCTAGTGTGTTTGTGTTTATTTTGTGTAGTAGTTATGCTGTATAATGTGTTTCTGTTTGTCTTGTGTAGTATCGGTGGTGTGTATGTATGTGTCTTGTGTTGTAGTTGTGCTGTCTAGTATGTTGGTTTTGTCTTGCGTAGTAGTTGTGCTGTATAATTTGTTTGTGTTTGTCTTGTGTAGTAGTTGTGGTGTGTTTGTGTTTATATTTTGTTGTAGTTGTGATGTGTTTGTGTGTGTCTTGTGTAGTAGTTGTGCTGTCTAATGTGTTTGTGTTCGTCTTGTGTAGTAGTTCCTCCAATCATATTGGGGGTTAGGCGTACAGCTGACAACTCTGCACTGTAAAAACACATGTCAAGAAACAACAATATAAGGCCATGGATGTTCCCAAGGTAAAATATTCCGGAGGTAAAATAGTCCCCCGTTCGGATCTCCGGGTGGGGACTACTTTGGGAGGTCCCTGGACTAAGGATAAGATCTACGTTAGGAAGAAGGATATTAAATTAGGCACCTGGAATGTTCTGAGCCTTTACCGGCCTGGGGCATTTCAGTGTACAGTTAATGAGATAGTTAAGTATAAATTAGATGTAGTAGCTGTCCAGGAAGTTAGGTGGCCAGGAGAAGGGAATTGTAAAACTAAAAATTATACTTTTTTCTATGGTGGTACTGAAAATCATAATTTTGGAACAGGCTTTTTCATAAATAATAGAATTATATCGGCTCTTAAAACAGTAGAATTTATTAATGATAGGATATCATATGCAGTTTTACAGGGTAGGTGGTGTAAAATTATTTTAATAAACATACATGCACCAACGGAAGATAAAGATGATAATACTAAAGATGATTTTTATGCAGAGTTAGAACAGGTCTTTGATAAATTTTCTCAGTATGATATGAAAATTCTGTTAGGTGACTGTAATGCACAAATTGGCAAAGAAAAGACATTTAAACCCACGATTGGTAAAGAAAGTCTTCATAAATTAAGTAATGATAATGGTATAAGATTGATTACTTTTGCAACCTCAAAGAATTTAATTGTGAAAAGTACCACTTTTAAACATAAAGATATCCATAAATATACCTGGTCTTCTCCAGATGGTAAAACTCACAATCAGATAGATCATATTCTCATTGATAAGAGAAGGCATACTAGTATAATTGACGTTCGTACACATAGAGGTGCTGACTGTGCTAGTGACCATTATTTAGTAATTGCTAAATTAAGAGAAAGACTCTCAGTGATAAATCATAAGCAACAAAATCTAAAAGTTCTAAAATTTGATACAGGAAAGTTTACTGATGAAAGAATTAAGAAAGATTACCAAATTAAACTGTCAAATAGATTTGATGTTTTGCAAGATTTAAATGATGATGAAAATATAAATGAAACAGACGTAAATAAGAATTTGGAGCACATACGTAATGCAATAGAATCAGCAGCTAAAGAAAGTATAGGATACCATAAACCGAGAAAAAGTAAGCCATGGTTTGATAATGAATGTCATAATCTAATAGAAATAAGAAATCAGGCTAGACTTAGGTGGTTAAATAACTCTGATGATACAAATCTAAACAATTATAATAGAATAAAGCGAGAAGTTAACCGCACGTTTAGAAGTAAAAAAAGAGATTACTTGAAAACCAAAATTAACGAAATTGAAACAAACAGCAAAATTAAAAATATCAGAGATTTATATAAAGGTGTAAATGAATTTAGAAAGGGGTGGCAACCTAAAGTAAACTTGATAAAAGATAAAGACGGTGATTTTCTAGCTGACCCAAGTGATATTCTAAATAGATGGAAGAACTACTTTAATGACCTTTTAAATGTCCATGTAGGAGATAAATCAGAAGTGAATGAAGTACACACAGCAGAACCTTTAGTTCCAGAACCCAACTTGACTGAAGTTAAAGATGCTATTAAAAGGCTAAAGAATAACAAAGCACCTGGCATTGATTTAATACCAGCTGAGTTAATTAAATATGGTGGAAATTCATTAATGTATCAAATTCATAAATTAATCTGTTTAATATGGAATAAAGAAGAAATCCCTCAACAGTGGAAAGAATCCATAATTGTTCCTGTGTTTAAAAAAGGTGATAAAATGAACTGCAATAATTACCGTGGAATTTCTCTACTCTCAGCAACATATAAAATATTATCTAACATTCTTTTAACAAGACTAACCCCATATGCTAATGAAATTATAGGTGATTATCAATGTGGATTTAAACGTAACAGATCAACTACAGATCAAATATTTCACATCAGACAGACACTTGAAAAAAAGTGGGAATATAATCAAAATGTCCATCAGCTATTCATTGATTTCAAAAAAGCATATGATTCAGTCAAAAGAGATAAACTATATAATATATTAGTTGAGTTTGGAATACCTAAGAAGCTTGTTAGTATGATAAAAGTATGCACCAGTGAAACAGAAAGTAAAATTCGTGTGGGTATTAATATGTCTGACAAATTTACAATTCATGATGGGTTAAAACAAGGAGATGCATTATCTCCATTGCTCTTTAATTTTGACTTAGAATATGCTGTTAGGAAGGTAAAAGAAACTAAAGAAGGACTAAAATTAAATGGTGTGACTCAGTTGTTAGCATATGCAGATGATGTAGACTTACTGGGGGATGATGTGAATACAATTAAGAATAATGCTAAAATATTTTTCAAAACTGCTAAAGAGATAGGTTTGGAAGTTAACAAAGAGAAAACTAAATATATGCTTACAGGCCGAAACCAAGTGTTAGGTAATAATCAAAATCTAATTATTGATAACAACTCGTTTGAACCAGTTTCCAAATTCAAATACTTAGGAGTAATATTAACAAATGAAAATTATATTAAAGAGGAAATAAAAAGTAGGCTTAATTCAGGAAATGCATGTTACTTCTCTCTTCATAAACTTTTGTCTTCTCGTTTAATATCTAAGAAACTGAAAGTTAAAATATACAAAACAGTAATTTTGCCTGTAGTATTATATGCATGTGAAACTTGGTCCCTTACATTGAAAGAGGAACATAAATTGCGAGTATTTGAAAATAAGATCCTTAGGAAAATATTTGGACCTAAAAGGGATGAGGAGACAGGTGAGTGGAGAAGGTTACATAATTTAGAACTACATAATTTGTATTCATGTCCAGATATTATTAGAATAATTAAATCAAGAAGACTTAGGTGGGCAGGCCATGTGGCACGAATGGGAGAGGAACGAGGAGTTTACAGGATTCTTGTTGGGAAACCTGATGGTAAGAGACCTGTAGGAAGGCCAAGACGAAGATGGAGGGACAACGTTGAGATGGACCTAAGGGAAATCGGTAGGGATGGAAAAGAGTATATAGAACTTGCTCAAAATAGGGAAACATGGAAGGCCTGTGTTGCTGCAGCCATGAACCTTCGGGTTTAAGAAGGCTAGAGAGTTAGTTAGTTTAGTTAGTTAGGGGTAAAACTTCAGTCGCGTACGCAGGATCTTAGATACGGTGGATTTAGGGATGTTCAACAGCTGACTAGCTCTACGTACAGACTTCTTAGGACTACGAACAAATGCCTCCCGCACTTGTTCCACAATTCCCGCATTAACAGATGGTCTCCCTGAATGGCCTTTCCTTTGATGACATGTGCAGCCACGATCCACAAAATCCCGCTACCACTTCAAAATTGACGTGTGTGAAGGAGCCTGATTTTGAAACCTTCGCCTATAAGCACGCTGAACCTTCACCAAACTCTACGTGGAATGATATTCTAAAACACACCAACTATGTTCTTCAATCTTCTGTAATAACAACACAATTTTAAAGGAAAACATTTACATGTAACCTGCCTGCCTGCTAAATATCCAACAATGAACCCGCATCGTCCATTGTTGTCAGGAGTGAATTTATTTATTATTACATTACATATTAGTCGTTTATTTTAACTTTTTGATTTACTTGTGTTTCATATTGTGTCCCACCGTGACATCAAAAAGCAATATTAATTTATCCTTTAACCGGTACATTCCCCCCTCAACTCCACTAGATTCAAAGGTCAATTACGTTCTCTCTTTCTCTTAAATAATTAATTTTTCATCATTTGACAATTCACAGAAATTAAAATAAATTTATTAATATGTGAAGAGGTAGTGTTTCGTCTGCCCCACCCTGACAAAATTTTTCACTTATAGCTGCAAATCTGGGAAAGTATTTTAAGGGTAGTTATGTTTCATAAACAGTGTTTAGTTTCATAATTCATTGACAGAAACCGTGAGAATAAAGTTGCTTTACTATCAGTAGAAAAGTTACTTTAATATAAAAAATGTGGTCAGCGTATCCCACCCGTGACAATGGAATTGCCCCAACTGCAACAAGATACTTTTTATCCTGCTAGCATGGATAATTAAATCAGCAGATATTCCCAACTCTTCAACAAACACAAGCCGCATCAATTGGAAAAGGAAATACTACATATTTTAAATGTTATTTCTAGAGGGACATGTAAAATATTATTTTACATGTCCCTCTAGAACGGTCAGTGGCCCCAAAGACTGCTACGATATTGCACCCCACAGCTTCCCCCGACAGTTAGACTTCCGCTTCTACCGACAGTTACTCCTCCTGGATGTGGCTCGTCCTTCATTCTGGTGTGCTCCCATGATCATTGATACTGTGCCTCTTGATACCCTACAAATATGCGCAGTCTCCGTTACTCATGCAGCGGCGAGACAAACACGATTAGTTCTGTTTGGAACTCTGATATGTCCCCCAATCTACTGCGACGAAACTGAATATTCGACGTGAAGTCAGCTATTAAAACAAAAAAAATACTACTGTGTCATTGTGACTGGCAGGCATACACCTACGAGCTCGAATGCCCGTTACGCTGTGCATGACCAACAGGTGGCGCAGGCGAGCCCTCCAGGAGCGTGTTCTATAATAACCGGTGTTTAAGTTTCAATGTCCACCACCTGAATCATAAGTGACTATCATTTAACTTACTCTTTTGGAAGATTTTACTTGGGTCGTTCTTGAAAACAATTGTTGGCGTAAATATGTTGTTCGAAACAGAACTCGTGCAGTTAGATCCTAACGTACATATTTTATACAATACGCATGCTTTGGTGTATTTATATTCTTCGTAAATGTATCTGTTACTTGTAAGGAGAAATACTTTACTGAATACTATTGCTATTATAGTTAAAGTATTGTATACTTAACACGATGCCTGGGATTGTTTGATACGCTGCCCACGTGGACCAAAAAACAGCGTCAAGAGCTTCTGGTGTGGTCCACCCACCCGCCACCGGTGGCAGGACTTTCCTTCGACTTTTATGGCACCGACTTCCCAAATCCTGTCACGACTGCCGAGGTCGTATGTCGGCCAACTGCGACGCTGGGTCACCCAGGTCACCGCATTACGTTGCGCGACACGCGTTATTAAAACAACGCTCCGTGCCAGTCTCCCCTCTCCCAACACGTTCATGTTCCTTACGAAACACGATTGAAATATTGGGCGAGCCGACTTTTGAACGGGTTCTACCTGGAGGAAACATATTGGTCGTCGCATTTTCATCTACTCGCAGCTCGTTTGAGTACAATGGCGTTCGATGGCTCTACGACCCACGCGACATTCTTCATCCTGCGTCGTACACCAAGTAAACCTGCCTCCCAAGACATTCCAACAATGGATGTGTCTGCAAATTGTTGTTTATCTGACAGTTGAAGCTAGTAAGTGTGTTGAGACCACTTTATATCGTATGACAGTCAGCGCATTGGATCATGTGATCAGTTTTTGCCAACCAAAACCCCCAACAGTTGGTTCACTAGTTGCGCTTCAACTTAGTTTGGGGTACCTCCCATTCCTGAATAAGCCAGCTAGATTTTACTAACCAGTAATTTCTTGAATTACGTGAATTATAGTGAATTTTCTGTTGTGATACATGTAGCCTCTTTCACTAACGTGTAGACCATATGCATATACCGTCTAATCATTCTGAAAAGGATTAATATTATGAAACGAGTGCCACTACGTAGGTGTTGCCAGCTACAAGGAATATAACGGTGCATTGTCAAGCAATTCTGGATGCTGGTTATTTACCATTGAATAGACGCAATGTTTATTATATAGACGTTGTTGAGACTGACTGGTGATGATTAAGATGATAGGCCTACATAAGAATTGAATCAGAATGAACTGCTGGCATCTAAAGATGCATATTTTAATTTAGACTTTTTAACTCCTGCCACAGGTGGCGGCCATTGGGGGGGGTCTCCCTCTCTCCTCCGTTTTGGCACCCAATCGCCACTACTGCCTGGCACTAAAACAATTTAATTCGAACAGAACAGTTGTTACAAAAAACATATACTTATATAATCAGGCTGAACTGCTGGCACCAAAAACACACATTCAGATTGAACTAACTACCGTCACAAGAAGAATCGATGTATTAATTAGGCAGAACTCGTACAAAAACACACGCATTTATAATCAAATTGACCTTCTGATACGAAAATGTAGCATATTTTAGTTCAGATCGAAAGTCTGGCATGAAGGGTGTGAGTGGTACCATCTTATAATGGCACAGCTTCGTAAGTGCAGGCGCTGCGGGAAGTTTCTTTCTGGGTAGTTAAAATGCCATCTCGAGTATTGCCCCGCCTTTTATGAGCGGGACATTAACACAAGCAACAATGAAACTTAAAGCCTCGTAATGGCCATATCCTTTCTTTTTGTTGCGATCCAGTGTTTTGCACACTTAAACTTGAAGGATAATAATTGTTTGCATTATGGCTTTTAAATGCAGGCGCGTGTTTTTCGGTGCAGATTGTTATTGTAGCAAATATTGTTCTGCTTGCCTTTTGTCTCCGTAAGCCTGTTT
Source organism: Lepisma saccharinum (assembly GCF_977018435.1). Lineage (NCBI taxonomy): Eukaryota > Metazoa > Arthropoda > Insecta > Zygentoma > Lepismatidae > Lepisma > Lepisma saccharinum. The sequence goes on from NC_139233.1 coordinate 68,553,412, forward strand.
TGAATATCTTGTGTAGCAGTGGTGCGAAAGGGTGGCGAATTTCTTATAGCCTTAGTCACTCAAGTACGCTTGCGTTAACGGGACGAGTACGTTGGTAAAAATGGGGATGGAACGGATAAGAGAAAAAGGGCCCGTGAAAATCGTTTGCTACTGAAACAACATTGAAGCGTCACACATAGTAACGTCACGAGATGTAACAGTCATCATAAACACAACAAAGCGAGCAAAAATAAACGAGACAAGCGAACACATGCAAACGAAGTACTGATTTGAAAGTTAAGAGTGTTGTTTCGTGCATGTTTCTACCTACATCCCCTGCCGTGTGTGGAATCGTCCTCTCGAACTACAGTACCGGCGCGGAGACCACCTATCTGGCAGTAACCCTCTGTTGCCGCGTTTACCTACGAAGGAACTTGCTGTGAAATAGCGAATTACACCTACCGCTTCCCCCTCTTTGGGCAACAGCCGGCAACCTTAGAATCCCTCCTCATCCAAGGAGCGAGCAGGGAAGCAGGATTTTGCCAAAATGACCGTTCTGCGCTGTGAATGGGGTTCGGTTGTTAGCGTGGCCTTACTCTGCTCTCGTCTTCTACTGTCGAAAAGTATGTTTGGCGTTAAGTTCACATTAACTTTTATATTAAAAAATTTAAAATTTCCAGCTCAAATGCTTATAAGACGGCAATGGGTGCGTTCCATGCGTTTAGTGACAGCTAGAACTTTTTTCCTGTAGCGGTCCAATCTTTGAAATTTTAATAATGTGTTTGATTGTATTGCAATTTATTTATTTATGTAATTGAAACACAACAGGCACATGCCCAATTACTGTGTTCAATATTGGATGCCACCATTACATTACCAACATCATAATAAAGATAGTTCACAAGAAATATGAATGACGTAATATACAATTTGCATTAAGTAACAATTGTGCAAATAATTAATTATTAGATTATATACAAAAAACAGAGTTAATACATTAATATTAAAGATTTCACGTAATATGTTACTAGGAGTGAGTTTTGTATATGTACCATCAGGTTTAAATAGTAGATATCTGATAAATTTATTTCGAAGTTTCTCTAATTGTTCGATATCTTTCTTGAAATGTGGGTTCCAAACAAGAGGCATATTCGAGTTTAGATGTGACGAGCGTATAATACACCAATAGAAATGTTTGCTTTCGTCTAAATTGATTACCCGTTCTCATTATAAATCCCAAATTTCTGTGAGCTTCACTTAGAATGCGGGCAAAGTGTGGTTCGAATAATAAACTTTTGGTCAAAAGTGACCCCTTTGTCAGTAACGATATTTTCACTTTGTACTAACACATTAGTAAGTTCAGGCCGACTTTATTAATATCACACCACTGAAGCAAGTTATCCAGCTCTTTTTCTAATATCGTACAGTCATCAGCATTTACGATATTTTTATATATTTTAACATTTTTGTAACAACAGCAGAATATGTGCAACATGTGTTGAAATTCGCGAGAGACTTTAAAACTCACGAAAAATACTAAATTTTCATTATTTTACGATTATGAAAATAGGCCCCTGCATGTAGGATACACGATACAAAAATGAATGGGGGCTTGGGTTCGGTTACTTTTCCTTGCTTAACATGAAAACAGGACCCAATAAATAAAAGTTATTGTCATTTCCTCGTTCGGCACACCAAATCCATAAAGAATGGCTACTTTTGTTTTTTTTATGAGAATTTCATTATGGTGCAGTGCATTTTGGCAATTTTTTTGGAATTGGCTCAAACCCCTTGAGTCCATGAGTGGGTACGCCATTGTTTGAGCATTCCTTCAATAAGGAAAGCAGTTTAGTGTCCCTTCCTCCAGCCTCCCTCCTGAGTGTCGGTCCTTTGTGCGTGTGCAACCCAATGCATTATGCAACACCCTGTCTTTCATGCTTCTTTCTGTCTCCAGTCATGCAGTCTCTGTTCCCAAGGCAACCCCGATTCAAAATTAAAGGGGGCGTACTCCCCCTCCTCCTTAATGTAAACGGCATAATCGGCTGGAGAGGATACCGCTGGGCTAGTCAAGCATTACCGGTGTGCTTTTTGACTCCGCAAACATGTCTGAACTTCCTAGATGTTCGTCGGAAGTAACTGTCTGTCAGTTGTAATTTTTACAAGGATTTTTGTGAATCACCAAAAGTCTTAACAAAAGTATAAGTTACTAATTAATAAATTGAGGTCCTCATGATAAACAAGCTAATCTATAAGATTGAGAATGAGCTGCAATGATTATTTTATATTACTAAAGGTAAATGGTAGCAACAATGTCAGCCAACAGAGCTCTGTAACTAAGAAAGCAATAAGTAGTTAAAATATACTCTATTGAGTAGATTGATTGATTCATTTGGTGTTTTATAAAAACTTTATGCACAGTAAGGCTAATCGGGACTGGACCTACAGTTTAATGTGGGATCCGAACCACTATGTGCCTCCACCGGGTATCGAACCCGGGACCCCTTGATTACAAGGCGACAACGCTACCACTCAATCATCGGGAAGGCCCTACTCTTGAGTAGAAAAGGCCAAATATAGCTACATACATGTGACCTAACTAAGCCTTTTACTTCGATTGGCTTTTCCATAACATAAATTTGTATACATTTCAGGAACATATCACACCAAAAAGATATATTTACGCAAAAGTTATGAAAGTCCTAGCCATGATAATCAACATTCATTTTTGTCGCCGCGACCCGCCTAAAGATATAGAAAACTGTGGTTGATTAAATTGGACGGATTATCCTTTTCTCGTAGCCATGTACGTTTAAAGCTTGTCTATTAATTTCCTTATTGAAAATTTACTGTTATCCTTGGACCTCTCCTTGATCTGGGGAATGATATTTTAAAAGTCATAAGGAGAGAAGAATTTATCATTTACACTCACGTTACTTCCCAGACGTTTAGGAGGGCGAAATATTCAACATTGTGTGAAAAATATGTATTGTAATGTGTTTGCTAGCCTCGGTTAACGAAATGTCGTTTACGATCTCTGCACCGGAGGTCCTGAATTGAGGAACTGGGCACGAATATTCTCCCAATTATCACCATCCTCGTCTTCGCGATTGGCCTAAAAAGTCACAAAATGCAAGTGTCAAGTTTTTGGATATCTGTATCCTGAGTTGGCAACACGTCCTCCATGCACCATTGAACTAAGTCTTTGTTGATAAGATAAGAAGCTCGTCTGTTTTTTATTTGCTGAACGTACTATACTTGGAAACAAATATTGCTGCATACACTCCTCAATCTTCCGATTAAATCTCTTACTTCGCGTCGCAGTTCTCTATTCTAAACATTTTTTTCTCCTTGTCTTTCCCAAATTCCTTTCTAGCCCCGCATTGACGCATAAAGAAGTTTTTATTTCTTTCGAGGCAGCGAATTCGCAGCTTTTGAATGTTCCCGCACGTGTCGCTGCGAGTGGAGTGCGTTACTCCCGTCACGTGGTGCTCGAAAATCGATGAGGTCACGAGAAACGTAGAGGTTGGGCCAGTGTTGGCAGCGACTCCTGTAAGTAAAACCAATGCCTTCTTAAAAATAAGGCCTGTGCAGCGTCCCTTCGTTTACATGCAACGTCATCATTGGTAGGCCATGAATCACGACGCGATATCAGCATTAGAGTCGTAAATGTGATTAAAATTGACGCAAATTTGAACTTATTGACATCCTTAGTGTAGGTATGGATAACGGTTTTTTTTTTTTCACTCCAGGCTTTCCAGTCTTGCACCTTATGCTTCATGTCAACATGATCCAATTAATTTAATATCATCTATCATCTGATATCTTCTTCTTCCCCGAATCCTTTCTCCGTTAACCATTCCTGCCCGTGCATCTTCTAGCAGGCAGTTCCTTCTGAAAGTGTTCCAGCCAATTTCTTTTCCACCTTGATCCTTTCTAGCATTGTTCTTCTTCCACCAACTCTTTTCCAAACTTTGCTGTCCATTTCACACGCCCCATTCTTCACCACAGCTACATTTCTAAAGATTCTAGTCGCTTTTCCTCACTTCTTCGTAGAGTCCATGTTTGTGCACCATACAACGTGCACTCCACTCAAAACACTTCATTAGTCTGTCTCTTGGTTTTATTTTTTTGTCCAAAGATCCACAATAACACATTTCTACTTCTACTACCGTAAAGGCTTCTTTCGTCATTGGATTATCGCTTAAACTTGGTGACTCCAGCTTATCTGAAGCTGTCGGCTTGCACAATACTTGACTTCGTATTCTCATGTTAATTTTCCTTGGTTTCTTTCTAATGACCATTGTCGTTGTCTTGTTCACTTTTATTTTCATCTCGAACTGCTCACAGTGAGCATTTCAGTCTTCTAACATCTAACATATCGTCCTTTCGTTCTCCTCTAACAAGGCCATGTCGTCCACAAATCTTAAACCTTATATTCTTCTTCGTCTCATTATTATCCCTCCCTTATTTTGGAAACAGTTCTTTACTAATTCTTCTAAGTAGATGTTGAATAATGTAGGTGATAGTCATAGACAATATTTTTGTAGTAGTCTTCCCCCAGTTTCATTTCCCGCTGTCATGTCTTCTACTCTCAATTCACCACGTTCATTCACGTACAGATTTCCAACTCATTTTCAGCATGTCTGTATTTTATCATACGATTCACTCTATCGTATACTTTCTCCAGATCCACAAATACTATAAACACTTCCTTCCCTTTCTCTAGGTGCCTTTTGCCAGGGATACAGTTGCATCTCTTGTACGTTTTCCCTTTCTGAAAACAAGCTCTTTTTCTTCTAACTTTTCATCATATAACTGCAATTATATGGTAATATCGTGTGGCTGATGTGTTGCCATCCATGACACCGTTACAGGTAAACCATCGTCGCTTAGGCTTTGTTATTGAAAGGCATTGGTAAAACCGAAACCGCGTCGCAAATCTCTCGACGGCGGATAACATAAGAGCTCGAAGTAGTTTCCTGTGAATAATAGTGTGTCCGAGAATTGTATTTTTCTTATTTCAGGCCGCTTTTCTTCCCATATTAACTAATCGCAACGGTGAGATGAATGAAGATAAGCTGAAGAAACGGCTGCAGCAGGCCTGGGCAACTCGTCTTATTTGTGGCAGAGCGCTCTCGTATGAACACGTGGAACCAGGGCGAGCAGTTACATTAGCATTGTAAGAGGAGCAGGGAAGAGGGAGAACGTGAGCTAGACAGAAGGCCTTGAGGTACATTGTGTAGGCTGAGCGTGAGTCTGCACGAGTGCACCCGAGTTGACAATGCTTGGTCCCCACAGGACTCAAATACACCCAATATGCTTGGCCACTGCTTTCCAATAGATATTTAACACGGTCGCCTTGTAATCAAGCGGTTTTGGGTTTTCTGGAGAGGGGCGCGGGGATGGGGCAGGTGCCTCACTTCAAACCAAACCAGTCCCAATTAGCTTATCCGAGTATAACATGGTATTTTGTCCACTTTTTAAAAGTGCAACATATTGGCGTTCAATGATGAATGTAAATGTTTTGGGTGAACGTGGCGAATGCAGGGATATTGTTAGAAAAATTCCACCTCAGATCGCCCACCCTGGGAATCGAACCCGTGTCTCTCGTGTAAGAGTCCGACGCTCTTCGGACTGCCCGAATTTATCTGTGAGCCGACGGCCCTTCTGACACTTTCCAGAACTAACATAGGGACAATCCTCCAATCACCTCTCGCCGCTCATACTAGCTCACCCTCTCACCCAGCTAGCCAGTTCTTTGTAAGCCTTGCGTCTATGTAACAGTCCATGCCAACCAAGTATTCTCAAATCTTGAGTACTTATAATTTTCTTAGTTCTTCTTAAATACTGACGTTCATTTTCATACCAGGCCTCCCCGATGGCGCAGTGGTAGCGTCGTCGCCTCGTAATCAAGGTTTCGATACCCGGTGGAGGCACATAGTGGTTCGGATCCCACTTTAAACTGTAGGTCCAGTCCCGATTAGCCTTTCTGTGCATAAAGTGGACTTAAATCACCAAATCAATCATTTTCATACTGACTTAAGTGCTGGGTGCACATTATAGCAGAGATTGTTTGTTGTTTCCATTTGCATTCCTTTCAATATACTGCACTTATATGTAATAATAATTCATGTAATAAAAATTAATGTTACAAACATTTTTTTTCAAAATAATAATAATACATATTAAATACACAATAAACTTGCCAGAACGGTAACTAGTCCAATCCGACGCTGATGTTGTTGGAGGTGGCGAGGAGCGGACAACTTTGGCACCGGGACCAGTGTTTGTAGGCCACGCGACACTCCAGCAAACAAAAACAGGCGCACGGAAAACACCGGAAAATGGAAGATCCTGGTTAACATCCACCCGAACAACAGCCCTGCGCAACTGGACGCTCGCCGGAGTCGCCGCCCGCTTCCGGGAACGCTCTAATTGCAGTTCTGGAAGCATTCCTCGGGCGCTAACCTGCTCCGGAGGGTAATTTCCTGGAAGTCCTTGCTCATCCCCAGGGAAGACTGGGATTTGCGACGGCCGTGCTCCCTCAGAACGTAAAACAATGATGACGTCACCTAGTCAAAGGACCGCCGATGCACTCAACAAGATGAGAGCATCTGTTAAGCAACTGCCGACCTCCTCGGAGGCTCTTCGGGCCGAAATTACGTCTCGTTAGGTCCGAGAGGAACGGGCATTCGGTCCATAAACTGAAGGATAAACCCGCATTATTGCAGACTCCATGCAAGAACTTCTGGTAGACCTCATGAAAATGGACCAGTCACGAATGTTAATTTATCCACCCAGTATGCAATTGAGAGGCTCAATAAAGATCAATTACACAACAATAAAATATGCCACGATATGAGTGTTTCGAAAATAAGAGCAAGAATAACAGAGCGGTTGATTTGTCCGCACAAAAACCGCACTGTGTGTACAGTCTTGTTTCGTAGGTTTAAAGTCCGCCATATTGAAATACATTGACCCATTTCTCTCAAATTCTGAGATCAGAAGATTCAACTACCTGCTACGTAAATTACTGCTGAAAAGTTCTAATTTAATGCTTAAACCATGAACTATATTTCAAAGGTTGTTATTACCAAATTTTATCCCAAAGTGATGCCCTAAAATTGCTTGAGTTTCGTTTCTAGAGTTCTGAAAACGTAGTCTACGCACAAGTTTTAAAATTAGCAGAGTTTGAAGCCGAAATATCACATGCAAGGATGCTTTTTCGTTCGACGTCTTCTAATGCGTTGACCTCTTTTGCTTGTACACAAGGCAGTTCCAGTTCAAAGGAGGTATTTAGTGGCTATAAGGGCGTAAAATGGAATGTGAGAGAAAGAAAACAGAAGAAACACACATACACAGATAGGAATGGGGATAGATGAGGAAAAGATGAAAAGTGAGAGAAACAAAGAGAGGGTAAAATAAGATGAAGGAGGGGATAAGGTGGGACAAAGCAAATGTGATATTGAATGAAAGAAAGGCATAGAGAGTGCGAGGTATATGGCGGTAGAAAGGAAACTGTGAGAGAGAAAGGATGAGTAAAAGAAATGGAGAAATGTTGAAAGAATGTGAAACACACGGAGAGAAAAACAGGGATTGAAAGAAAGTGAGAATAGAGAGAAAGAGAATTGAAAAGATAGCTAAACACGGAGAAAAAGAGAGAATTTGAAAGAAAGGAAAACTCAGTGTGAGAGAAAGAGGGCAAGATAGAAGCAAAGAAAAGGAAACGAGGAAAGAAAGAGAAAAAATATCATGACCACGAAAGTATTCACCTGAAAAGATGCCCAACCTTCAACCCACCATTCTTGAATTTCGGCCTGTGGAGCAGAAAGCCTAATCCTTCCACGAGCTTCATTTCTTGCTTGACGCAATTGCACAAAATAAAACGTACAACTGTTAAGTTTCAAGACGCGAGACGAGAAAAGTCTGGGATTTCAGAACCATCTTCTCGCCACCATCCCTAAAAGTAACGTCATTGCGTATTCCACCAACCTCATTGACGGAGTGGTTAGCACGACGCCAGCGGTCCCGCGTTCGAATCACGGCCTGGGCATGGGTGTTCTGTGTGAGTGTCCCTTCATCAATTTCATCACTGATCCTCATCTTCGCGATTAGTCGAAAGTGTGCAGAAAAACGAAGTAAAGTAAATTATAAATCTGCGTATTCCGACTTGTGGAGTGCACACAAGAGTCCTCTTGGGTGTATTCGGAAACGGACACCGCCCAAAGTGCACAAACTGGGGCAGCTGCATCTGGAACACAATGGAGATGGAATCTGGAGTCCTGTTTCTCCAAGTCGTGGGCTGGAGGGGCATTGACCCCACAAATCAGTCCGATTATACAAGGCAATCGTGCCCACGCGCCTTACACCCACAAGAGCCATTCACGGTCATTCGGTCAACGCTGAACAGTAGAGCCGCTTTTATCATCTGATGATAGGATTGATCGCTTCCCTCTTTTGTCAAGGTTTGTCTGTCCTTGTGGTTCCAGCACTAACTTTCATTAATCTGTATTGTAGTGGCGGAGAACCTACGAGGTTTATTTGAAGCACAGAAGAGCCTTGGAATAATTTGAAGAGCTTCTCTTCTCGCCTTGCGAGAATTCTCTTAAGTTTCATTAATACCTCGGTCACATCTGACTAGAACTGGTATGTTTAAAGTATAAGTTCTTAAATGTTAGACTTTATTCTCCACCAGATAACTTTGAGGAACCCAGCCCACACCAGGCAACTCTGTGAAACAGTGGTATATGAACAGCTGCTTAAAACCAAGTCTCTACCAGACAATTCTGAAGAACATAATATTTTCAACAGTTGCCTAAAATAATTTCTCTACCAGACAAATTTGAGGACTTCAATAATTTCAACTACAAGCGGAGTGTTTACCAGGATAAATGTTACATGTTACTTTAAAGCAGCGAGCTTTTACCATGCCATGGGACGATTGTTCGGCACGTTTCTCTTGTCACTTGCATTCCACATTCATAAAAGAACATTCTTCTTTGACTGTTGATTTGAAGTTTGTTTACAAGATTTCTACCATCACACTGCACAAAGACACTGTAAAATATTAATTAGTAAGGCGTGACCTCTGTTTTTTGTAAATTAAACCTAGAAGTGAAGCAAGGACAAGTACGTTTAGAATACCGCTTGTTGCGCTGAAGTCCAGAGTCGATGATCTACCAGATCCGAGCTTTGTAATTCATAGTCAGTTACACCTAAGAATGGAGCAAAGTCCATTGATTGATTCATTGAATTGGTGTTTTAAGTCCCCTTTATGCACAGTAAGGCTAATTGGGACTGGACCTACAGCTTAAAGTGAGATTCGAAACACTATGTGCCTCCACCGGGTATCGAACCTGGGATCCCTTCATTACAAGGCAATGACGCTATCACTGCGCCATCGGGAGGCCCCTGGAGTCAAGTCCAGCAGGTATATAATTCCTGATGTAGTGGTGTAGTCCAGAGTCGATCATCTACGAACTGCGGACTTTGTGTGCCAGATGTTCATAATTTTGTTACATATTTTAAGTTGTGTTGCGATTAACACCACATAACGACCATAAATCAAACATATTTTTATTTGAGTGAAATTTTTAGTGAAACGTTAACTTGTGCATTCACTGAAATGTCGACGGGAAGACGTTCCAATACAGATTTAAGCTTGACGCCCACCGAGACGCCGAGAAACGCGACAACCGAACGCAACAGTTGCGTTTCCGGCATCTCAGTGGGCGACGACCTTTAAGATAACCTGCAGACTTCTGACACGGAAATTCCAGCTTCCGTTCCACGTGTTTCCTTGTATTAGGCGTTACACATTTGATTGAAGCAGACAATAGAAGTTCTGTTGTCGCGTTTCTCCGCGTCTTAGTGGGCTTCAAGCTTTACTGGTATCCTCATGTGGTATCGAGTATATCGTTCGCAAGGTTCGAGCCAAAAATCGATATAAAGTGAATTATCCGAGCTGTTAGTCGCAATAAGATGAGAATCTCTGAGGAATAAATCTCATTTCGTCTTCACCCTCATCAGGTTTTGAAATGTGAGTTTCGATCTTGCAGAATTGCAATTCAACTACTTTTCTGTGGAATTCTGCCAAAGTAAGAAAAGACAGGGTCTCATCGACCCAGCGCTAACTCAAAAGAACGAAGAAAGCCAAGTCATGCAGAGTTATTTTGAACCGAATTCTTCCTCCTATGCCATCCCTCCCCGCAACCAGAGGTTAATCAAGCAGCGCCTCCTGTCAGGACCATGTGACTGATTGAAATCAGCTGACAGGTCCCCCATCATTCACGGTTCTGTAGCCCGTCATGGTGGACATACCGACTGCGTTCATTGGAAACAAGTAATTCAATAAAGGGGGGCAAATTGGAACCCCCTCCCCCTTTGTAGCCGCTGCGCCCCTATATCTGTTTGTTTAAGGAAGTTCAGCGCAATAAACTAGACCTGAATCAATAGTATGTCAGAGTTGAGGTCCAAGCTCAAAGGCTATTTCGGGGTTGATGTGGTCAAAAGGCATGGCGGCTCCAGGAACCAAATTATACGCTATCATCCCCCTTTTGCAAGTAAGAGCAATTTAACTAGTTTAGAGCGTCAATTTGCCTACCTTATTAGTAAAATAACCATGTGTACATGTTGGATTAATTCAGCCGAGACTGCTGCTCTCCGTGATCTAGCGGTTAAGTAACGCCCTATCTGTGTGTACGCGTCATTGCTTGCGTTGCTGATGGTGGAATGGCGTGGCATTTCTTATAATTCCATTACTCGGGATCAAGAAGGATCCCCCACCACTCCCACTTGTAAAGAATATACATTAGTAGGTTTCAGTTTTTTCCGGTTTGGCTGCCTACAAGTACAGAATCCTAATAATGCATTTGAAATCTCGTCATTTTAAAATATCGACACTTCCAAGTCTCGTCATTTGAATTTTTGGACAGTTTAAAATCTCGTCATTGGAGAGTATTAGAGATCCATAAATTGAGAATATCGATTGACTGCGTCAGCACTTAGGCTATTTTGTACCCGTCACATTATACACCAGCCCCTTACCTTATCTAGAATATAACTAAGAACACAACTTTAATGTGGAACCCTAAAATATTCTGACTTCAGTTAAAAGCTGACGCTGTAAAGGGGCACTCAACTCAAGGACATCACACACACAGCCCTACGATGATTATACTGGCCGTAGGTTCAGACGCCAGAGCCTCGGTAGTCTTCAAAATGCAGTCCAGGGTGTACTACGTGGAAGAGTCACCCCTTACACCCCTATATCGACCCTACATCATCTCTGTATTTGAAAATATCGACACTTCAATATCTCGTTATTCGAAATTAACGATATTTCATTAGTGGAGATTATCGAACCTCCAAAAAATTTTTCATTTGATATTTTCAACATTTCAAAGTATCGTCATTTGAAAATCTCGACAAGTCAAAGTCTAGTAATTTGGGAATATTGGCACTTCAGATTTTCATCAAAATCTCGTTAATCGAGAATATAGACACTTCAAAATCTCTTTAATCGAGAAGAATATACACTTCAAAATCTCGTTATATCGATACTTAAAAGTATCGTTATTCCAAAACATAGACACTTCAAAATCTTGATTATCGAGAATATCGACATTTCAAATCGTTTGAAGATGTCGACTGTAGAAAATTCCATGAGACTGTAAATCTGTTCAAAATACCTATCACTGAAGCAATTTACACTAAACTGTTTTTTTTTTGTTCTTTCTTACTTCTTTGGCTTAAAGTGTGTGTGTGTGGGGGGGGAGGTTATGCAGAACTAGAAATTCATAAATGTAAATTGATGTAGTTTTTGGAGCATCAGTTGGCGCAGCGGAACGTGAAATGTTGGTCTCCTTGAAATGGCAGTGTCTGATCCGTTATTGATGATATTTTCGTGCGTGAAGCGGAAGATCAGTTGATGCGTTTCTCTATATAATTTCTCCCCGTGCAAATTTGTTTTCATACAACAAAAGTAAATTGTTAGCAGTGTTGTGTGTTACTGGGGGAAAGTTAATTATACATTTTTCTTTGTGTCAGTTGACACATTTTGGGCTCTGTGGTTCTGTGTGTGTTCTGCTCTTGAGTAGTGATAATATTTGTGTGCGCGTGATGAACAACTTTGGAGCTTACTCTATCCGGCAATGAGGCTGGGAAAGTACACAATGTAGCTTCTATTTTATCTCTTTCTTCCCCCGATACGGAAAGGTCAATAGTATGAGATCTCCGCCTCGCTCTCGTTTGAATGTGGTCCACACGTTCCCTCGGGAGGCTGAGCAGGAACAGGGAGAAAAGGGCGATGCTGTAAAAATCAAAAGTGACTGGGAGATAACCAGGGAAAACATGGGAAGAAGAATTGATGTAAACGTACACAAGAAAGGAGGGGAAAATCCGGAGAATTTCTGAATCTTGTGAGAATCCTCGGGAGGTGAATAAAGGAAAGTTTTACGACTTCCTCTTTCGGGTTTTACGAGTTGGGACAACTTCCGGTTTTGCCTCACGTTTTCCACGGCGCAGGTGGGTTTAGCAGTTGGACCCTGTCAGTGAGGTACAGGGTGGATGTTTGTTTCTCCATGTTTCCTCCAGAATCCTTTCAAATGAGCTCATTTTGGAAACCACAAGGAGTATGTGTGCTCTGGAATAGCATTGCTTCCCTTGATGTAAAGCGTGTACTGCGTACAAATTGTCTTAGGAATTCCAATTCTTGTGTACACCGAGCGGCAAAAATAAGAGTAGGCGAATCACCAATCACCATTTTTATTCAGTCCGTTGTCCAGAATGTGATGATCATGAACTGAAATTGAAAAGTCAAATAGTAGAGGACAGCATCATTATATTTGCCGTTGACTGTACACTTTTAAATATTTATCAAGGGGTCCCGGGTTCGATACCCGGTGGAGGCACATAGGGGTTCGGATTCCACTTCAAACTGTAGGTCCAGTCCCGACTAGCTTTACTGTGCATAAAGTGGACTTAAAACACTAAATCAATCAATCAACTTTTAAATATTTAGGTTATAGGATAAACACTAATGAAAATTGCGAGAAAAACGTTATTTGGTTGAAATAATGAATACATTAATTGATTTATTCCACTGCGTTTCTGCCACTTTTGGCTAATTGCAAAAATGAGGATACATTATGATAAGATTAAATGTGTTCACAAAGAAATATGGACGACACAACAAGAGCCCCATAGAGGATTATACTGGCTTTGAATCAAGACGCCAGAGCCTCGGTAGTCTGCAAAATGCAGTCCAGGGTGTACTACGTGGAAGTGAGGTGGACATTTGTGTGTCTAGAAATGGTCACCCCTTACACTCAAGTCTGATTGAAAAAGGAATGATTTGGTAGTAATTACCTTGAAGTGTGTACATATTGTTTTCCCCGCGTTAACACTTGTTTTTCACCATAGAAATCACAGAGCATTGAAAAATGTTCTTTTACTTACATTTCCACACATTAGAAGAATTACAGCAAACATCTGGCTGACTTTCGAATTCCATGATTTCAAACAAATGAGCATTTAAAAATGTTCTTTTACTTACATTTTCACACATTAGAAGAATTACAGCAAACGTCTGGATGACTTCCGAATTCCATGATTTCAAACAAATGAGCATTTAAAAATGTTATTTTACTTACATTTTCACACATTAGAAGAATTACAACAAACGTCTGGCTGACTTTCGAATTCCATGATTTCAAACAAATGAGCATTTAAAAATGTTCTTTTACTTACATTTTCACACATTAGAAGAATTACAGCAAACGTCTGGCTGACTTTCGAATTCCATGATTTCAAACAAATGAGCATTTAAAAATGTTCTTTTACTTACATTTTCACACATTAGAAGAATTACAGCAAACGTCTGGCTGACTTTCGAATTCCATGATTTCAAACAAATGAGCATTTAAAAATGTTCTTTTACTTACATTTTCACACAGAAGAATTACAGCAAACGTCTGGATGATTTCCGAATTCCATGATTTCAAACAAATGAGCATTTAAAAATGTTCTTTTACTTACATTTTCACACAGATGAATTACAGCAAACGTCTGGATGACTTCCGAATTCCATGATTTCAAACAAATGAGCATTTAAAAATGTTCTTTTACTTACATTTTCACACAGAAGAATTACAGCAAACGTCTGGCTGACTTTCGAATTCCATGATTTCAAACAAATGAGCATTTAAAAATGTTCTTTTACTTACATTTTCACACAGAAGAATTACAGCAAACGTCTGGATGACTTCCGAATTCCATGATTTCAAACAAATGAGCATTTAAAAATGTTCTTTTACTTACATTTTCACACAGAAGAATTACAGCAAACGTCTGGATGACTTCCGAATTCCATGATTTCAAACAAATGAGCATTTAAAAATGTTCTTTTACTTACATTTTCACACAGAAGAATTACAGCAAACGTCTGGATGACTTCCGAATTCCATGATTTCAAACAAATGAGCATTTAAAAATGTTCTTTTACTTACATTTTCACACATTAGAAGAATTACAACAAACATCTGACTTTCGAATTCCATGATTTCAAACAAATGAGCATTTAAAAATGTTCTTTTACTTACATTTTCACACATTAGAAGAATTACAACAAACATCTGGCTTTCGAATTCCATGATTTCAAACAAATGAGCATTTAAAAATGTTCTTTTACTTACATTTTCACACGTTAGAAGAATTACAACAAACATCTGGCTGACTTCCGAATTCCATGATTTCAAATAAATGAGCATTTAGAAATGTTCTTTTACTTACATTTTCACACATTAGAAGAATTACAACAAACATCTGGCTTTCGAATTCCATGATTTCAAACAAATGAGCATTTAAAAATGTTCTTTTACTTACATTTTCACACGTTAGAAGAATTACAACAAACATCTCGCTGACTTTCGAATTCCATGATTTCAAACAAATGAGCATTTAAAAATGTTCTTTTACTTACATTTTCACACATTAGAAGAATTACAGCAAACATCTGGCTGACTTTCAAATTCCATGATTTCAAACAAATGAACAACGAGTGCACGAGTCAAGTATTCAAACCTACGATCCGTGGTTCATGCTATGGTCTCGATTGGCGCTTTCGAACTGCACTAGATGACGTCACTTCCGACACCGTACTTCAAGCCTTGCTCGGACAGAGCTCTTGTCACATTCACAGCTGAAGGGAGGGGAAAACAAAGTAAGTTTACGTTTAAAATGCATCCAGACCTATCAGGATAGGAGTAATTAAAGGAAAAGTATCGCGAAGAATTTAGAATTTCCTTCCCGTATTAATGCATTGAGCGTTTCTGCTAATTTCACAAAGGGAGAAATATCCACTTGCGCCAAACCGCCTGTAAGCAACCCTCGGAAACAACCCTGATCCCAAAGTGCTGACGGATCCAAGCTTTCTTGGCGGTTGTCGAAGATTTCTCCAGCAGCCCTTGAAACAAAAGTACCCTCCCCTTTTGGAGTTACAAGTCCCGCGTCTTTTGTCTTCCCTTTTTTCCAGAAAAACGTCAGAGCACTGTCTTTCATTGTTCCCCGAAGAGCCTGCTCCACCAGCATAGACATCATTGTTTCGCGATTGTTGAGAAAATGCAAATCTTAGCAAGAGACCGAGAGAGAAGCTACTGGAGTGAATTTGTAGTGGTGTCGTTCATGCAGTAAAGGGTTCTTCTCGGTCCGGCAGAAAGGGTTGAGGGATATCCACCCTTCCTCTTGGCACCCTCAATACACCCCCTTTACAGTTTCCGCTCGGATAAGACAATTCCAGGTTTTATCCCCTAAGTGATTCCTTAACACAAGCCTCTCCTGTCGGGGGTTTTCGGGAACAGTTTCCTTCCTCCCCTTCATTCTGCTTTAATCCCCTCTCCCCCTCATGCTTAATCCCCTTTCCTCTTTGTTGTCATGTTTTACCGAGAGCCGTGCTTTATCGATCCAACCTTGTTCCTCTGGAGGTCCATTGTGGATTTTTGAACCGTTTGTTCGTCCCTAACTCCCGGGTCCACGATACCTTTGCGATGGTTAAACTTGTGTTGGCATAATCGCTGGTCCATTTAGGAGATTAGTGTGATGGACAATCGCCGACATTGTATCTCCTATAGTGATTTAATAGAGTGCATTGGGTCGGTGATGTTGCGGTCGATGTATGGCAGTTGGTTGCTCTTGTGGAAGTCGAAGGGCAATGCGCTGTGGTTGGAACTGCCTGAATCTGTCACGTGGTTCAATGCAAGAAATGCACGCATGACCTCTACAAATCAATGGGCAGTTCTAGATATAATAATGAGAGTTGGTTATGCTCTTGAGATAAGTGCTGTTTATGTATTATTGTTTTCTCGTCTGTGTCTATCTTTTTCCTCTTTTACTCTGTTCTTTCTGAGCCTCTGTCTCTTTCTTGTCTCTTCACTTCTTTTCCCTCTATTTCTCCTCTGTTCTGTCTGAGTCTCTGTCTTGTTTCTCTCACTTCTATTATCTTTCTTTCTCCTCTCTGTGTATCTCTCTCCCTCTCTCTGACTCTTCTCCTTTCCTAATCACTGCTTATCTCTTTCTTCTTTCTCTGCTCTCTCTTTCAATTTCTATTTTTTTTTCATTTGCCGTTTCCTCTCTCCTTCTCATCCTGTTTCACCTCTGCCTTTCTATTTCCTGCGCCTGTCTCTCTCTTCTTCTCCCCACATCTACCTCTTTTAATCATACCATCTCTTCTCGCCTTCTGCCTCTCCCTCTTTCTCACCTCACCCCCAGATATGGTTTTCACCTTATCTCCTTCATGTTATACCAGAAAAAACATCTGTACTAGTTATATTTGAATACGTAGTGCCAAATTCACAATGTAGAAATCTCAGTTACTATACTTTTCACCATATTTGTTTGTGAATAATATTCAACACTTGTTTCATTGAGAGTTACCTTCTGTTTCGCAAATTCCGCGTTATGCCTTCACAGTTTCGAAGCTTTTAACTTGCACTCATAGATGGCAGGCTGTCATGCATAGTAAAGAAGTGTAGAATATTGTATATGTGAAGAGAGGATACATATATTAATATTTGTTACTGTAAATTTTGGTAAATAATGAAAAACTGTATTTTATTAATAATATATTTTGTGATTTTTATAAACATAGGAAAGCCAGGCAAAGTAAATATCCTGCGTAGTTTTCGTTTTTAATTTTCTATTCTTAGTATTGTCTTCTTTTAGTTAATCAGTTTATCCTAGAATAGAATATGAAGTGACATTAAATTTACATAAAATTATGATTCCTTGTCCGTACACTAACTCGAGCGGAATAAACAAATATACACAAGTCAATCTCTCGATCAAGTAATAATAATTAACCCGTTCAAGAGGAGAGACATTTGCTCTGCGCACCTTCATGGATTCAAACCAGCTGGTTCCAGATCTGTGTTTTACCCCCCATGGCTGTAGCAGAAAGAAACAGCTGCGAGGGGATTATCCCTGGCTCCTGCCTCCCCTACTACACCTCCTGTTGCCCAGGGGATGCTGATGCAAATTCAGGAGCCGCGAGAGAGAACAATTTCAAGGGGGTGAGTTTTGGACATTATTGCTGGAATTCCGGGGAAGGTTATTTGGAGCTCGTGTCCTGAGATTCCACAGCGTAGTACCGCTTTCCCGGTGCGACATTCATTGCTCATTTGTTGAATCCTTTCTAGACCTGATTAATACCAATCCCTGTATACTTACTTCGCAAGTTGTTTTGCCATGTCTTGTAAATCAAGAAAATTCAGGAAACCCAGACTTTTCGCCTCCAGTTGTGGGAATTTCAATGTGGGGAAAGCGGTGTTGCTACACGCCTGATATTTGTCCAGTCGTACATGACACCTTTCATGCACCCTTCGCTCGCATTTCAGGGAGAGGCAGGGAATCGGAGACCCATTCGCTTGCTTCGCCGTACGTGGCCTTGTTGAGGGTGCCACCTGTTTAAAAAACGACTCGAAATGAAAAAATTGGCATCGCAGAATACCACGAGCAACTGGACAAAACCGATTGGTTGAGCGGTTCATGTGACCCTCTCTGGCTTTCGACGGAAAAGACAAAAAATATAATTTTGAACTCTGATTTTTCTCCGAACAGTCTTTAGGCCTCTCGTTTTAGGGCTCATATCGATTTATCCTTCTCGTTTTCTTCTCTGTTTCGTCTTGAATCTCGCAATTATAGTATCAACAACGTACACACACACTTTCGCAGCGTAAACAGGTCATTGAGACCAGCAGCGTTTCCTAATATATCGGGTCAATGCCTCGTTTCGACCCTACAAGCCCCTTTTAAAAAAAAAGCAATACATATGAAACCAGGTGGAACAGATTTACAATTACCAGTACCAGACCATAAATAGAACGTATGATTTACATGTAAATCATACAGTAGATATCCGATTGGTACGTGTGATGAAGTCGCGCATAGTAAAGTACAGCAAATTTTATAGCAAAGTCTCCAAAGAAGCCGAGAAACTTCGAAACTAAGTCTCGGTCTCGTGTACAGAGGTCTGTCTCGTTCTCATCTCAATTTTTATAAGCTCGTGTCGGTAGTCAAAGTTCTTCGTAAAAGATACTGGATCAACAGAATAGGTAATTAGAATGTGGTGTTTCTGTCGCCTGAGTCTCGTTGACCTGAAGGAACTTCTCATACTACATACAATAATGAGAAATGTGCATTTTTAGTATCTCCTGTGAAAACCTCCTAATCCAATAACACAATTAATCACTGCAAAAATGTGAAGTGTGTGTTATGATATATTTTTTTGTGTGAGTGGTGAAGATGTTCTTTATTGCAGTTGATCACATTCGAAATTCCCGTAGGGTCTCCCCGATGGCGCAGTGGAGCGTTGTTGCCTCAAGGGGTCCGGGTTCGATACCCGGTGGAGGCGCAAGAGGTTTGGATCCCACTTTGGACTGTAGGTCCAGTCCCGATTAGCCCTACTGTGCATAAAGTGGACTAAAAACGACAAATCAATCAATCAATCAATCGAAATTCCCGTGGTTGAACCGACACCATACAAACTCGATATGGTGTCCTCAGAATATCTCCAAATAGTATGCGTAACGGGGGAAACAAGGGAGAGCACTCGCCCCAAAATAATTCAGGTTTTTTAAATTAACCTCCTTGGATATGAGGTTCACGTTCTAATGTTTCCATTTCTTCGTTTTTTCTTCCCTTCTCTGTTTATTTCTCTCTCTCTCTGTCGAGCTCATTCACTCTTTCTTCACCTTGTTACTTCTGATTCTGTATCACTCTGTATTTTTATCTCTGTCTTTGTTTGCCTCATTCTTGGTCTGTTTTCTTTCTTTCATTCTCTTCTGCTATTTTACTCTTTCTTCCTCTTTTAATAGTTTTTCGTTTTATATTTCTTCCATCTCTTATTCACTCTCTCAATCTCTCTCTCTGTCTTGTATGTCTTTTTCTTCGTCAGTTTTATTTTCTTTATTCTCTGCTGTTCTTTCACTCTTCCTGATTTCCTTTTCTCCTTCTATATTTATTTGTTCCTTTGTTTCTCTCTTTTTCTTTAAATTCCTTTTCTTCCTCTGTTTTTCTTTCTTTTTCTTGTACTCTTTTCACTTTTATTCCTGTTTTCTTTTTTATTTTACACCCATTTCACTTTCTATCTCTCTTCCCTGATATATCTCTTTTCCCCTTTGTTTATCTATGTCTATCACTTACTCTCGATTCTTCTGTCGCATTTTCTTTTTTTTATCTTTCTCTCTCTCTTAAATGTGATATTTCTTCTATTATAGATAATTTCCCAAGTCGCCTATTTGGGTGGGCTAAGAATATTTCATGGTGGGCCAGAGCCCACACTTTCCCACCCACTAGCGATGCTCCAGATAATGCCCCCCCCCCCCCCATATTGTTACGTCTAGCAACAAAGCCCGTGCCAGACGTTCTTTTGTTCCCCACAGCTGATTTACGCTTTCATCACAGTCGCCCTTTCGGCATGCCAGGGACCCTCCCCCGCTTAAACATTAAGCCCCTTCCGCCCTTCTCGTTACATTACACACACACACCTTCCTCTGGGGGATGCCAACCCCACCTTAGCACAGTAAAATACTACTTCGCCAGTATTTGCTGCGGAAAAGCCAAGGAATTTGGAGCAATGGTACGCGTTTCTTTTCCCGTCAGTTATAATTAATCGCCGCTTGGGGGAAGGGCAGTTCCTTGCTCGTAATTGTGCCCTGAAAAGGGCCTAATGTACTTCTTCCTGGGGACAGGGGGACGGAGAAAGGGCCAATCGCTTCAGGAAGCCCGGTATTTACTGTTTATTGATTAAATTCTTGTTAGCAAATGGCGCATTCCAACTCCTGAACTCAAAGTATGGGAGCATCCCCCTCTTTGTTAGAAATACGGCTTTGTCAAGCCAAATATGTATCCTGTGGTAATCCTTGGAATTACAGGATTTATTGATATCAGGTATTAACGTGAATTCTGTGCGAGAACTCTTTACCAAACTATAGAACTAAACTTTCTGAATCGTGTTTTGTGCTCGAATCGAATGAGGGGACTAAAATGCTACTTTCCCTTTGAGCATATTTGGACTATGTTACTTTTTATTTACTGACCGTATTTATCAGTGTTATGCAGTGCAAATTGTGCTACTTGATTTGATTTACAAGGGTCGTTCAAGGTTGACCAATACTTTTATTTCTAGACAGGCAATATACATAAATAGAAGCACCAAACTATGTCAGTTTCTCAAAGTATTCCCCCTGAACATTCAGACAGAGTTGCCGTCATTGTGGAAGTTCCGTGATGCCTTTGGCGTAGAATGAAGTAGGTTGAGTTCTTGAGATCCTTATCTGTCTGGAAGTGCGTCCTGCCCAAATGCTCTTTAGGAGCCCCAAACAAGTGGAAATCACTGGAGGCTAAATCTGGATTGTGTGGTAAAACCTCCCAGTGCAAGTTAGCCAATGTTGTTTGAATCAAATGGGCCGTGTGTGACCTGGCATTGGCATGGAGAAGAATGGCATGTTCGACAACATTCCAGGTCTTTTCTTCCGAACGGCCCCACGTACAACACTGATATTGACTGTATGCGCTATGTCACGCACTCCTACTCGCCGGTTTTCAAGGATAACTTGCTCACTTAATCACTGGAGTGATTGCAGTTGGGCGAACGTGTGCGTGCGGTTCATTTGCTACCAACTCCCGACCTTCACTGAACTGTTGACACCATTCGTACACTCTTGCCAGTGTTTGTTCACCATACTGTGATTGCAGTCTACGCCAAATTTGAGCAGGTTTCACCTTCTCCTTCACGAGAAATTTCATTATACACCGCTGTTCCACAGCAACAGATACACTACTTGCCGCCATCTTTGTTTACACTACTGCGCATGCGCCAAATGTGTCGCAAAGGATCACGGTTACTCGCAAAGAATCATGGTCTGTCTTGCCGAAGTAATGCAGCGCTACATTGATTCATTAATATTTTACGCACGAAAGTCTTGGTCAACCTTGAACGACCCTTGTAGTTTAAGTCGCTAATTGCGACGATGGGAGTTGAGTTGGTGTTTTAAGT
The DNA here is from genome assembly GCF_977018435.1 of Lepisma saccharinum. Lineage (NCBI taxonomy): Eukaryota > Metazoa > Arthropoda > Insecta > Zygentoma > Lepismatidae > Lepisma > Lepisma saccharinum. Next base: position 68,574,941 of record NC_139233.1, read on the forward strand.
CCACTTTATGCACAGTAAGGTTAATTGGGACTGGACCTACAGTTTAAAGTGGGATCCGTACCACTATACCGCGTTTGGTAGAACCTGTCCCGCTTCCCGCGCTAGGGAGCGCTCAACAGTTTCCGTGCTGGGAAAGCCAAAGCCAGGCAGCCAATTAAAATACGCAACGTCGCAACAGCGTCTACGTAAACGCCTCTCTTCTGGCTTTCATTCGCTCCTCGCTGCCCAGCAGACGATTTTTTCCTCGTTTCTCATTGACACCGAAACTGTTGAGCGCTCCCTAGCGCGGGAAGCGGGACAGGTTCTACCAAACGCGGTATATGTGCCTCCACCGGGTATCGAACCCGGGACCCCTACGCGACGATGGGAGTGAATGGTGATGAGATGGATTAAGGGGCAATTACAGACATATTCTGTATATGGACGAAACAACACGGACCCCACAGAGGGGCCTGGTCGCCTGAGCCTCGTTACTCTACAAAATGCAGGCCAGGGACGAGAGGTTGACATTTTGTTACTTTCCGAAAGGGACACCGTCACCTTTTACACCTCACAAATTGTACTACGGTCAGGAAAATATAAAACAGTAAGTTGTTCAACATTTCATTGTTTAAAATAAAAATAACTTTTATAAATAAGCTCTGTTGCTATTCTGTTATTTCATTGACACAATTATAGCCTCTATTACGTACGTAGGTCATGAGTAGGGACAACATTTTTACGTAATAACACATTACCCCCGTAGCCAAGCAAACATGACAATGTTGGCGAATTACAATGTTAGGAGCGATATACATGAATACGGGTTTTACAGACTTTCCTTGTAGAATAAATATGTTTACATAGTATTGCCGTATTGACGCCATTTATCAAGTTTTTTTCAGTAATTTGGATATACAGTATTTATGAGACTAACATTGAAAGGATAAATTCATTAAAGACCGAAAATATGAATAATTTTAATCTGGTTCTGTCACCTCACTATCACGTAATCTTGTATTTAGGGCATGAAAATTTCATGGGAAAACTCACGGCTTCGAATGTATTTGATGAGAGATGAGATCTGAGCCAATTTTCCCCATTTCTTTTTATTGAATCAGCGTTGCCCTTTAAATAAATATTTTGTGGACAATAAACATTAAGAAATAAAAAAAGGCGGTATGCTTTTACATGCACACTATTAACTGAAGCTGGTTTGAAACAGCCTGTGGCACAAGAGCCGTGAAAACGGACAGTTTGCATCAGTATCCTGCCAGATAGGCAAAACACGCATCACCAGAGCATTTCCGAATGTGGGTTAATCTTTGTTCCTTTTCGTTATCCTCGGACAAAGGGACGGGCGGAAAACTCCCATGTCACCAGGCGAGATGGGGGAATAAAAAAAAGGCGACTGTCGGACTGTCGTACTATCTGCAGCGTCGCCTAGCAACGATTCAACGAGTTGTGACGCAGAGCGTGTTTGGCGCGTCGGATTTTCTTGTTGCTCCGTTGTTGCCTGGTGGAACCGCTCATTAAAATCGTCACAAAACCGGGGGGAAATGGCCGAATCGGGATGCTTTTATACGCGCGGAGCTCTTTTGTCAGTCGGGATGCCAGAGTGCTCCGGATTATTATTATTTTTTAATGTATAGGCTCCACTGGGTTTGTCGTGATGAAGTCAGCCAGGAGGAGAAGTGGGGGGGGGGGAGTCTTTGTGGTCCTTTCGATTGCCGGAACCCAAAACTCTGTGAATAGCGGTCTATCAGCGTTTCGCATGGGACAGAAAGAAAAAAAGCCTACAAGCATATTAATTGGTTGCCAGTAGATCTGATGAACTGATGCGTTTTGGGGGGAGGTAATCGGAACTTGACATAGGATCAGCTCCATTAAACCGGATATTGAATCCTGAACACCGCTAACATGCAGCAAAGGTAACCACTACGCTATCAAGGACACAATCTAGTTGCAACCGCCCTTTATGCACTTAGAGGTTAATCTAGACTGGCCGAGCTCATTGCAATTCACGATGTGGCCATCAGAGGTTCCAGCTTCGTCTCCTCTGCGCGGCGGTATCTTTGTTAGTGTCCCTTCATCAATTTAATCTTATCGTCGTTCATAAGAGCGGCAGAAAAGCGATAGAAGGGCTAATACAGGGTGTTTATAAATTTATGTTCACATTTTCATACACGCGCCTTCTCTCCCACCTTTATTGAAAATTAGGGATGGCCAAAAAAATATGGATTCGGGTTACCCGGATCCGGCGAGAACAGAATACCCGGATATTAAACCGAAAATCGGTTACCCGAATCCAGATCCTAAAATCGGATATTCTTAGGAACGGAAATTCGGGTACCCAGAAGCGGAATCAAAAGTTGGTATCCGGATCGAAATTGAAAATCTGGTACCCGTAGGAATCAAAATCCGAGTATACGGTCGAAAATCGGATATCCTTAGCAAGTAAATTTTGGGTACCTGAATGCGGAACACAAACCCTTGCTCTATAGGAACCTAATTTCTGGTAGCCTTAGGAACCGAAAAGCGGGTACTCGAATACGGAACACACAAAACCTGGTACCTTTAGGATCAGAATTTCGGCTAAACGGATGCGGAACCGAAAATCTGGTACCCTCGGAAAGCGAAATTCGAGTTTCAGCATCCGGAAACAAAAATCAGATATCCTTAGAAATCGAATATCTGGTACCCTGAATTGAAAACAAAATTGAGGTACACAGACCTGGTACCCGGGTCTGAAACCGAAAGTCAGGTACCCAAATCCGGAAACGAAAAACCTGGTATCCGGATCTGGCCATCCTTACAAAAATGAGCTCGAGACCAGGTTTCAGCCAATCGAAACGATTTCAAGAGTGCAGACATCTTTGTTAGTATTCAGTTCCCATTGTTAAAATACACATTCTTCTCGCTTCAGAATGCGCCCAGCACGCTTCATCGAGCACCGGAGCCATTAGCACAGACAAACACTTCTGCACGGGGCCGGCAGCTTTAATCCGGCGCTTCCGCCATTTCTCTGTCGTCAATTCTTTCGCGTTGGAAATTCAGAAGGACCTGCAATGATAAAAGAGAGGAGATGATGAATAGACCCCGAACGGGCGGTTGCCATGGGCAACGGGACAGAAATATCCCGAAAGGTTCGGTATTTGTAATCAGCGGGGACCTCCCAGGGGGCTCTGCGAATCTTTCATGCGCGAGAACAAAAGAAAATCGAATAACCCTTTGACGACTCCGGCAGAATGGTTCATTAATGTAGTCCGTTCGAAAAGGCGACGTGGAAGTAACGGTTCTCTGAGATATATTTTTTTTATTTATCCCTTTACAGGTGTAGGGGTACGAATAAATTTATGGATACATAAAGGGACACGAAGAGTCAAAGCAAGACTTTTAAAGTAGCAAGAGTTGTCGCTAAGAAATAAATGTTAGAAGAGAGAGTCTTCTGTTTGCATCATCTCTGTGTCTTACGCATTTGCAGCTTGGTAGCGAGTCGTAACTCCTGAAGCGTCCAATCAGCAAGCGAGCCGCTGACGTCATCTCAACGCAGCACCTATCGCTAACGCTCTTTCTCACGCTGTACAGTGTTGCTAGGTTCGCTGTATACCCTGTCCCACTATCTCTGAAGCAGACGAACGAAAACACGTCTCTGCTCAAGGAACGGGATTGCGTTGAGGGGAGAAAAGCGACTGGAGTTACCAGCCGTCCATCAGCGTGTAGTGCTTCGATTTCCCCCCTTCTCTGACGCTATGCGCGTCCTTGCTTCAGAGATAGTTGTGGAATCTGTGGAGCAAGGCCACGCATGACGGAATAGAAGAGAAGAAAGCGAGTTGGCGGAGCAAAGCCGCAGGTACTGCTGGAAACAGCTGGTAGCTGCAGTCACTTCCCCCCTCTCACGAGTTTATTGGTCTAGCACTCTCGACTGGGATCGTTTCCGGGACTCATTGATTACAAGACGCCAATGTTTCCGCCTATGCCATCTGGGAGACCCACCTTCTAAAAGGTGAAACTGGTTACTTTTAAATAGAAACCGTGGAAATACTTACTTACGTTATGAATTTCAAAGTAAAGTAAATGATTCCATTGTGTAAGAGAACTGTAAAAAGTTATTACTTCGTAATGAATAAACTGTAAAAATTATTAGTACCTTTCCAATAAGAGACTGTGAAATTGGTACGTTGTAAATGAGAAACTGCAAAAAGGTTACGTTGGAAATGAAGGATCTGTGAAAATGGTTACGTTGTACATGAGAAACTGCGCAAATGGTTAGGTTGTAAAGAAGAAACTCCAAAAATGATTACGTTTTAAAGGCGAAACTGTGAAAGTGTATTACGTTGTGAAGGAGCATATATGGACATTATTACTCTCTTAAAAGAGCAAACAAGCTGCGTGTTTTGAAATTCGTTGAGTAAAAGTGAGACACCAGTCGCCAGGTCCTAGTTTTCCTCCAAGTGCTTGACTTTCTGAGGTCCACCGTGAGGAAATGGAGTTGTGCGTCATTTTCCCAAGTACAGCTTTTAAGGAAGTTCCGCTGGGGATCGAGATCCTTGCCACTTGCATGAGCAATTCATTGAATTCCCTCCACGGTCCTTTTAAGCGGACGGCGAGTTCGGGTGGAGACTGCCACAGGCTCCGCTGTTGCAAACATCGAAGCTCCGTCCCCCGCGAGCAGCCGCTCAGGAAATCAAACTATAAATCACGCGGCGCGTTGCACAATCGGAGAAATGCCATCAACAATTCATTAGCCACGATGGACGACGCGGGGGAATCCTGTCAGGGAATCCCCTCCGATCAATTGATGCGGTTTTGCAAAGGCAGGATTTTCGCGAATAATTCACGGATGGTTTTGTTGTGTACCTGCTGCGAGCGTGGTTCGACTTCGTGTTCTACAGCGTGCTTCGCGGTGAAGTGAATTTGGCATGATAATGCTCGTCCCATCCTTTTCCGAAGTTAAACGATAGTAACATTTCAGCTACATATGAGTTTTCTGAATTATAACGGATCGTGAAAATCAGTTTTAGTTTCATATTTGTTTGTTCAAATGTAACGGGTTCTGAAAATCGCGGTTTTATTTTCATATTGTTTGTTGAATTGTAAGGAATTCTGAAAATCACGGTTTTAGCTCCATATTTGTTTGTTGAATTGTAACGGGTTCTGAAAATCACTGTTTTAGTTTCATATTTGTTTGTTGCATTGTAACGGGGTTTGAAAATCACAGTTCCAGCTCTATATTTGTTTGCTGAATTGTAACGGGTTCTGAAAATCACGGTTTTAGTTTCATATTTATTTGTTGCATTGTAACTGGTTTTGAAAATCACAGTTCCAGCTCCATATTTGTTTGTTGAATTGTAACGGGTTCTGAAAATCACTGTTTTAGTTTCATATTTGTTTGTTGAATTGTAACGGGTTCTGAAAATCACTGTTTGAGTTTCATATTTGTTTGTTGAATTGTAACAGGTTCTGAAAATCACTGTTTTAGTTTCATATTTGTTTCTTGAATTCTAAGGGGTTCTGAAAATCACAGCTCCAGCTCCAGCTCCAGCTCCATATTTGTTTGCTGAATCATAATGTGCCCGGAAAATCACAGTTCCGTATTCATATTTGTTTGCTGAATTGTAACGGACCCGTAAAATCACAGTTCGGTCTCCATATTTGCCTTTTGAATTAGCCTATAACGGATCCAGAAAACACAGTGTCAGTTCCATGTTCGTTGAATTATAACGGAACCAGAAAATAAAGTTCCAGTTCTATATTTGAAAGCGAATCCAGAAAATCCTAACTTCATATTTGTTTGTTGAATTGGACCATGATATTCACAGTTTAAGTTCTGTATTTGTTGTTGGAAACTTGCATAAGCACCCTTTTGACAGATGCATCCCTGTCATATCAGTTTCGATTATGACGGTATCAAATAGAATAATAGCAAAAGCAACTCCTTGTAATTCAGCATCGAACAAAACATTCGCTAAATTATTATCCACCTTCAGTCCTCCATAATCAGTATAAGTTGTTTCTGCTGGGCATGAAAAGGTGCTTATATCGTATCAAGAACAATGAAATCCTGTTCTACAGGAGAAAAGCAGTGGTCCTGTGTGATTGGCAAAGACAGAAGGTAGCAACTGGACCAAAGATGCTGGACCCAAGGTGAAAAGGCGGCCGAAGGACCGTTCATCATTCCCCCCTGAAGGCTCCATAACGAGACGTCAGTCAGAGGAGTCCCCAAAATGCTCCAGATGGTCTTCTGAGGTGAATCCCTTCTCTTTATCCGAATAAGAAGAACCTAGAAGAGGGAGATAATATCTGAAATTGGCACCGTCCATTAACTTGATTGTGAAGGGCCTTTTGGGATAGAGGGGTGTAATGGAGATTGGTGGGTGGGGTCTGAGGTTAATTATCGGATAGGAAAAAAAGCTGGTGAAGGGATAACACTCCGCCCTGATGGCTCTTCCTTCTTCTAAAAAAAAAATATCTTCTCAAGTTGCAGCCTTGCATCAGGTTTAGAAGGATCTGCAACGCGTACAGAAGGGCATTGAATTCGATTTGTGGATAAGCTGTCACTTATGCCCATGCTCCATAGTCTGCTTTTGTAAAGCCTTGAAGGGATGAGGCACAGTTTTACATTAGATGCATGTTTATCTCATAAAATGTCCGCGAGTATTAGAAAAATATAATTTCTCCTCGTGATGCATCTACAAGCGAAAAGTGTAAGGGGTGGCCTTCCCATACCCAAATGTCAACCTGGACTGCATTTGCAGACTAGCGAGGCTGTGGCGTCTGGACTCACAGCCAGCATAATCCTCTGTGTGGCTCGTCTTGTCCATCAACCTCATCTTGTCACCATTCTTCCCCATCTTCGCGATTAGCCAAATGTGACAAAAAAGCGAAGTAAAATAAATCAAATTAATTAATCAATCAGCTACAAGCGGATCCAGAAGCCAGTTATTAAGCGAGATAAGCTCATTATAAATATCACTATTAGTTACTATGTTTTCGACTCACATGTATTTCTTATGGAGAATGAAAACGCACGCTTTTCAATTAACCATAGCAACGTATTGCATCTAACAGTGTACATTTCTCACCAAGACTGTGGCTACCCACAACGTTAGAAGATATGATAAGTTTAAAGTACCCCGTTGAAATTTAATAGTATGCCTGTTAATTTCTCTGGCATTCCTTCGTGAGATTTGAGTTCTTTCTTGGTCAGTCAGGCGTGTTGGGACGGCAGCTTGTGCCATCGCCGAATTTGAGAACTATTGAGTAGCGGTTGGAGAATGCTTCTGCAGATTGCCAGATTGTGTCTCAGCATCTACTGCTGCAAGACATGGATCTCGTAAGTAATCAAGGAAGCTTTCAGATCGAAGAGATAAGCGACATTTGTCACTCGGAAACCAACTTGCAGAAATAAGTGCAACACTCCCTACCAAAGTAACACGATAAGCTACACATGTCGCTTGCATTCCTCTCTCTCTTTTATATAATTCACTATCACTCCCTGTGTCGTTCTTTCTCTTCATTCTCTTTCCTATCCTTTCTCCTCCCTCTCTGTCTCTCTTCTCGTTCTCTTCCTACTTTTCCTTGTCTCCTCCCTCTTTCTCTACTTTTCTTTCCCCTCCTCCCCCTCTCCCTGCTCTCTTTTCTCTCTCCCTCTCTTTCCTCTCTCCATATCTCTCTCATTATCTATCTCGCTTTTCCTTATTTTCTTTTCTCTCCCTAACTTCTCTTTCTCCCTTCTCCCCCTCACCCCGTCTCTCTCCCTCTCTCACCAAGTCAGCAATTTTGTGCCAGCTACAACTTCCTTAAATTTAGAGCACTTGATCTGAAATTGTCATAGCCGCTATAAAAAAAAAAACGGCGCACGCTTTTAGAAGGAACATGAGTTCGGCCAATACCCAACCAGTGCTACTGCGCTGTTGCCAAACTAACTGCTAGCGCAAGGGAAGGACAGAAAATTCGCGATGTGTCCATTATTTTGATAATCCATGCACAGTATATATGTACAGTGAATATTTCTTCACAGGATTATAATATCATATCACTGTAGCATATACGAGAAACCCATACCTGAAAGAAGCTTGAAGGTATTTATTCATCACCGCTCTCGTCGTCTTCCTCGGTCTCCGTGTCACTCATTTCACTCATTTCCAAGTCACTCTCCTGGAGGTTAATAAGTAGATTTTGCACCCTTGGTGCCTGTACTACTGGTGCTAGGTTTTGAGAGTGACATTATTTAAAATAAAAAGAACACACGGAACACACACTATTGCACGAAAGGGCTGTATTTAATCTTTTCACAAACTGTTCTTTGTGGCGCACGAGTGAACGATAAACGAATAATTTTACACCGGCCTTGCTACCAAAACGCTGAACTCAAACTGACCCAGACTTTCAATGTTCGAGAACGCCCAGAACAATGAAGGGTCATTGTTTATATCGAGGCGAATTTAACACCCACAGTTTTCCCTAGACACAACAACTCAGCTGCGTCAACACGGTGGCAACGAAAAAAAAAACAGGCGGAAGGAAATGAAAGGTGATGTTTCCATTGTTTCTTCAAGGAACGATAACTCCGGCTGTATGCGACGGAAATTCATGGGACTTGGACCGTCAGGTTCAAAATGTCTTTCCCCATCTTATGATGAACCTTAAAGTGGCGAGTTTTATGAAAACTTCTTGCGCGCAAGAAAAATACAGAACACGGCTTTTAACTTCCGTGTCGCAGTCTCCTAACTGTACAACGTTGCACTCCTGCCATTGGCTGATCGCCACACACACCCTCTGCGTTGCCCCGCCCGATATCGCTTCTAAAAGCGTGCGTCGTATAGATAAGTCGGAGAACTGTCCCGGTATTGCATTTGAGGGAAATCGGTCGTCGCATTTCAAGACGGTTCCCTTTAAACTTACAGCAACGAAACTATGCTCGGAAGGGGTGGCGGTGTTGGGAAAGAAGCATGATTTGCGGACAAATGCAGAGAGAGACGAAAGTCACGTGATCTCATGTCACGGTCGTAAAATTCACGAAGGGGCCGTGTGACATATATTACGGCGTGCGTTTCAACCCATTTTCTTTCCCTTCCCGGTGCTTCCGTCGTTTTTCACAATTTCCTTCTTGATTAAGCCGTGCGGTCGGCATGAACCACAATCTGCTGACAGCCGAAATGCCTCCGTCAACTGCTGAGTTCAGATAAGGGCTGTTTACGTCCATCGGCGACATTGCTTGTCTAATTTATTGTCGCTCTTTGGCATAAGCCATCCGAAATTGCGCATGCAATATTGTCATCAGCGTACCATAACCTGTCCCCCCTCTCCTCTCGTTCCCCTCATTGCATGCAGAAAACCCGTTCTAATGCCCCGTAAGATTTTAAGCTGTCAGGTTGCAGTGCAGAAAAATCATTGTTGTTGGTCAGGTCGCGACGACCGGTTCCGATTGTCGGTTTCGGTATCATTATTCACTCTTCCCCCCTTCCCTACGCAGTTAATCAGTGCATCGGGAGAATAATTTACGAGTAGCAAGATTCGGGCTCGAAAATAGAAAATGAACCGGGGGAGAATTATGAAAATTGATGTGGCTTAATTTGTACTGATCAGTAAGCAATCGCGGGCGGTGGTTTTAGCTCTGATTTACGAGTACGATTGGAGGTTGATTAAGTTGTCAATTGTTGGAAAATTCGCTCGTCTCCTCACCTATACCGTATACCATACAACTGTAGTTTGATAAGGGTAAATTTAAAGCCAGAATAGTCAAGACTGAAGAAACTCTTGTGAAATGTTTTAGGGAGTGTTCCGAAATTTTTGAGAAATGGAGAAATCACTGTTCCCTGCTGTGAATATTCAAAGTGTTGTTTCATGCAACAAAAAATTGAAATCTCTTTGAATAATAGGGGATTCAAAAATAATAAAGTCAAAATAAGAAAGAGTAAGGAACGGAAAAGGGAAGGAAACAAAAATGAGAAGAAAATATCAAGACAGAAACTAAACGAAGTGAATAAAAGGAGAGTGAGAAAGAGAGAGAATGCGGAAAGATCCGAAACAAAAGAAGATGAAGAAGAGACTAAAGGATATGACCTGGCTTAAACAATTGTCTCCGTACTGAACCTTGTACTGCTGTAGATTTTAGAAGGTTTTACTCCCTCTGACCACAAAAAACGAATAACACTTCGATGATCTTCCACGGTGCAAGTCAACTGTGTAGCGGCCATGTTCTACGAGCTGCTAGGTGCATACTGCCCGATCGTCAAGACACCTTTATGGCGTGTTGCTAAGGAACCATTTTGAGTCTCGAAGTACAAATTTCCGTCGCGCATAAATCTCCATAAAAGGTAAAAAGGTAAAATGTTCCCCTGTGCATAGCACCACGCCATGAAGGCGTATAGGGGGTGTGGGGGTAACGCCCCACACTTTCTTGATCCAGTCGTGAGTGGGGATGATGTGATCAGCATCACGCCCCTGACCGCCTTTACCCCCCAGGTACCCATGTTATTCGACGCTGGGTAGGCGCCGGGGCCGCTTCCAACGTTAGAAAAGTTGGAAATCTCCATGAAGTTTATAATAAAATTCCTGTTATTTAATGACTTCCCTAGTATAATGCATGTGATAAAGGCATAACACCAGAAATTAACGAAATAAATTTCCTAAAAGTCACTTGATTTTGTTTACATTAACTTTGATCTTGCAGTGAATGGAGAATAGTTAAGGCTACTTCTTTTAGACCATTCGGGATAATAATAATAATAAGCAAAAAAACATTTTGAATTTCGGAATGTGGTGTTTCTGGGGACAATTTGAATCAGTGGGGGCCACTGTTCTGCAGCTGCTTGTGACAGAGACAGGGGAAAAGTCCCTTGTCATCTGTCCCCAATGCGTCATCCTAAATGAACCTTTTTTCGCGTGTTGATCTTGTCCATAATTAAAAATTGGAATGGTGGTAAAAACCGTGCGGAGACAGGAAAATTTGGATAAAAATAGTGGCAGCTGTTGCGACTTTTCCCCTTCATACTCAGGAAACAAAATGGAAGATCCTCCCATCCCCCAACCCCATGACGCCCCGTCCCCCAGAGAAGAGGGTCGACTGAATTTTAATAACCATCTAGCAACGCTCTGTAGGGGGTTTGGGGTGTAGTTTATTTGTATGTATGGACGTGACAGTAGGTCGAGGAAGATTTGAGACGGGGAGTGTGGGGGAAAGGGGAATTTTTCCTCTGAAGATAGGTGAAATGTTGATAAACTAGTGAGGACTTTATTTCTTGTACTTTTAAAAATGAGAAGCAACTTTGGAGTAATTTGTGTTTTCTTTTCAAAGTATTTTAAGCGAAACGAAAGTCTCTCGTACGAATAATGTCAATATTCTAAATTCGGTAAACTTATACTTACGGACAGACTTAACAGTCTCTCGTGAACATTGTGAAGAAGATAGGGTTCGAGTATCTTTAAGTTTGTCGGGAAGTATAGCTAGATCTATTTAGAATGCTGTCCTGTTTCTGAGATCAGTCTCTCACCATACGAGAATAGTCTCTTATTCCCAGATATGCCACCCGCTTTATATCCTTGTTTACAAGTTACAACAGGGTCAATGAAGTTATGTTAAAAGTTGTTTTGTTTATGTTGTTTTGTTAATGATAGTTTTACCTGAAGCAGTTGTTCTTATTCTTGCAACTCTGTTAATTTATGTTGTTGTTTTTGGTATAATGTGCACATTTATTTCAGTTTTGTCGAAATACGCGTGAATATTGAAAAGAGCTTCTGATGTCTTCTAGAGTATGTAGCTCTACTGATGTGGTAAATGCAAGGTCTTTATGTGGATTATTAATCTAGGTAAAGGTTATTAAAAGTAACAATCCCGTGTATTTCTTATGGGGAATGAATATTGCCCCGTTTCTAACTTGGCACTTTCAGTATTCAAAACCAGATTTTGGCATTTCTGGTCACTTTTTTCCTTTCTATGCATGTGCTTTGTTCAGTTACGGTAAGTAGCAAAATTATATCTTCCATCCAGTATCACAGATCAAACATATAGGCATGTGGAAAGTTCAGTAATACTCACGAGATGGCACTGATGTTGCAGTACGTGAGTTAGTTTCAAAAGTTCTGTGGTTGCATGGCTACTTTTGGGGGGATTTTTTTTGGCAAAAGGGGAAATTTTTGTATTGTGCTGAGGGGAATTACTGCGCAACTAGCCTACAATGACGGCTCGTCAGTCGAACACGCTCCAACCACCCCCTGAAACAACTTCCTCTGTCTCCCTTCATAAATACCGACCTTTGACCGCATTCCCGTTTGGGGGGAAGGGGAGAGCTACCCCCTAGAGTGCGATAGTCATGGCGGCGAGAAGGGTCAGGGGACGAAATGCCCCCAAAAGATATCGCATCCGGCGCTGCGCCTCTTTTTACCCGACGACGTAACATCTGCTCCGACCGAAAACTCCGAAACATTACACGTCTTTCGTCTCCCCCTCGCCCTCCCGAGAATGATACAGGACATGAATAATTAGCCTGGCGTATATGGCTAATAAAAGATGCAGGCAGCCTCCGTTCGCGCCTGGGAGAAGGAAGGAGAGCTTTCCGTCATAAATCACATCTGACCCCCCGCCAAGGCTTCTCCGCAGAGGAGCACCCCGCTTTTCTGCAAGTTTTCCAAACTTTGATTTATCGTAAGGTCGATGTGGGAGAGATGAGCATTTATTAAATCTCTCCCTTAGTCTCTCTTCCACTTCATCTCTCTCTCTCTCTTTCTCCCTGTGTGTCTATTCAAACACTTTCTTTCTTTTTTCTCTCTCTCTTTCTCTCTCTCTCCCTCTGTGTGTGTCCCAGACAGTTTATTTTCTTTCTCTCTCTCTCTCACACACACACACACTTTTTTTCTATCTCTGACTCGCTCTCACACGCACTTTCTTTTCTTTTCCTGTATCTCTCTCTCTCTCTCTCTCTCTCTCTCTCTCTCTCTCTCTCTCTATCTCTCTCTGTCTTTCTCTCTCTCTCTCTGTGTCACAGACAGTTTCTTTTCTTTCTCTCTCTCTCTCACACACACACTTTTTTTCTATCTCTGACTCACTCTCACACACACTTTATTTTCTTTTCCTGTATCTCTGTCTCTCTCTCTCTTATCTATCTCTCTCTCTCTGTCTGTCTCTCTCTCTCTCTCTCTGTGTCACAGACAGTTTCTTTTCTTTCTCTCTCTCTCTCTCTCTCACACACACACACTTTTTTCTATCTCTGACTCACTCTCACACACACTTTCTTTTCTTTTCCTGTATCTCTCTCTCACACACACACTTTTTTCTATCTCTGACTCACTCACACACACTTTCTTTTCTTTTCCTGTATCTCTCTCTCTCTCTCTCTCTCTCTCTCTCTCTCTCTCTTATCTATCTCTCTCTCTCTCTGTCTTATCTATCTCTCTCTCTCACACACACACACACACTTTTTTCTATCTCTGACTCACTCTCACACACACTTTCTTTTCCTGTATGTCTGTCTCTCTCTCTTATCTATCTCTGTCTCTCTCTGTCTCTCTCTGTCTCTCTCTCTCTCTCTCTCTCTGTGTGTGTGTCACAGACAGTTTCTTTTCTTTCTCTCTCTCTCTCTCTCTCTCACACACACACTTTTTTTCTATCTCTGACTCACTCTCACACACACTTTCTTTTCTTTTCCTGTATCTCTGTCTCTCTCTCTCTTATCTATATCTCTCTCTCTCTGTCTCTCTCTCTCTCTCTCTCTCTCTCTCTCTCTCTCTCTCTCTCTCTCTCTGTCTCTCTGTGTGTCACAGACAGTTTCTTTTCTTTCTCTCTCTCTCTCTCTCACACACACACTTTTTTCTATCTCTGACTCACTCTCACACACACTTTCTTTTCTTTTCCTGTATCTCTCTCCTCTCTCTCTCTCTCTCTCTCTCTCTCTCTCTCTCTCTCTCTCTCTCTCTCTCTCTCTCTCTCCCTCTCTCTCTCTCTCTCTCCCTCTCTCCCTCTCTCTCTCTCTCTCTCTCACACACACACACACACACACACACACACACACACACACACACACACACAGTTTCTTTCACTATCTGCTTAATTGTATTGAAAACAACCATAACGAAATCCTTGGCACACCAAGGACAAAGTAGCGGCTTTGCCTAAAAGATAAACTTGACATGTCCAATTTAGAAGATTAATTTCACCCATAGACAATAGACTCGGAGGTGTGTATCATCATAGTCGATCGCGCCCAGCGAGATACAAGCCTGCTATGCATCCTAGTACCATATGCAGCCGGGACTTGTCGGAACGCTGTGCGGGTGGAATAATCAACAGGCTTACGTGTGCGCTGCGCTGTTTTCTCGTTTCTAACCTATTATTCAATTTCATGTTCTCCTATACTTGCTTAAAACCAGACTTCCCGATGCGTAGTTGTAACGTCCTTGCCTTGTAATCCAGGAATCCTCGGTTTGATACCTGGTAGTGGAACATACTGATTTAAATCTCACTTGAAACAGTAGGTCCAGTTCCGCTGAGCCTCTCTCTGCATAAAGTTGACTTAAAACAGCAACTTAAACAATCTTGCTCACAACCTTGATGTATGAGCAGAATTGGCAACGCTCAGTTCTAAAAATTTCAGAGATTCCGGTTTCGCCTAAAATGTCGGCCAGGCCATAAATCACATTATCTTGTACCTGTAAGCCGATGCGAAACGGAAATACGCACGACAAGTTTTCCGTGCTCATTTAGATTTAACTTAATTTAAGGCTTAAAGCGAGCCTGGTTGAAAAATTAACGCTGCCACGACTGGAAATTCTGTACGAGAGGTCTCGGGGAGATTTCGTTTAATCAGCATCGGGCGAAGAAAACGTAATTTATTCTAATAAGGAGCCAAATTCGGGTTCTTGCCGGAGCCGGTTTTCCCGGAGGTAGGTTCCGGAACCGTGGGAGGAGGTAATTGCGTGATCCTAGAATCGATACGCACTCCAGGTTGCTGGAAACGGTCCTGGAGAAAGGCGACTCCTGGAAATATCGCTCACTCGCACTGGAACACCTGGGACACTCGCTGGAGAAAACGTCTAGAATGGACGTTAATCGTTAATCCAAGAGGTAATGGAATTGCAAATGTTTTCAGCAGCCTAGAATCTTCAACATCAGTAATGTTGGCCATTCAATTACCGTGAGAAATGGCCATGACTGTTTTCAAATATTAACGACTATTGCATAGTTAACCTAATTTGTGTAAATTTGATGACCCATTTTTTTAAAAAAAAAAAAACTATATATATGGTGAGCACAATTGGAATTTAAGGCAATTATTTATAATTAAGCCTAAGAAAATATTCGTATTTAATTTGAGAAGTTGTACTTCATTCTCTAAGACACACGCACGCACATATATATTAGGATGGATCAAATGAAGGAACAGGGGCCACAGAATGAAATCAACAAAGTTTATCTCCAAAGTTACACAAGCACGTGTCCCACTGTTTCACCAAACGGTGAATAACCTGCTCGTAGAACTCCTTTGGCTGAGATCGGAACCAGTTGAGAAAATTGTCCATGACTTCATTCTCCGAGTGGAAGCGTCGACGCTTCAATGCCTTTTTCAACGGGCCAAAGATATGGAATTCGCATGCGATAGATCAGGGCTATATGGTGGATGTTCCAACACTGTCCACCCAAACGTCGCCAACATGTTCTTTGTAACAGCTGACGTATGTGGCCGCGGGGTGTCATGCAGGAAAACCACTCCAGAGGACAACAGGCCGGTCCGTTTGGCCTTGATTGCTGCTCAGACGATAGGCTACTGCTGCCCGACCGCCTATGCATATCACGTGCTCACGCGCGACTATCTAATGCGAGTCCATTATGCAGTAGGGGATTCCTTCCTTACCTCCCGCTCTACCTCTCAAAGGTTGTCGCCACACATACATAAATATAACCCAATAGATCCAGTTCAGTTTTAATTTCATCCACAATAATACATGTACATATATGCAGTGTGGTATTCCAAAAATTTCCAACAACTACTCTTGAAGCACGAGATATTACATAAATTATACATTTAGCCCCCTCTCCAAGGGTGAAAAAGTAGTAGCCCTAGAGGGGCTGAAGGAACCACAGGCAAATTTCCCCTCATCCCCCTTCAAATACCAAATGTATACTAATCTCTTTCTTGTTTCTTCATCTGTTTCCGTAATTCTTCTATCTTTCTCTCCAACTCTTTCTTTCCTTCTGCCGTTCTTTTTCCCCTTGCCTCTTTTTATGTAGGAGTATTCCTCGATAGCGTAGTGATTAAGTTACCGCCTTGTAATCAAGGGGTCCCGGTTCGTTCTCAGGTTGAGGTACATCATGCACTGGTTCGGATCCCACTTTCAAACTATAGGCCCACTCCCGATTAGCTTGAGTATAAAGTGGACTTAAAACGATCTTTTTGTCTTTATCAATCTCTGTCTTTCAGTTTTTTCTATTTCACTGATTTGTATCCTCTCTATTTTTCCCTTTCTCTCCTTTTCTTTGTCTCTTTTACTTTCTTTTCTTCCTCTTTTTCTTCTCTCTCTTTCTTTTCTTTTCATTTTCATCTTTCTTTCTCTTTTCTCTAATTTTTCCCTTTCTCTCTCTCTCTGTCTATTTCTGTTTTCCATTTCTCTACTTTCTTTGTCTTTCACTATCTTTTTCTCTCTCTCCTTCCCTTTCTTTTCCTTGTTTTCCTCTTTCTTTTATTTTATCCTTCTTTCTCTCTTCTCCTCTAATTCCTTCTTTCTCTCTTCTCCTCTAATTCTTATTCTCTCTCTCTCTCTCTCTCTCTCTCTCTCTCTCTCTCTCTCACTCTGTGTTTGTGTGTGATCTAGCTCTACTGTAAATAATACTGAATACCAGCAGCGTGGGCTACAGTCACCCTCGTTCACCCAGTGACGACGCCAGGGCCTGAAACAAGCCGAGGTTCTATTGCCGCAAGGCGACACCAGCTTCATTCCAGACGGTCTCTGCGTTTTTCCACCTCAGAGGAGAAATCCACGGTCATTAATAACCACCCTGTCCTCTCTTTCCAATCGGCCGGCACATGTGACGTTCGCGGGCTCCGAATAGCCTCTCAGCAGCCGAGACACGGAGGCCACCTGAGCGCCATTAACGACACAAACTTTCCGGCATTAGCAGCAGCTCCATCATCAGGGGAGATGCATATTACTTTCCCAACTTGGGTCGTTGGCGGAGCGTGGAAATGGGTCACAAAGATGGAACATTTCCCCAGACTCCGGCCGCTTGCATAAGCAACGCCCTCAGGACGGGAAACGGGAGGCGTAAACAAAGAGGTGATGAACGTGTTTCAATTATTCTCCTCGCCATTTTCCTCCATCTCTCTCTCTCTCTTCCAGACCATCTTGGAGAAAGATGGGAGAATTAGAGTGGTGTCAGAATTTTTACATGGGAGGGGCGAAGGGTAAATAAGGTGGATGAAATATGTGGACAGGGGAGAAGTCGTTGAAATTGGAGTTGGAAACTTGGAAAGGTTTTTGTTGACTCCAAGTTTCGTTTGTGGATATTTGTATTAGAACAGTACAGATCTTAACGAGTTGCGAAGACGGGGATTCTAGGTTCGTATCCTAGTGAACGTTTCTTGTTTCGCGTATTTCATAACTTTATCCTTATAACAAAGTTCCCCCCCAAAATTTATCTCATTTCGAAATACCGTTGTAATATTCCAAACTCATAGAACTTACGTCTATTGAGAATTCCTTCTAGAGCATTCCAGTGAATCTCAGTGTGGTTTGCTTACGTTGCTGTCTAGATATCTAGACAACAGCGAAGCAAACCATGATTCACGTGCATATTCTAGAAAAATCCACAGAAATGTAATTTTTAAGAATTTGCAATCTGTTTATGGAAACCAGAGAATTCTTCGTAAAAAAGCATGTTGAAGAGGCACCTTCTTAACCTGGTGATGTAACAGTGACGTAATCGTCGCACTTAGCCAAAAGCGGCAGAAAAGCAACGTTACATAATCTAAATCAAATTATTGCGTAAAAACAACCAATATAAAGAGTTTTCCAATAAGAATGATATGATTTTGAAATGAACTGGCAACTATGCTTCAAATGTTATAACTGTCACTAGTTGTCATTTGTGTTTAGTATACTGTGACAATTCATCATGGCTAAACACACGCTTCAAGAACGTTTGGTTATTATCCAAAAAAATTATGAAAATAGACGTTCTATTGAACTTGAAACGGATCATAATTTTGGGCAAAAAATTATCTTCTCAGATGAATCTCATTTCTGGTTAAGTGGATATGTTAACAAACAAAATGGTCGTTTTAGGTGTGAAAACAATCCACAGGAGATTCACGAGAAGCCCTTGCATCCGAAAAAGGTCACTGTATGGTGTGGTTTATATGGCATGGTGCCATCATCAAACCACTTTTTTTCTCTCTTTCTTTCCAAAACGAGGTAGGATATGCAATTACAGTGACTGGTGAACGATACTGATTGATTTTAACAGATTTTTTTGTGGCCAAATTTAGATGAAATTGATTTGGAGGACATGTGGTTCCAACAAGACGGTGCTACATGTCACACTGCTAATGCCACTATCGACGTATTGCAAGAACAATTTGGTGAAAGGAAAATTTCAAGAAATGCAACTGTTAGTTGGCCTCCAAGAAGTTGTGATTTAACTCCTTTAGATTGCTTTTTGTGTGGTTATTTGAGATCTATACTCTATGCAAACAGACCACGAACCCTTGATGCATTGAGATTGAACATCGAACGCTGCATTTGTGACATTGGGGCCGAGTTATTGCACAAAGTCATCGAAAATTGTGTTCATCGAATTCACTCGTGTGCACGAAGTCGAGGTGGACACTTAAATGATGTGTTATTCAAAACATAATGTAGTAAACTATGCTTCAAAATAATATAAAAAGTTTGGTTGTATCTGAAATAGTTTTTATTTTATATCATTGTAAAATCATATCGTTCTTATTGGAAAACCCTATACAAAGTAATATAGTTCACACTCTCTCCTTCACTGTCTCTCCTCCTTCCTCATTCTCCTCTCCTCAAATTCATAAAATTTAGTAAACACTGCGTTCATTTTTATGGTTACAAAAAAATCTCAACGTAACTTGTTAATGGAAATACACCAGTGTTTGTGTACTTTTTTTTTTTTTTTTTTTTTAAATCACAGGAAAAAGCAGTGGATCCGAAATTTCTCTTCCAACGGAAGGGAAAAGACCACTGCCTTAGATAAAATCCCTCCTGGCTTCGGGACTAAATCTCGGGTCATTTGGAGTTGTAGATTCGTCGGGTATTGGAGGCGACAAGGCGGCAGACCTTGGAGAAAACAAATGACGAGCGATTAAGGTGACTGGCGCGCGAGCTGGCGACACGATTTGTCAACCGCCGCGTCTGAATAAACACGACATAAGACGAATCATAGGGATCCGTGATTTATAGGGAACGACTGACAATTTAGGAGACCCCGGCCACGAACCAAATGAAGGGGTCGTTCTGTATTCTGTGTGGAGGGGCAACGTGCATAACAGGGGCAAACAGACGTCTCGTTATTCATACTTGCACGTCAATCTCGATTGCTTATTTTCTTGATTCGTCTCTCCTTCCGAGAATGTCAACAAACTTCCCCCAATGTTGATTCAAGGAGTCTCAAAATTTTTATCCAGCGACAGCCCTGTGTGCAGTCTGCTAAATCTTAAGAACCATCGTTCATATTTATCTTGGGTGTCTGCCTCACAACGGCTGTCTGAGCGGAATCACTGGAAACTGAGATTTTGGAGCTATAGTGAACACTTTAGAACTGGCGGCTGGAAAGCAACCAATCAGCGATCGATTAAACTGTGTTCGGCTGTCATATCACTTATTTCACTTATTTGTTGGCCTTTTCTTTCCTCAAAACCAATCCCCTGTGTGTTTTAGAGGGGGAGATTGTACGTCGTAGCTATATCTACAGCTTTGATCATGATTGTATGGGCGAAGCCTAGGGTGGGCCACGGCCAATCAGAAATTCGGGATGTAAGAGGTCGACCCGTTCCCACGTAGTACACCGTGGACTGCATGCAAACTAACAAAGCTCTGGTGTCTGTGAACTCACATTGAGTATAATTCTTTGTGGGATCTGTTTTGCATGCTGTTCATGTGTGTTTTCAATTGCCCATTCAACAATTTAAACTTATCACAATTCATTCTTATCTTCGCGATTAGCCAAAAGTGGCCAAAAGAACGTAGTAATAGCAAATTAATCATGAACCATTCAAAATCAGTCTGACCCACCCAGTGAAAATGTAATGGGCTTTTAGAAATGTTAGAAAGTTTAAGTATGTAGCCATGGGCTGAATCGCCCATGATTTCAATTTTTTTTTCTCACACTTATCTTATCTTTTTTTGCTATTGCGTTACACACACAATTTATAGCATATTGATTCAAATGTGTATTCCTTAACTTACAAAAAAAATCGACAGCAATATAAAAACTGAAACTATGGCCGATTCAGTCCATGGTTGCTTACTTAAATTTTCTAACATATAAAGGCAAATTCCGCGATTTCAGTCAAATGAAAGTATAGATGTGGCCCACCTAAATCTTTGACGGGCATCCAGTAGCCCACCACTGCATGATTGCAAGGTAACCCGAAACATGTAACCGTGTATCTGAAAAGGAGAAACGATGCAGGGGTAGATCAGAGGTGATCTGTAACCTACAACATCCGAGAAACTCTTGTTTTGTTCAGACTGCCAATGTTTCCACAGCCACCCTTTGTCCTCTGTATTCGACAGGGCGCTCGCTCTCTCCCCCACTCAGCATCCCAGAGCATGGGGGTCTCACTTGTCGCCCCAGCACAAGGAGGGCGATAAGCCAAAACAAGAACTTGCCGACCCCTTAGCACTAGAGGGGGATGCGAAATGCTCGTTACGTATGGTTCCAAGCGTCTATGGGGAGAGGAGGGGTGATGCATGAATAGCAGGGTGATTGAGGGTAGGGATCAAGCATTCGAGAGGGGTGCAAGGGACGTGTGTGAAGGGAGAGCGTGGTGCGCGGTGTTTTATCTATCATTTATCTTCAGTTTTCTTTCGTTCGTGGCAGACTTTAACTGGAGTTAGTTTAAAACAATAATAAAGGTAGCAATCAACCCTCGGATGGGGCGAGGGCAGTTCCTGTTAGTATATTGCTCCCCCTTCCTGAATATGCATATAAATGCACTAATTAGAGATTGCGTACGTTTCTGGAGATTCAAGTCATGAGGCAGTGGGGAGAAATTAACTAACTCCAGCTCCAGCTGATCTCACGTTAGTAGATTGTCACGAAGTTAAAGTTTGCCAAAATTTGCATTGATGCACGATTCTTTTACGTACAATCCTACCCATGTGCCTTGCCATTAATTGTAAGGTTTATCCGCGCATGGAGCTGTAGATTGCAAGCAATATAAATAGTATGGGGACATAGACGATCATGCTTCCAGTCTGATGTGCAGATGAGTAGTATAAAAGTATATACTATAAACTCACGAAAGGAAGAGCCCCCCTCAAGCAGGTTTGGCTATACTTAAAACAAGCTCAACATGAGCATAAGAGTTTTTTGCTCAAGTGTGGAACCCTGTCTAATCCAAGATTTTTGTAAAAATGCCCTCGGGAATTTTTCAGAAAAGAAGAGCCCCCCTCAGATTGATTTGCCTATACTTATAAAAGGCACTTCTGTGAGATTGTTGTCCATAAATTTGTTAAAAATTGATATTTTTTTTGGCCACACTTAAAACTAGGCCACACACACACACACCCACCTATACACACCCACACCCACCCACACATATTTACTTCCGGTCCACTTCCGGTCCACTTCCGGTTTACTTCCGGTCCACTTCCGGTCCACTTCCGGTTCACTTCCGGTCCACTTCCGGTTTAAGTTCAATTGGACACCAGGCTCATCTTGCATATCTAGTACTAAGACAATGCAATATGCAGAGACCCTCTAGAATTGCTCTGTGACCCTCTCATTTCTTACATCATAAACATATGATTTTTCACCTATGAGAATAACACTACATATGGTGTCATCAGGTAATGCCTCATGGAATTCACAGATAATTTTAATGTTTGTCCTGTCATTCACCACAACCTGTTTCCTTTTTGAAGTGTTGATTACAAACATGGGTCTCTGTGCTTTGAATTCATCTGGTGTGTAATACATATCAGTATTGCCTGTAGTGACACGTTTGAAGGAAGAAAAAGCCTCATATAATTTAAGGAAATCATTCTTGGACATGTCTAAATTGTAATTTTCTCTAGGGAATACCTCATTTCTGCCATTTTTAAGATATATGTTCTTGATGTTGCAGTTATCAAATTTACTTGAATTTTTTTCCTGATTGTTGTGTCTTCCAGTCTGAAACAGTACCACTACAAAATCAGGCATGTCATATTGTATACTGGAGAATGAATTTGTGGCATCAAACTCATAATAAGAACCAGATGCGGGCTTCTGTACAGATTGATATGTATAAAATTGCAGAGGAATCTGTGGATTTTTTATTATATCAGCTTTGTATTTAAGAGCATAACTGGCTTCATATTCAACAACTGGGATTCTTAGCTCCATAGTCTGAATAATGCATTTGCCTTCATCAGGTAGGGTATTCGGCAAAGCTTCTCCTGTAGAGTTTATTGTACTGTACCTCATCAAAGCATTATTATCATTTGCAGCTCTTCTAAATGTGATTCTTAAACCACCCTTCCACATGATATCTTTGTAATCTGAGAAGAATCCTGGCAACAGGCGCATAGGGAACAGCACTGTGTGGTTTTTAGATAATATCTTATCACCAGCCTCAAATCCACCTATTTTGTAGTAAGAAGCCTCGGTTTTGGATAATTTTAATGTGGCCAAAGCTGTGGAGGTAATGCCGGGATAATCCACTCTGTTTATAACAACACCATGCTTTCTGACCTCAATTTCAGAGAATAGATGTGGCACAAAATTATCTACCAATCTTATATTTGAATTTGCCGGATAATCTGTTCCATCGAGCTTTACAACATCAAATTTGATGTATAGATCTGCTCTGTGGGGGTGTATAAAGCCATCCCCTACATCAAGATCAACCTCAATTTCTGTGTTGGGTTGATTTAAATTTGCAAATGTCCTCCTGTTTGGGGGGAATGATTGTAGCTCATAACTCTCAATATTTTCCATTGTATGTATTTTTATTTAAATGTTAATCTCTATGATTGCAGTTGTTGTGGCTCCAGCAAAATCAACTAATTCTTCTTTTTCATTAGTGACCATCAATTCAATATTATCTATTCTGTTATGACACACAGGAAAATATAATGTTGGGGATGGATTGTAGATGATTGGCTCCATGAATTCGGAATTAGGTTTGAATGTTGCAATGATGCCTGTTTGTTTGTGAGTGCCTATCCCATTTGATTTGGTGATCATACCCTCAGCCACATTACAGTGAATATTCATAGTCTCTATGGCTAAGAATTTGGGTATATTCATAGCAGTGTGTTTGATGGCCGGTTCAAGTTTTGTGTTGTTCTCAAAGCCTAACAGTTCTCCTATAGTACCCAGATCCACTGTTTCTGTAGCAGATACAATCTCTACTCTGTGAGTGACAGAATTTTGACTTAACACTATACCTCTGGGTAATTGAGCATTTAGAGTGTATAGATTATATTGCCCTGGAGTGATGACAATTTTTTGATCCCCTACTGCAATTTTGTTGTTGTGGTGTGTAATATTAGGGATCAAGTACATGCCGTAAAATGCTCTGAGAGCTATTGTTTTGGGATACACTATATCATCATGTAATTTGAGTTTCAATATTGAATTTTGGCTGGTGAGATGGAATACCCCCATGATGTTTCAGATACCACAAGGCTTTTTGAAAATTTTCAATTGTTGGTTTATTTATTTGAGACATATATCTGAGAACAGATAAACTAAAATGTCCGCAATTAACATCTTTGAAGTTTTGAACACGGGCATTATTGTAATAAAGATTGGGTGATTTTAGATATTTTATTAAATTTTCAGGTGGAACACCTCCAAATGAATCAAACACATATGCCGTATTTTTTAAATATTTAAGATAACAGATCCAGTGAGTGCCCTGATTTTTGTACTTATCCAAATTAACAATGCCACACTCTTTGTTGAGTGGTTGTTCTGGTAAAGAATCAGACATGTACACACCTCTAAAATGTTTGATGCCCAGTGGCTTGATTAAAGCTTCAATATCTTGGTTTGTAAGCGGCTCTTGTTTTTTTTAAACTTATTCATGGCTCTCTTAACACCTTTCCCTTGTTTCTCCATGGCCAGGTTATGGCGCTTCTGCTCATCTAATTCTGCCTTATTTTTCTTGGCATCTATTACTGTTTTTGCTATGGCAGCTGATCCCCCAGCCAAGCTCCCAACAGCCCCAAGTGCTGCTAAGATGGCCGGGATAGTAAATATAAATCCACCCACATGTGATTTTTTCCTGGATTGCTGTAATTTTTTTAATTGGGGGGCACTAAGCAACAATTTCATACCATGGCCCTTGGCAAGACAAGAATTTTTTTTCTTGCGCTGCTTTTTGGTTAAAAGACTATCAATAGTTTTAAGAGATTTAAGACCTGCATAAGGTATTTGATACATAACACCCTTGGCCTTCATTCTAGGTTTATTATATATATATTCACAACCCCCACCCCAGTTTTTGTTTGGTGTTCATAGCTATGGTGGTTCCCAATGCTGCTATTCTCTCACTCAAAGAAGCATCTTTGCTTACAAATCTACCAAATGCAGCCTCTTCTAATTTCTTGTCTGCAACATGTCTCTTGTCAAGATCGGAATGTGTGTTGTACGCTATGTCATGGTCTCTACAAGCAGCATCTAGGGGATTAACACCAGGATCCCCTCTGTTTAATATATGCTCCAATTTTGTACCGGGACCACAATACTGATAGCCTGGAATATGTAGTTCAAATGGCAGCTTGTTTATAATGTCATTAACCAACCCCCGACCCTCAGAAATATTCCAAAATTTAGGTGGTAGAGTATTAATAATTTTATAAGATATCCAATCCCCTTAGTGTCATTCACTATAAAATTAGACAATTTGGTGCTTATCATGTCCATAATTCCAACCTTTTCATTGTAAAAATTGTTGATCCCAGCATTTTCCTCCCCTCCTCCTATAACCTATCTACAAGTTTCCTGACATCATCAACCCACACAAATTCTTTAGGCAGGGTGTTATATTGTTTGATTCCACTGCCTGTCTTGATCTGTGACCATATGGGCTTGATTAAGTTGTTGTATTTTGCTCCACTGCTAGACTTGACTCTTTTTTGTGTGGGATCATTGTTCTGGTATAGAGCATCTGATTTTATTAATATTTCTTTGTAATGTTCATAATCTTGATCTGTATAGCTGCCAGGCCTTTTCCGAGTCATCAGTTCCCACAACCCAGGTGTGCCGGGATATTTAACAAAACCACCTCTTTGTCCAAGATGAGATTCTGAATAAACAATTATATCATCTCCCATAAATGTTACTCTGAAATTGCCAATTCTATGTATGATGCTGCCATCAAGCTCTGTGTCAGCATATAAGCCAAAGACCTCATCTTTGTTGTCTTTAGGTGTGGTTAAATATTTTTGAGCAAGAAGACCCAATTCAATAGGATCCTGAGTAGCTTCAATTCTTCTAGGAGCAACAGGACTAGGTGTATGAATACTGGAAAGTGGGGTGATTGGATAATCTAATATGTTCCTAGCAGCTACAGGTACAAGCTCTGTGATCAAATTTTGATTTTGCTCTGTAACAGTTTTGATATTCTTACCTAAATTATTAATAGCATCAATTACAGGCTGTTCTGTTTGTTTGTGTTTTTCATAAATTCCACGGTTCTCTCATTTCCATCCCTTAAATCTTTTTACAAGATAATCTCTTAACTTAAGATCATCAATGATTGGCCTTTTCATGGTTATTTATTTATGTTTCAATGTCTAGAAAATTGTTGATTTTATTTCTGTATTTGCCACTATTGGGTGTTCTTGTCATATCAATTGTGACAAACCCATAACTGTCCTGGTTCCAGCACCTACTGCAAAATTTAGAAAAATCATTGTAGCTCAAGTCCCCACCTACATATTCATCATGTATGTGTTTGAGGTTGGTATGATCTTGATGAAACACACATATAAAATTGCTGTTGTCTCGGATCAGCTGCTTGGGTATTTTTGAAAAAGTCTGTGCCAGGTAGAAACAATCAATGTTTTTGTGTCGGCCCTGTGTAAAGAAATTTCTAACCTTGTTTTGATTATCTAATATAATATCATCAAACACAACAACAGAATTATCGAGACATTCATGAAGTGGCTTAACATCTGGTTCAAAAGTAGCTATATCCAATCCATCATATAGCTTCATCAGCTGCTGATATTTTAATTGTTCCAAGCTCTTAGAGAAGATATACAAGTGCCTGTTTTTCCAGTCTAACCAGTTGGGTGCCAATAAAAAATTATCAACCATTAGTGTAGTTTTACCACAAGCAGATGGCCCAACAATAAGACACCTAATATTATCAGGCAGCAAGTTGCCATTTCTCTTATTCTGTTGTTCAGGTTCTGGCAGCCTTTTTATAACATCCCAGGTGCTCATATTATTATTTTGTCTGCATCGATCCAGCTGTGTTCTGGAAGTCCTAGCCATTTGACAAATAACTTGTTGCCTTTTCTGCGGATGATTTTTTCTATGAGATATGTGTCAGGCTGTTTAGTTTTGCTGAGCTCTTGTTCATAGAACCTGCCTTTGAGAATTTCTCCTCGGTGATCTTTTATTATATATGTGTTAAGGGTCCCGGGTTTAACTTGAACCACTGTAAATAATTCAGTGCTCCAGTTTCTTGTAAAGCCTCTTTTGAATAAGTGCTTATATTTGCTGATTCTTACTTGATCACCCACCCTGTATTTGGCCTTTCTTGTTGTTGGCTGGTATCTAGGATAATAAACAGTCCTGATCAATTTTTGCTCATCAGATGAAGTTACTTCAGAGGGTTTCATGTTGATTGTGGAATGGACCGAGTTGTTATATTTATGTAAAAGTTCTGGAAGAATATTAATCCATTTATAATTACCTTGAAGTGTAAATTGTTTATACATAAGATTTTTTAGGGTTTTGTTGAATCTCTCTACAATTGAGGCCTTGAGGTCACTGTAACTCGAATAATGTTTTATTGACTGGCTTTTAATAAATTGTTGAAACACTGAATTATAAAATTCTTTGCCATTATCTGTTTGCAAATAGCGCGGGGATCTTCCACTCTGATTGATGATTGTCCTGATGGCTTCTGTAACACATTTTCCAGTCTTGGATTTGAGTGGCACAGCCCAGGCAAATTTTGAAAATGTATCTATCACAGTGAGTAGATACTTGTAGCCCTTGTTGATTTTGTCTAAGTTTTTCAACTGCCCACTTGCCATTTCAATCAAGTCGCTCTGCCATAAATCATCTATGCCTTTTGTGACTACTGGGAGTCTCTTAAAATTATGTCTGGCTTGTCTGTGTAATTCATCAACAATAATTTGTCTAGACATAATATGTAAACAAAAATATTGCAACTATGGGGTGTTCAGCAGCTGAGACTGCAGGATTTTCTAAATATAATTTGTCTCCTATTTGTATTTTAAATTCCAAAGTGCCATCATCTTCAGTATAGGCTGTTTCTAATGTATTGGGGTCTGTAAAATCCTCCAATTCTACACTGCTGATTTTTACTTTGTTCTCAGCATTTGTTATTGATAAGGTAGGGTAGTGGTGTGCCTGTGGTTGAAGCCAATATTTGATCTTGATTGGTCTCAATGTGCCCCCAACAAAAAACTGGTAATAAAATTGTGCAGGGGACAGCATATATATTTTGCCACCTGGTGTAAATGGAGAATCATATTCTTTGTTGGGGATGCTGTACAATTCAAGAATTACTGTATGTTTTGGATTTTCAATTATGCCTGTTATTTCTTTTTCTGCTGTAAGCAATCTGCTTGTTACAGATTCAAGGTGCTCATTGATGGTCCTAACAACATCATCATGGCCTGGCTTGATTTTTATGTCCACAACAAGTTTCTTGTATTGTTGTACAATTTCTTGTAGCTGGGTGGCAAAAACAGACAGAGCATTTGCTTGATTGGATTCCATGGTCCCTAGCTGTTGCTTGATATTAGCTACAATTTGTTGCAAATTTTCAACAACTGCCAATTTTGAATTTTGAGCAGTAAGATCATGGACCTGTCTTCTGATATCCTCAAACAGGGCATGCAGTTCATTAATATGTTGATTGGTTGGTAGAGTGGCCACTGTCTGAGTGAGTTGTTTGATCTCTGTCTGGATATTCTTGATATCTTCTGATTTCAATATCCTATTTACTGCTCTCTTAATATTTTTAAGTTCCTGTGATGTAGGAAGATTTGATACTGTATTTTGCAAAGATTCAAGTGCCAATTTTACATTGTTTAATTCAGAAGCATCAGCCACATTTTGCATAGCATTTTGGAGCAGGGCTATATCTGCCTGAGTGGGTGTTGATTGTTGTAAAATTTCAAGTTTTGTTTGAATATCATCGATCAAGTGATGAAAATGAGATAGCTCAGATTCAGTGTTGAGGTTTTCAAGCTTTGTGATTTGTTGCTGGACACTGACAAGGGTATCTACAATTCCAAGCAATCGGGATTCTAGTACATTTGCCAAATCACTTTGCACTGCTGCTATTGTACCCTCAAGATGGGTTATGGAACTTTGAATTTTTCCAAAATCTTCATATGTTTCAAGTTGCAGCTTAATGTTGGCAACACTCCGAGTTATTGCATTCAAAGCATCAGAAGATGGCAAATTGTTCATAAAATTTTCAAGTGTCTCAATTTTTTCTTTAACCTCAGCTATGGCATTGTGTAGAGGATCCAGGTTAGGTATTTGGAGTGATTGAATCTGTTCTTTTAGAGTGGAAATCACTAGATCAAAATCTTGTGATTTTATGCTTTTGACAATTGTTTGGAGCTGTGCCTGGACATTATTTATCTGCTCTTCCAATTGCTGTTTCAATTGCTCGGAGTTGTTAGCCTGGGTCTTAAATTTGGCTTGAAGAGCTGCAACAGCTTCTTCTAAACTTTGAAAATTATCCAATGTAGCCAGGTCAGTATATTTCTGAAGCAACAATTTGAGTTCAGAATCAATTTTAAGAAGAGGGTCCATGCATTGTGATTGTAAATTTGTAATTTCTAATTGAAGACTGGCATTGAGTGTGGTTTGTAAAGCTTGTAAATCACTTCTTAATTTCTTGACTCTGACATCAAGCATCAAAATCTCATCACTGTGATCTTCATGTCTTGTATGGCCAAATATATCATTAGGCATTTTTATTTTAATGGTTATTTATTATAGAGTATCTGATTCTTAATTCTATAAAAAAGGGTATAAGCTTGTCATAGGATCCAGGGACCTCAATATATAAACAGTCACCAGCAGAAACAGTATAAACAGTGCCGGAAATCATGTTTGAGTGCTTAATTCTATAAATATTTCTCCCTATTGAAATCTTGACATCACCCTCAGGGGTTGTAATAAATTGCAATTGCCCACCTACAGGTAATTGGTAATGATTTAAATTATTGTTAAATATGTACAATATTTTGCCTGTTTCATCATCAACATCTGTAAGTATGCTGTTTAGATGAATAATTAACAAGCCACTTAGTTTAGACAGCATATCAGAAGAGGGTTGTGGTGTTGGCAGCTCCATAATAGCCTGTTTTTTGAACCCAAATAAGTTCATAGGCATGTTTATTTATTTCAAATCATGCTCTGTAATTGGGCATTGATTCCCATTTTTCAAATCACAATGACCCCATGGTAAAGTATGTATGCCACATGATAAAATGCATCTCTTATCATCATGTGGGTCCAGGGCCACTTTTCTTACAACATTTGAAGTCAATAAGTGATCCACACTCTGAATTCTGGATTCTGATGTTCTTATTAAATTCTGGGATTTGATGCAATTTTTATAATCTTCAAATACAAGCTCTTTTTCCACAGTTACTTTGCCAATGCCCTTGGCCTTTTTGGCAGCAACACCACTACATGTTTTAAAAGTGTACATCTTGGCACTTAACCCAGCAAATTCCACAATAACATCACCAAGTGTCTCATCTTTTAACTTGCCAGGCACCTTTTTGTTGTGGGGTTGAATTATTGTATGTTCACTGGTATCAAAATATTTAAACAATTCAGGCTGGGAAATATCTTGATAAACATCTTCTGTTTTAATATCAAGAATAAAACTATCCGTGTCCATGTACATCAATTTTATATTATCACCATAAAAAGGTTTCAACACATCATAATACAATGTTAACATATGTAATTTGGCCAATTCCAATATCACAGCCCCTACATAAATAGGTTTATCAAACTTAATCTTTGTTTTTTTCATGTTGAAAAGTGCCATATTTTCATCATAAATTCTTCTATAATTGAAATTAGGCTTTGCAACCAATTTTTTGCTCAGGCTGGGGTCAGTAATTATTTTAACATCGGTATGTTTTCTGACATTTTCAATTGTTTTGCCATATACAGAATTGACCATCAATTTAAACAAGCCCTTATCAAATTGGCTCTTTGCCGATGTTCGAAGCTCTGTGTTTGTATCAATGTATGGTTTCAACCATTCTGAGTGCCTGAACCTCAAAACTTTTCCAATTTTGGTCACTTGAACACCATGTTTCATCAGGAACTGGAGGTTTTTGTAATATATGACATAGCCTTGTTTTGGATCCAGTGTCATCATGAGCTTCTTCTGTTTAGAGCCAGGTGAGCACTGAACCTCAGGAATTGGGGGTAGATCAGAAAATTTGTTGTGTAAATCATCAGGAATTGTCAGATCAACCTCTAAGAAGAGGCCATGGTCACTGTCATCAAAGTCCTGAAGATCTTCAATATTGAAATCTTCAACCCATTCAAGCCCTGCATATGGTAGTTTTTGCATCATGGCGTGACCATAGAGGCTGTTTGCATCTACATACAGTATAAAATTTGATGGCCGTGCTGGATCATAATCAGGCATATATTTGTTATTTGCTCTGGCATATCTCTGAGAACATTGCACCATCCCCCCTCTTATACATTCCTCCATAAACAGATACATATTTTAGTGTTTAAAAACGTTGCAGCCCATGCTAGGCCCGGGGCACTGAAAAAAATATATTGGATCCAGTTTATAATTTTGCATAGAAGATTTTCTGAATGCCTGCAATATATCAGCTAAGAGAGTGACATCAAGTTTTAAATATGCCATGTGATAATCACCAAATGTCTGGCATTTTAAATTGTTCCACATCAATTGGGCATGGTGATAATCTTCATCAGTGATTCCAGATCCTCTGATTTTGCTGTAAAACTCTTGTTGTGGAGGCAGGGAATACTCATCAAATTTAGAAAAAAAAAAAATCTGTAACATAGTCATATGGATATACACCCTTCCGCCTAATTAATTTCAGGTCCTGATTTGGAAACGAGGCACGTGTGATTTTGAATTGATCATCAGATAATTGAGTGGCCAGTGTAGCCAGGCTAGCCGATAAAATTCTGTAAGAATCAAGAAATCTTAATTGAATAGGAACACCATTAACTTTAATTATCTTGCTAATAGATATATATTTTTCATCATTTTCAGGTAAAATATTTAAATTCTGCTTGTCAAACCCCTCGTATCTGATCAGATGATGGAAATCATAATTGGATGCTCCATGGCAAAATATGGGGACAAATTTTGGTCTCTTGATCTGAATATTGCAGCTATTACACAGGGCCATTAAGAATTTACCATCTGTATGAGAA
This sequence comes from Lepisma saccharinum, assembly GCF_977018435.1. Lineage (NCBI taxonomy): Eukaryota > Metazoa > Arthropoda > Insecta > Zygentoma > Lepismatidae > Lepisma > Lepisma saccharinum. Next base: position 68,606,769 of record NC_139233.1, read on the forward strand.
TGGTGTTTCACCTTGATATTTGTATCTGAAAATTCAGAATCACATACCAGGCATTTTTCTGCATTGTTGAAATCTTCAATCTGTTTCTCTGTTAAAGGCAACATAGGCTTTGATTTTAATAAAATATTAGATGCTATGTCACGGCACTCATTTTCTATTCTATGTGCAAATATTTTGATGGCATCTGGTCCCATGTATAAGTGTGGCTCACTAGCTACACCATCCCATATAACCACATAACAAAAGCTGGAAGGTTCATGTAGCTGGTATGGTGTAATTGAAGATTCTTCGGGATCTGGATTGCAGAATGCAAGAGGTTTGAGGTTCGATTCAAAATCACAGACAATATATGCTGGGTGTTCCAACAAGGCTTCAAACTTTTTGAATTTGCAATTTTCACTTGGATTAGGCATCACCATATGAACAGGTTTATGGTTGCCACAGTATTTCAGATGCTCAATTAACTTGTTTTTAGCAATTTCTGCATTCACTTTACAAACCCCTTTTATTATTTTTTTACCATCAAATACAGTCAAACATCTTCTGCACAACTTGAATATTTTATGAGTTTTGTCTAGTTGTGTTCTGACTAAAGCTTCAAGACTGTGTATCAGAGTGTAATGATATGTACCATCCCCTTCAATTAAGAGCAGATCAATCGGAACAGCAGAATCATCATCAAATGTACTGATTCTGAGAGGTGCTATCAAGCAATTGCCAGTGGAACAAATAAATACATTAATAGATAATTGTTTACCATTAATATCCCTGGCCTTTTTTTCAAATTTATCAATATTCTGAACAGACATTGGATATTCTAAACCCTCCATTGCTTCATCGAAATTGTGTTCATGTTGTTTATAATAAGTTATTCTCTCAGGATTCCTTGAAACTGGAAACAAAGCAGCTAAAATACACCACAAAAAGCATTTCTGGTCGGTATTTTCAATATTGACCACGGCTCTTTTGTTTTTAATATTGGCAGGTAATGGCAGATATGTAGATCCTTGTAATGGGTTGAATTCAGAAATATTAACATATAACTTGTGTGGAGATCCGCATAGGCTCCATCCAGACTCTTTTGCTGCAAATTCAGAGTGTTTAATATTCAATTGATCTATCAATCTGTTTATTATTTTGTCTGAATTTGCATTTGAGTATACAAGTATAGTTTCTGTTATGTGGGGCTGTGTAAATTTTGTGCCATTTGGTTTCTTATATTGTGCAAACAATTTAAGGGACAGTTTATAAGAGCCATTTTGTGCATTTAGAATTGCCTGCAGATCAGGATTCATATTGTTCAAAAAATTCTTAATGCCACATCTTGGCTTTGATTTAAAACAGTGATCTCTTAATTGGCCATTAAAACTGCTATGGATGGGTGCATGGCGTGGCTGCTTTGCCGGTGAAGCATTAACAGGTGCTTCATGCTTCCTTTTCAGACCAGATGTAGATGGTTGAGGGGGCAATATTGATGACTGTACAGAGCAAGTATTTTTATGTGTATATGTGAAGTATTGCATGTTATATTTTCTATGGCATTTGGGGCAAATTTTTGTGGGAGTTCTGCATTTGTCTGGGTTACAAATCTTTTGGTGTCTGGCCCAATTAGAGCTAAATATATTTTTATTGCACTGATTGCAATATTTTTGATTCGGCATTTTTGTTGTTGTTTATTATATACAATTTCTTGGGATTCAAATCAAAACTCTATGCTGGATAAAAATATCAGTTGGATTCAACACTGTGCTTTGTGTGTGTGTGTATGTGTGTATGTGTGTGTGTGTATGTGTGTATGTGTATGTGTGTGTGTGTGTATGTGTATGTGTGTGTGTGTATGTATGTTAATATTTTTGGCATTGGTATTTATATACAATTTCTTGGGGTTCAATTCAAAACTCTATGCTGGATAAAAAAAAACAGAAATAGGCCACAACTTGGCCACAAGTAGACCGGAAGTAGGCAAACCGGAAGTGGACCGGAAGTAAATATGTGTGGGTGGGTGTGGGTGTGTATAGGTGGGTGTGTATGGGTGTGGCCTAGTTTTAAGTGTGGCCAAAAAAAATATCAATTTTTAACAAATTTATGGACAACAATCTCACAGAAGTGCCTTTTATAAGTATAGGCAAATCAATCTGAGGGGGGCTCTTCTTTTCTGAAAAATTCCCGAGGGCATTTTTACAAAAATCTTGGATTAGACAGGGTTCCACACTTGAGCAAAAAACTCTTATGCTCATGTTGAGCTTGTTTTAAGTATAGCCAAACCTGCTTGAGGGGGGCTCTTCCTTTCGTGAGTTTATAGTATATACTCGTCGAATGCGAAAACTTAGCATTACTTACACATCATAAGAGTTGCGGCGGAACGGTTGACGTTCTTCAACATGATAATGCACCACCCCATTCAGCCGAGCATGGAGACTTGGACATCCTACCTATTCACCACGCCTGGCTTTTCTTTGGGCTTGTCTTCTCTTTTGCAATATCAGGTATGAACGCAAGGGGATACTCTCCGATAGCGTAGTGACTAACGCTGTCGGATTGTGATGACAAGTTCTCCGGTTCGATCCCCGGTGGTGACACATCGTGGGATTCCACTTGAAACTGAATACTCATTCTCGATTACCCCATCTAAGAATGAAATGGTCGTAAAACAGACTTTATAATTTGATACACCCAAATTGCAGATTGTACAGTCACGAACCCTTCTGGGATGGGTCGGTAGGGCAGTTGGTAAAGGAATGGTAGGGTATGGCATTGCCCGGGTTCGAGTCCTGGGCAAGCCTACATTTTCGCTTAAATTACTACGTAGTAAATAAAGCACACTCTTTCCTGTGCCCAAAAGGGAAGGACTCATTTTGAAGTCGGTTGTTGGGGTCAAGGGAGCATATCTGTGTCTGATAAAATTGCTATATACTATTTGATTTTTGTTTCTTAGCGTCTATGGGTAGAGGAGGAGTGATGCATGAATAGCAGGGTGATTGAGGGTAGGGACCAAGCATTCGAGAGGGGTGTGAAGGTACAGCGTGGTGCGCGGTGTTTTGTGGAGTTAGTTTAAAACAATAATAAAGGTAGCAACCCTCGGATGGAACGAGGGCAGTTCCTGCTAGTATATCGCTCCCCCTTCCTGAATATGCATATAAATGCACTAATTAGAGATTGCGTACGTTTTGGCTAATTTCGACGACGAGGATGCGTGATGGTATGATGAAATTGATTGATACTCACAAAGAACACACATGCCTAGGTCTAGATTCGAATCCAGGACCCCTGGGGCCGTAGCGCGCTCTTCTATCCACTCCGCCAGAGGCCGGTATATATAGCACACACACACAAAGAGAGAGAGAGGGAGAGAGATACAATGATGATGATGGAAAAATACATGTTGAATCAAAGATGCAATCAGAATTTCCGGAAAAGCATTCTCTACTCCTGAGGCTGTCTTCCCTTCTTCCCCCTTTCTCCCGGTGTAATTGGAGAGCTTCGCACATAACGATCTATTTGTACAGAAATAGCCACTTGGGGGTCACGTGGCGCTGGGGTGGAGTGGGATGAGAGAATCTCGACACCATATCGCTTCACATGACGGGCTGCGATGAAAGACGACGTCTGTTTGACGAACGTCTGCGATGACGTCACCAGTGTTGGGATTTTTGTCGGCCGACTCGCCTTATTAGCCTGCCATTGCAAAGTGGATGGTGAAAAATGAAGCAGTGTTGCCATCGCCTTTCGAAATATTGAAAACTTAACTTTCTGGGGATAATATTTTAGAGGCGAAATTGATAAGCGATTCGTATTTGTTGCGACGACTATTAAAATAACTTGTATACAAAATGCAATCACAGAAAGTTAATTTGCATTACCTTTATGTGAATTTTATGAATGTTTTAAAATATCGCCTTTCCTATTTTTTATAGTAATTGCAATTTTTGTTATTTTTTTTAATATTGCTGTCCCTCTTCCGGAGTAAATTAGCATTGTTCGTGTGCAAAAACTTGAACAACAAGGATTATTACTATTTTTGCAGCATAGATATACTGATATGAGAATTTTATCAACATCGGTTAATTATAGTATGCCGATCAAATAAAAAAATATCTTTTTTTTAACTAACACCTTCATAATGGTGTTAGGTAAATGAAAAATGAAGATCGCATAATTTTTAAAATGTTCAGTTACGTTTCTTCATCTAGCAAGAATAGAAGGGGGAAAAAACAAGTTCGTGCCGAAAAAAAGTAAGCAAGTTGAAAGCAGCAGGTCGGCCCGTCGTTCCAGCAAGCGGTCCGCACGCGATACGAAGGTTCCTCACGCTAGGAAACGCTTTTCATTGGTCCATAATTTCCGGGAGAAACGTTGCGGTTTAGCGATACGTGCGGGCCTTGGTTAACTCTGGTTTATAAGGCGTTTAGGCGGGAGGACCATTATTTATAGCAGGGGGAGGAAGGAAAGAAGATGGGGGTGTGGGAAGAGATGCGGCGCGATGAAGATGTGCATCTTTTTTTAGGGGGCTCTAAAATGCCCGGAAGCCCCTCCGCTTCGATGGGGATGCGCCGAGGAGAAATGATATCAAGGATGGGGGAATGGTCGGTGATCTATCGAACGCGGGTTTATTCGTGGTTCCAAGTTTTATTACCGATAACTGAGTTCGATTCTAGCACGTTGCTGCTTGTACATCGGTTGATGCAAACAGCCACTTGCAAGCTAACGTTCTGCCAGGTTAATGGTCCATCTTGCTTCGTGCTTGAGACTTTTCTTTGTTGTATTGAGTGTCTAAATCGAGAGCCGCGTTGGTCCAGTCGGTAGGGTATTCGGTTACTACGCGAGAGAATCAAGGGGTCGATTCGGGTGAGAATTGTGCGATTAAATGGGGAGCAGGGACACTTCTGTAGTCAACTACTCCTTGCTGCAGTCGACTTCCGTGGCGTAGTGGTTATCACAACGCTCTACGACGACAGAGGTTTCGGATTCGAATTGGTCTGAGTATGGCTGTTCTTGGTGAGTGTCCCTTAACCAATTTCATCATCGCATGTTACACATTGTCTTCGCGATTAGCCAAAAGTGGCATTATAGCGAAGTAAAATAAACCAAATCAAGCCCCAACTCCAGTGGACGAGTTCATACACGAAAAGAGGATGTATGTAGTGCATTATTCTTTTTTATATGCGTTCAGTTGGTTGTTATCGCATACTTCTTGCCACACCGAAGTTACTACTTTTGAAATTTCAACAATATATTATTTCCACTGAACCCGCTTCTCCATCTGCAGCCGTCACCCCTATTTTTCCATTAGACTCGTCCAATTAGCGCATGCACGCTTGCGTCAAGGATGGTATAAAATAGACGCTTGATTCGAGAGCGTTAGATCGAGGTTTCACTGTATTTTTTTAAACTTTGGCACATATTCCGAATATTTTACCAGACATGTATATGTAGACAAATAAAGAAAATAGCAAAGTTGTATTGTTACATACAAAAATAAATGTTTTGTCAGAAAGTAGCTTTAGAAAAAATTCTGAGAATACCTACGTCCGTTTCTATGATGTTCCATGGTAACATATTCCATTTCCCCCCTCTTGGAGTTGGATCGCTCGATAACAGTTGTTGCAGCGGGAGGGGGTGGATGAGGGGAAGGGAGAGGTGGAAGAATCCGCCTGTTTCCCTTTGCCAGGAGATCTTAATCTGGCCAGAATGGTCCATTTGACTGATGGCGAGCGGAACGGCTCAATCTCCCATCCTCTCCCGCCGTTAGAAACTCTTTTGAGGCAAATAAACTCGAGATGAACCGACTTCTCACGCGGCGTCAGTCCTACCCCCAGCATCCCTTTCGCTCCCGCCAGGTGGAAGCTCGAGTTACTACTACTACTAGGCTGGTCACGTGAGTACGATGGAGGAATGTGGGTAGAGGGTAGGCCATCCATCACACACGCTCTGTCACCCTTACGTTTCCCCTTTTCTTCCCCTTCTTCTATCTTCCTACTTACAAGAAGACAGCAGACGAGAAATTCGCTTAAGACTGCTCTCGATAACTATTTCTTGTCATTCACAAGGCTTACTAAAGCCATGCAGTGTAGCCAAGTCTGGCTTGTTGAAAGAGCAGAAAGTAAGTTGTCAGGTCTTCCTTCGAATTTTTCTCGCTCACAATCCTCTTTTCGTTGACTGATTGATTGATTTTTGTTCTTCGCTTTATTTACACTTGTTTTGTAATCGCGACGATGAGGATGAGTGACGATGGGATGAAATTGATGAAAGGATGCTCACGAAGAACCCATACCTAAGCCGGAATTCAAACCCGTTACCCCTAATGTTCTTTTCGTATAACGCAGAGTTACTGCGATAATTTTCCGTTATTACGCTACGATAAAGCTGGTTTTTTTTTAGCCTGATTGTTATTAAAAATTTAGATAGGTTTGTCAACAGTAAGGGACAAATTTAACATCGTCGCCTTGTCATCAAGGGATATCGAGTAGGTCCAGTAACGATTAGCCTATCTGTGCATAAAGTGGACTTAAGGCTCTCTTAGCCCTTTGGCCGACACCACGGCAGATTTTTTTAAAAGTTTCCTCTCCTTTCGGAAAACTGCTATAATATTTTAAAATCTGGAAAATTACATGTGCTTAGAATTCATTCTAGAGCATTTATGTCTTTCGCTACGTAACCACGAATATGCAGGCACCAGTGGAAGCAGAACACATGAAGATTCACGCGAATGTTCTATTGGAAATTCTAAGCATATGTAATTTTTAAGATTTTTGGAATACCATAGCACTTTTTCAACGTGAGAGGAACGTTTTTTTAAAAATCTACCCTTGAGACTCAAAAACTCGCTAATGTAAGTCTCTGTGCTTGTCAAAGCTATGAACGCCTTGTATGAAATCCATGAATACGTTGCTCTCTTTTGTACGTTGCTGTACATTTTTTAAGTATATCTTGAATAACAATCTGGGTACTGTCAGTGTCACAATTACCATATGGGGTATGGAATCATTCCTGTCAATCACCTTTTTAGTTCGCACCGTGATGTGATTTCGTCTTGCGATTTCATTGACAAATATCTGCATATGCTGCATAGAGGTGGCATTTGCGATATTGTGAAGCGTGTATGTTCAATAAGCTCAGCAAGATGGCAGCACCATCCAGTATGGTACAAAGTTGGTTGCCTCTTTTTGCATCTCCCGCGCCAGGAAACTAATTGGAAACGTCTGCTGTCGTGGTTAAACGAACAACTCATTAATTGATTAATTTCGCTTCCAGTTATCCCGTCGTCCCTGCACTCCCGTCCCGTCATCCATTGGGATACAATCCCCCTTTCCCTCCCTGAAAGTGTTGGGTCGTAATTGGGAGCTTGCCAGTTTGGTGGGTGCGGGGGCCTATGTTGGCATTGCCAATCGAAAAGACCAATTTCCCCTGTCACAACTATGCGTACGGCGTTTAGGAAAGGAAGAAAAAAACATGTGAAAAAAGCTGCTTCCAGCCTGTCACTCCTATCATGTTCAGTCGTGGAACAGATCGATCAGGAAGTGACGTAATTTGGAAGTGGATATGCGCCAATAAGAACATCCGGATAGTACGAACACGCTTGTTTTAATATTTAACAGGGTGGCCATAAAATCTGGAACCAGTGACTGGATTGGCAGAAGAGGCCATGTGGAATGGGCACCGCCTTCACCTGACCTCAACCACATTGACTTCGCCATGTGGATATATTTGTAATCCTAGGTGTATGCTGTGAAAAGGAATGACTCGATTGAATCAGCCGATGTAGTGTTGTTTTCTGGATTGCTATTGTAGCCTAGTACGTTTCGGACATCTGCTGAGTACACGTTCTCTCACTATTTGCGCATGCACGAACCATCTACTTCACCCGCCTACTTACCTCCCCCCTCTATGTTCCATATCGTGTCCGAAACGTTTGTATTCCAAACAGCAAAACCTACGTACGAGCCTGTACGGAACATGAGAATATATGGGCTTATTTTGGTTGTTTATAATTCCACTATATGTCCTGGATACCAATTGGGACTGGATCTACAGTTTAAAGTAGGATCCGAATCACACCGGGGATGGATATCTAAGTCTCGATTTGTCGAGCGCATTGGTAACTGAAAGTTCCGGGTTAGAGTTTTGGCCTGGGTTTATTTCCGAATGTCCCTTCATTAATTTTATCTAATCATCATTCATGCTCATCGTCACGATTGATCAGTTGGCAGTAAAAGTGTGCAGTATTTTAAAAAGTACAAAGTTTGTCACTAAGTCAATGCAATCACAATTTGTAGTGGAGTGTCGGGTTACACCCAGGGGCGTGGCGCGCCTTTCTTGTTAAGCGATGCTTAGCTACAAATAAAATAATGTATTATGTCCCGTGCGTAATTCTACAGGGCAAAATGTAGCGTATTCAATCGTGCCAATAAATGCCGCAGTAAGACACATGTAAGTAACGCACTTGCCACTCCGACCAGATACGATAGCCGGCATTGCTCTCTGCTAACCAGCGTCACACCGCAGTAGCGCGTAGTATAAATAACTGGAAGAATCTCTCTGATCTTTTAGTGCTGTGTTCAATATTTTGACGATGTGTTCATCCGCAAGAACACAATGAAAATGAATGTAATTGTGTGATTGAAGCATTGTTGATGGTAAAATCGTTTACTGCAAGAAATATTTCAGACCCACTGGTCATCGCTTCAAAGGATAGCCGGACAATTGCGATGAACACAGAAGTGAAAGGGCGGATGGACAATTGCGATGGCATTTTAAATCTTCTATCAAATTGAAGGGTGATTTAACACCCCGTGCAATACCGTGAAATATTGATATTTTCGAATAGAACACTGATTCCTCTCACAGTTTCTCCAATCTTCAGACTGGCAAGGTAGCTTGTAAACATACTTGCATTGCAACCACTTTGGCGTGTTTAAAACCAGTGTTATTCCACACATCATCACTCATAACTATTTCCTCATTTTCGTATTTTTGTTATTACTTTTCTCTTCTTTTATTTCGTGTCAGCACGAAACTTGGCTGGGAATTTGGTTCAATCAAGTTTTTGAACATGGACTAGACCCAACAGACGCCTTTTGAAGTCAACCGTTTCCTCATATGTACGAATGCATTTTCCAACTCTCTCGTCGATTTTATTGTCACGCTTCTTCCATTTCTGACCTTCTAGATTAAGGCGAGGAGATACAGTTACGCACCATGTGTGCATTTATTTGAATATCGTCAGAATGGGCAAAGCTACTGAAGAGAAACGTGGGGATACAAGAGAGTATGAATTTCTCCACATGTGGCAGGTCGAAGCGCTTTTCAAAGTTGATTATTAAGCTGGATACGACCAGTAAAATATATGACGAATAAGAATTTTTGGAATCCCGTATTCCTTATGGGGAATCAACTTCAACATCAAGTTACGGCTAATCAAATTGGAATTTCGACTTTTCTGCTGGGTAATTGCTTCTTCAAACTGCCCTCTTCCCGTTGATATCATATTCTATTCCATCGGAAGTTTGATATTCCCAAGATAACAAATCAAAAAATACTCCCATATGCCCAATGCATTTCTCCTTGCCTCCTGGGAGTGTTGCCAAACCTGGTGCGCATAAAAGAGCTAAATTTCACTTTAAATGGGGGTAAAATTGACTTTCAAGGAGCTAGATTTACGAACTGCTTCCTAGAGTAATGTTTGTTGTCAAAGAGGTGGGGCGCTGCTATTACCGTTAACTCTAAATTGATGACAAGTTATTCTTAGTTTTCACCATCTAGATCCGGCGCCATCACCCATCTCATGGTCGTACCAAATCGAAAATAAAGGATTCCCTGATACCAATATTATGCCAATTTCACGTCAACAAGGTGCGACGCTATAAAAAAAAGTAGCTAGGGATATAAGAGGGATGGGGCGAAGCAGCCAATATAACAATATCTATCACGTCACGTGCAAAATGTATAATCATGGCAAAAGTTGGTCTGTGTGTGCCGGAACCAATGATGGTATCATAGTGAGGCAAGGGAGCGGGCGCCCCAGTTCACAGGCAAAGGAGTGCACGAAAGAGCCAGCTCTGGCTCCAAGAGACTCGGAGGGAAAAGCCAGGCGGAGACTGTCTCCCATGCTCTTAAGTTCCATCCGCATGTACTTCATGTTGGTGTGTTCTGCTTGGCTCTTGAGGCCGGCCAGAACATCATGAATTCTTGGATGCGGTCTTCCAAGCCACCTATTTATTTTGTTGTTCCAACCTTCTACAGCATTATTAGTTCTAAGTCGCCTTTGGTTATGTTAGGTTAGGTCCTGATAGTCGCAATTGTCCGTGATTTTGGCTTCGTCGCAATTGTCCGTCACCGCAATTGTCCTAGATTCGCTTGAAAGTCTCTATTTTTACGGTTACAAACCAGTGCAAGCGCTACTTAAAGACACAAAATTATGAAGCATTACTTGAAAATACAAAAGTATGACATCATTCCCAGGTTCTGCAATCGTGTGAGGCTTTCATATAATTGTTTACTGTAACACTTGTCCATTCTCTCTCGAAATCCGCTAATTTTGAAAGGTACAGTCAGCGGCAATAAAAATGGTACACCTAGATCCTGTAATACTCGCTTGCCCGCAAGGCGTTATGTGTGTTGCCTAACTCTACGTCGGTAAGTCGATTTTAATACGAACTTTCCAACAGCAACTTCTGCCTGTACCATTTTTATTGCCGCTGACTGTACGTGCTACGACTCTTTCCAGTCTATTAATCTATTTTCAGGTAAATATTGATAATGATGCATACAATTGTGAAGCTGGTTATTTTTTAACTAGTTACGGGAGTTTAAGTTGGCAAGCGGACGCTGCTGAATGATGGGGCTATTACTGAGATTGATTAGTTTCGAGAACATCACGCACGCCACTGTTTATACCTCACTTCCGTTTATAGTGTAGTTAAACAGTACATAAACGTAACGCTAATAGCAAAGTTGGTTCTTCCTCACCGTAAATGCCTTTAATGGGTGTAAAAATGCACAAGCAATATTGTAAGCCGTTAAAAACGTCTCATAAGACTTTGCTACAATAAAAGTAAATTGCACTTTGTAAAAAAAAAATGCACTGTTTAATGCACCAATAAAATCTCGTTTGGCTTGAACGAAACATTAGATATTAACCCATTGGGACTGAAGTTTGGCGCCTGATTTATTCGCTCAATCTGTCCTCACCGGTAGCATATTGGAAGACACGACGCGGAAGCAGGAGCAGTGTTACCAGAACTCTGCTAGCTCAACCACCAACTTGCCTAAGTGAACTTCCTAACTTGTTCTGGGATCAACCGCAAAAAGCTCTCGAGGCGAAGGGGGCAATTTTCCTTCAGAATTCTGCTTCCGCAAACTTCTGCTTAGGTTCGGAAAGACATATTTCAGTCCCCTCCCACTTTTAGCTGAAAGAGTATCAAAAGAGGTTCGCGTAGGGCATCGATATTCCACTTTTCGAAAAAAGAAATCGACGTTTCCATTTGATGAATGTGGCGCCAGATTTGATTGAATGCCGATATTTAGGACTTACGTTCTTCTTTTTATGTTCTCTGTCCATATTCTTTTCTGTGCGAAAATATAAGCAATGTGGGGTTTCTTTTGGAATCGTGTATTTTGTTTCTCCTCATAGCTGCAACATTGGTCGGTCGATTGTTACTGCATGACAAAGATAATAACTTTTATTCCAAACAATTTCTTGTCACTTTATTTGTTCAAAAGTTACAAGGCAAAAACTTCAATAAGTGCTAGAAAAATACATATTTCGAAGATTTTTTTTAAAATTAAGGTAAAACCACTGATATTAGCGAAAAACAAAACAGAATCTTTATCGTAGTCCGTCAAGAGGATCAAGACTAAAAATAAATGTCTGTTTACGACCATTGGTTACTTAGATATAGGCCATTAACTGGAAATTCCGCCATATTGGACGCCATTTTGAATTACTCAAAGTACTCAAGGTTGACAGAGTGGCATTAATCGGAACTGAAATGTACATAACGTAAGCTTTCAAAAGCAGTCAAAACATTTTATTCATACATCAAATCCTGCTTTTCGCTTTGACACCCGGACTATAAGACAAGAATGCAAGGTAGAAAACTGGTCTCATTCAGCCATTTGGATTGTATCTCTCTTTCCATGGAAAATAGAGCAAACTTTTGATGCATATGTCAAGGAATTCAAGGCATTCATCAACATGTATACTCTTACATTGTAGAAACATACAGCAACAAAATAACTAAAAGAAGTTGTAGGATCCTGCAACAATTGTTTTTTCTGGTTACACTTTTTAAAAACATGCAACAATCCTGGTGATTAGAAGTTCAGGGACAAGTTTTTTTCCCGTTTAACGATTTGAATACATGCGATAATAAGCTTCCTGATTGATTTTATGAACATACGGCAATAAATTTCGCTAGGATCATAGATATTTCATTAGTGTTGGTTTCATTGAATAGATTGCAGCTAACACACACGTATTGTGTGTTCCATGTATTTTGATTCTAGGTTAACTTCTGTGGTTGTAATATGATAATGATGAAACATTATATTAAATTATATGAATACCATTGCATGATGATGATAATTGCTGATGTTTATTAAATAACCGAGCTTCATGGACGCCTCTTTATTATTTCGGGAATGTCGAACTGAGGGATTTCACAGCTTTTTTCGGTAGTGTGAATAACTGTAATTCCCCCATTTCGGTGTTGATTTTTCTGGATCCGCTTACTAGTCCATACTGTCCGACCGCGGAAGATGAGACTAACTCGAGAGGACGAGTCTACACACGAAAATGGGAGGTAGGTAGAAATATCCTCGAAACGCTGTAGGTTTGAGATCAGTATTTCGTTCGGTTGTTATCGCTCGCTTTTGTTTTTGTAATGACTACCTCCTATCCTAACGTATTTTGCCGCCGACGTTACTGTGAGTGGAACTTCAAAGTTATTTCGGCAGCAGATGATCTTCATGGAACCTGTTTCCCTTATCCGTTCCACCTCACTTTTGCCAGTAGACTTGTCCATTCAGCGCATGCGCACTTGTATGGGACGTACTATAATCTTCTACTTCTTCATGTTTTCGATTACTTCTCATGATGCTGCCGTTGTCGCAAATACCAGGAGATATCAGATTTCACTGCTCGAACAGAGTAGGGATTGAAATTAGACTGGAGGACGTTCCATTACCAGAAAGTGAGTCGTCCTCCGATGTAAAACCATTTTGGAGAGCACTCCTCCTCATCAAGGTAATCTTGTAGAGTGCATAATCACCGTCCTTGATTGGAGAATGTGGTACTTCCGCCGGAACTTAGGGAGATTCCGACTAATGCATTGTGATGAGATTAATCAGTCATTGGAAATCGTTAAGTCGGGCAGTTCTCTCATGCTAATGGAGGAGAGCTAAAAATATCATCTTGATGCCGTGTTCCCTGCGGGGTCTTCGCGGGCCGTTAGTATGTTTTTTAGCATTATGATAGCCTTGAGCAGAGATATTCACGGTTTTAATAGATCAGTCATCAGGAGATTTCGTCTCGGCTATATTCCGCATTGTGTCGACAAAAAACGAAAAATTTCTTCTTGTTTGACGGGGCGATGGAACTGGAAGATGGAAGCCAAGACTGGTTCTGCGGAATATTGCGGACTCATGTACTCTTACATTGTTAACAATGCCTTAAATGAAAACATAATATGCAACGGAATGGGCTTCTTTAACACTGTAATTGTACACTAGCGGACACAGCTGGGCTGTATAATCCTCTACGTCTCTTGTTTCCCCTTTAATACCAAAGAAGTGAGACGAGGATTGTCTTATCGGCGCAGTGGATGATCATATATTAGGTACTTAAAGTATACAATTGGAACTTAATATTCGTTAACCCAATATTTATTACAAAACATATTAGTACTTATACTTTCCAAATACAATTAATTCAACTGAAATGTCTATGGATTATCTCCCCGTTAACCTAGTTTAATTTGTCCCATTTGATAGTCAGCAGTCAGTAAGTAAAGGCTACACGAGTCAGAGCAAATCGCAGCCCAGCCCAAAACCCCCCACAGCCAACATGACCCGGAGCAATCCACCAAAAAATCTAAACTAAAACAATTTCCTTTTCTTGCACTTTTAAGAACTCAAAATAAATCAATAGACTTTAGGTAAATTACACCCGGCCATGAGGGCCTATAAAGGGCGATAGACTGTAATGCAATATACTCAGCCTGTCCAGCCAGTGTCCAGTACGTCAGAAGTCTCTCGTAGTCGGCAAGGATCTGCCACGCCAAACTTCTCGCTCGACCAGCGCAGAAGCTCAGCCAATGGCAGAACCTTCCAGAGTCACCTGTCTGTTGAGTCTACATCAGTCATTTATGAGCAATATTACACTATGGGCTTACAAAACAACCTCTCCCCCAAAAATTACAATTTTCTAGCACATAGTGTACTACTAGTTACACATATCTTTTTAGAATTCACATTTCAAACATACTCTTCTTACATAACCAAGTTTCAAGCTTTAGAGCGAGGTTTCGTAATAGTTATAGGGGTTTGCGCATGTCATCCCTCCAACTCCATCGCCTGTAAATATTCAAAAAGAAAAAGAAAACAAACTGGTACCAGTACAAGTTTACAAACATAAACCATTCATTCTTACTATAATACAGGCAACCTACACCAAATCTACAATAATTTACATTTATATAATGGGAGAATCCTTAATTAACCTTACATAGTCAGAGATCTTGTCGATCCATGTATAAAATTACCTATTATTGCCCCTCCTGGGCTCCAAATATCTTTTCAATTTATGTACATGTACTTTGGAACATACCTTGTCATCATCAAGTTTCTTAACCAGAACTGAATTCTCTGTTAGAAATTTACTTATAAAATATGGACCCTCGTACATATTAGAAAGACTTTTAGTTATCTTGTCCTCTAAGGAAGATTTAATCTTAGTCCTAACTAATACTTTGTCATTGACTTGAAACGTTATGGGTGCATATCGCTTCTTATACAATTGTTTTCTCTTTTCCCATTCCCTTTGCATATTTCTGATAGCATTTTTCCATTTATCTTGCAAATTACCATCTGCTACATTAAAATCCATATCAGATAATTGCCATTGGACTTCCAATGGATCCCACAATTGTCGTCCCAAAAACAATTCCGACGGAGTATACTTCAATGTATGATGGTATGAACAATTTAAACTATACTGTATCCTTTTCAAACCTTCATGCCATTTAGTTTGATCTGCTGAATAATAACATCTCAAGGCAGTTTTCAAAGTACGTATGTATCTTTCACTTAAATTGGCCTGAGGATTGCCAACAGATAATCTAATATGCTGAATTCCATGGTTAAATAAATAACTGGTAAATGCATCTGATACAAAATATGACGCATTGTCTGATACAATCTCATAACAATAGCCATAAGTCATAAAAATATGATCTAATTTATCAATCAATACCTTTGAACTCAATTTCCTAATTGGCTCAAATATACAAAATTTTGATGCTCCATCTACCAGAACAAAAATATATTTATAACCATTAGATACAGGTAATGGTCCACAAATATCTATGTACAACCTTTTCATAGGAATTGTTACAATTTCAGACGTTAATATATTTTCAGGGGTTGTGTTTTTACACTTAGCTCGTTGACATACATCACAAGATTGAACTAAATCCTTAACATCCTGAGACATATGTTCCCAAGTAACGTGTCTCTGTAGACGCTTAAGTGTTTTCAACCAATTACCATGAGATCCTGTTCGCATATTAGTGTGATAATATAATATTAAAGGATGTTTCAAATTATCTGGTACACATATCCTATAAGGAAAATTCTTGGCTTTAGTTCTTTTGTATAAGAAACCTCGATGCAATTTATAATTTGGGAAATTTATACCTTGCTCCATTTGTCTCATAATATTGGCTAATTCCTGATCTTTAAACATTTCTTTCTTCAAGGTATCGGCATGAAATGGGTTTACCAACATGGCCAAATTAACATTACTAACATAATCAGAATCTAATTCTTCCGTGTGATAATCTCTCCAATCATACATACGAGATAATAAATCAGAAGTCACATTTTGCTTAGAGGGTATGTGCACCACTTCAAACTTATAACAAGAGAGTTTCTCCATCCATCTCGCATATTTGGAATATTTCCGAGATTGTTTAACCATATAACTAAGGCTCATATTATCTAATTGAATAATAAATGGCTGAATTTTCAAACAGTATTCAAAACGTGATATGGCTTGCATTAAACTTATAAGTTCAATCTCATAAATTGTTCGTTTTCTATCAACTTCTTTTAATCTTTTAGAAAAGAACGCCACTGGTCTCAGATTATTATTTTCATCCGCTTGCAAAAGACAAGAGCCGAATCCTCTCAAGGACCCATCACATTGAATAACAAACGGTTTATTTAAGTCAGGCAATTTCAAAATTACATGTTCTCTAAATAGAGTTTTAATTTTTTCTAGTGCCTCTTGTTGTCTAGAACCCCAATAAAATTTTATTTTGGGTGTCCGGATTTCATTTAAGGGAGCTACCACAGTAGAATACTCTGGAATAAATTTAGAATAAAAATTTAAGGTACCCAATAATCTTAATAATCCTTTTAAATTTCTCGGCGAAGGGAGATTTTGAATAGCTTCAATTCTGTCTGGATCCATTTCACAATTTCCTTGCCCCACAATAAATCCCAAGAATTTTATTCTCCTTTTCAAAAAACAACTTTTATTGGGGGAAATCGTTAACCCATATTCACGTAATCTCTGCAGTACTAAACGTAAATGTTCCAGATGTTCTTTCTCATTAGCACTATGAACAATTATGTCATCACAAAATAAATGTAAGAACCTTCCCTTATAATCATGAAAAACTTGGTTCATAACTCGTGACATGCAACTTGGCCCAATACTAATGCCAAATGGAATGACCTTTAGCCTTGAATTGTCGTTCGATATTTTGTAATCCCCAAAAATCTTTGGACAAATAAGAAAGTTTTTCTAAAACTTTCAACTCGTTCTGCAATCCATTTAAAGTATTAGGTATCCCCTTTAGGTACAATTTTTGGGAATACTGAGGTTTAAGTCTATCAACAAGATAACTTACAAAAGTACATTCATCCATATCATACTGTAAAATCTTAGCAGCTCGAACTCTACTTTCTAAATACTCTAAGGGAGTTTCATTATCTCTTTGATTACCCAGTACATATTTATTACATAAATACTGTCTCCCAATAGAAGTTGCATACTTATTTAAGATCATTTGAAATACATCATTCCAAGGGATATTTTCAATTATACATTTCATCCATAATTTACCCATTTCAGTATTTAATTTTGGTAAAACTGCGAGCATAATCTCGTGAGAAGGAAACATTTTCCTGTCTTTAATACCCTGCAATACATACATAAATCGATACAGGCTTTCAGCATTAATTTCCTTAACTATAGGTACAGTAGCTATTAATAGAGTCAAATTTTCTTTGGCCATTTCCATATTTAACTTTCTCAAATCGGACCTATTATATAATAATACTCGTTCGTCTTCATCAGACGACGAAGAACTTTCCAAAGGCTTACTTGGGCGTTTATTCACCCACCGGGGTTTACAAGGTACCTTTACGTACGTTTCTACATCTTCCCCCTCCCTTTGTCGTCCTTGGGCATTTTCTGGGGTGTGTGGTAAGGGTCCTACAAATTCATTTAACAACTGCGAAGCAGAATGTTCTCTACGAGTTGAAGAAAGTGGGGGAAAAGGCGGAACAAAATTCCTCCCATCCACTGTTCCCGTAATATCTACAGTATAATAATTCCGAGAGGTAGCCATATTACCGCACCATTTTACAGTCTAACCAACCTAGAAATATTGATATATTGATAGCCAATTGTACACAAGTACCAGAGACAGAACCAGCATGGAACCATGCTCTGCTCTTATAATCCTCTACGTCTCTTGTTTCCCCTTTAATACCAAAGAAGTGAGACGAGGATTGTCTTATCGGCGCAGTGGATGATCATATATTAGGTACTTAAAGTATACAATTGGAACTTAATATTCGTTAACCCAATATTTATTACAAAACATATTAGTACTTATACTTTCCAAATACAATTAATTCAACTGAAATGTCTATGGATTATCTCCCCGTTAACCTAGTTTAATTTGTCCCATTTGATAGTCAGCAGTCAGTAAGTAAAGGCTACACGAGTCAGAGCAAATCGCAGCCCAGCCCAAAACCCCCCACAGCCAACATGACCCGGAGCAATCCACCAAAAAATCTAAACTAAAACAATTTCCTTTTCTTGCACTTTTAAGAACTCAAAATAAATCAATAGACTTTAGGTAAATTACACCCGGCCATGAGGGCCTATAAAGGGCGATAGACTGTAATGCAATATACTCAGCCTGTCCAGCCAGTGTCCAGTACGTCAGAAGTCTCTCGTAGTCGGCAAGGATCTGCCACGCCAAACTTCTCGCTCGACCAGCGCAGAAGCTCAGCCAATGGCAGAACCTTCCAGAGTCACCTGTCTGTTGAGTCTACATCAGTCATTTATGAGCAATATTACACTATGGGCTTACAGCTGTAATGTTTCCATTAATTTTCAATAGAGTCGTTACAACCCAGAATTGTCCGTGACGTATACTAACTCGATAGACAAAAGAGGTAGGTTTACCTTCCACTCGGTCCATTTCAACGAGTAGGTTTCTGATCGCCCGAACCCACTTGGTAGTGAAAAAGAGGTTTACATATCACTCCGTAGCGAAAAGTTTACCTTCCACCCAGCCCAATTCACCGAGTAGGTACCGCAGGTTTCTGGTCGCCCATACCCATTCGGTAACCAAGAATAGGTTTACCTTCTACTCGGTGCCGAGAAGAGGTTTTCCTTTCACTCGAATCATTTCACCGACTTATTAGCTTTCTGCTCGCACACTCGGTAGCGAAAACGGGCCTCCCCGATGGCTCAGTTGTAGCGTCCTCGCCTTGTAATCAAGTGGTCCAGGGTTCGATACCCGGTGGAGGCACATGGTACAGTGGTTCGGATCCCACTTTAACCACTTTAAACTCTAGGTCCAGTCCCGATGAGCCTTACTGTGCATAAAGTGGACTTAAAACACCAACTCAATCCAATCCAATCGGTAGCGAAAACAGGTTTACTTTCAATTCGGCCTATTTAACGGAGAATCTAAATGTGTACCTTAGCTTTTTACTCACCCACTCGATAGTGAAAAGTCTTTACCTTCCACTAGGCTACTTAATCCGAGTGCCTTGCTTCGAATTCTGGCTAAGACATGTACAGTTAGTTCACTGAGTTCGAGTCCTCATCGTCACCATTAACTTGGTGAGATACATTGATTGAACTTAAAATTTTGGGTGCGTCAGCACTTGGGCTATTTTGCACCGGCCCGTTACCATAACTAAAATATAATATAAAATGACTGTAATGTCGAGAGACTAAAATATTCTTACTTGGCTTAAAAGCTGAGGCTGTAAAGGGCTTCTCAGCACACAGAAGGACAAAATGCAGGACAACACATAGCCCTGCAGGGTATTATACTGTTCGTAGGTCCAGACGCCAAAGCCTCGTTAGTCTGCAAGATGCAGTCCAGGGTGTACTACGTGGAAGAGTGAGATAGAGAAACGACGTAGACGATCAAAAAAAAAAAAAAAAAATACAAACTGCAAATACTCGCTACTCTGACGTTTTGTATTTTGGCACTTGTATATTTTTATTGATTTTCTTTGCTTTCGTGCCTCTAGGCTGGCTAATCATGAGGATGAAGATGGTTGAATTGTAGATGAATGTGACTCATGCCCACACCAAGACTCGAATGTGGAAACGTCGTAGCGAGATCGTAAGTCCAGCCGTTCGACCACCCAAGCGACGGACTCTTGATGTTTTGAAACACCTGTTTGGCATCCTGTTAAGGCACCATGTTTTGTTCAATCAGCAAACAGCGAATGTGGTGGCTAACCGACATTGGTATTGTGGGGAGATTAGGCCTATACAATAAGCTGAAAGTAAATGTGCTTTATTGTGTTTCTATGTGTGTGACCGCGTACGTGCATACGCAAGGCAGGTCCACATCACTTGCGAGGTTATCAGCGTCTATGGCAGGAACATTAACTTCCGGAGCTCGATACAGTAAGAACTACACGATGGCTGTAGAGGAATTGTAATATTTCTACCAACAAACAAGCTGTATCATAATGCATGTTACAAGAAACAAAGAAGAGCATACAACAGACTCACTGTTAAAATCTGAAGAAAGAAGCATACACGGATAGAATCTGTATGACGGGTTGAACCGAAACCCCAGATGGAACCGAAATGTGGCGGAGAATGAAGGGAATAGTAATCATACGAAGCGTACACGAAAGAAGCATCAGGTTTATTGGAAGCCCCAGCGTTTTCTAATTACGCTGAAAGCTCAAAGATGTCTCGGCTTTTGTTCTATTTTTCAGCAGAGGATGATGGGGGACGGGGAACTCCCCCCCCCAGTTCCCCCTGACCTCCGTCTCACGGCTCTTGCAACTTTTGTCACTCGCTTTGCACGTGGGGAAATGCTAGTTGGGTCACATGGAGAGATTTTACATTCTCCTTGATGTGTATTCAGTGTTGCCATGTCATGGTGATAATTTCCAACTCCCCTCTTAATCATTCCTATGTGTGTTAGCATGGTAGGGTTAAAATCTCTCGACTCTAGAAACTAGTTATTCTGCTGGAGAAATAATTTAAAAGGTCGTAGTATCGAATCCCCAATTAAACAGCTCCCCCTTTCTCTCACGTATGCACGTGTATTGCAACCCTTACTACGCCTTGACTTCCTCCACCATTTGTAGTCCTTAGCCGCCCCCCGTGGCGGAGTGGTTAGCACTTTGTGCTACGACGCCAGGGGTCTCGGGTTCAATTCCTGGCCTGGGTATGGATGTTTGTGAGTGTCCATTCATCAATTTAATCATATCAGCACTCATCCCCATCTTCGCAAATTAGCCAAAAGTGGCACAAGAAGCGAAGTAAAATAAAGCAAATCAATCAATCAATATATAGCATTTAATCTTTCTCAATTATCCTTCTATTTCAGTATTGATATTCCTCTCTTTAAAAAAAATAGCTTCTCTATTGACATTCATTTAAGTGTCCGATGCTCTAAAGTACGTTATTCCCGGCCTTCAGTATCATAAGAGCACAGGCAGATTTCGAGTATATGCTCGGCTGATTGGCTGTTCCGAGCACCTGACTTTATTCGGTCTCCAATAGCATAAAAACGCGGACAGTGTAAAATGGCCAAATAAGACTGTATCTGAAACTCTGAGTAAATAAATAAATAAATAAAGAACATGCTCGTCTGATTGGCTGTTCTGAGCGCTTGGCATTATTCCCGGCCTCCAATAGCATAAAAGTGCGGGCAGATTTCGCCTCTGATTGGCTTCTTCCGAGCGCCTGGCGATTTTACCGGCCTCCAATAACATAAAAGCGCGCGAAGATTTCAGGAACATGTTTGTCTGTTTAGAGCGCTTGCTGTGATGTGTGAGAAAGACAACCCCGCAAATGTCCAATCTCGTCTAGGCCGTCTACTTCTTCCAGTGTGAGACAATAGCCTCTATGTGAAAGGGGATGTTTCACGCTCGAAACTACAACGGCCCTGGTATAACATCATGTAGCCACACACATATTCTAACCACAGTAATCCACCAATATCTCTCTGCTAAACAATACTTAACCCACAACTATTTGGCATTGGGTTCACTTTCCCCACGCAAATGCAGCACCTTTCGAGTAGATTAGGCTAGTTAAGTTCGATTCACTTCAATACCTAATGCCGTATAATTTTATTTTGTTACGACGTGCAAGGTTGGTGCTTGTGAAAAATGAAATGCCAACAGAAAGATGGGCACAAATTGGTTGGAATTTTAGGGCACCTTTAAGACCGAAGCGACAAATGAAACTTGTCACTGGAAACGATCCTTCAGACACAAATGCAGCATTTCGCATTACAGTGACAGGACAAGCTGCACTTGGCGCTTGCTTGTCACTCTAACTGTGTTTACTCGATCTGTTTGTCGTGCATGCGCAGTGTGTGCTTTTTCACACGCTAGAGGGACCCTTGTTGTTTTGTCACTTCGGTGTGAAGTCTCACTAAGGCCCGCTTCACACGAAAACATTTTCCTTATCATTTCTCGTAACATTTATGCTTATGGCATATTTCATGGCATTTCTCAAGGATAGAACCGGCTCTATTTCCGTAGCATTTTTCGTAGCATGAGCAATCACAGACGAGCTCTAGGTCACGAGTGTAGATGTAATGGCAGCCGAGTGAAATGCAAACAACGTATCACTTCACATTTTTAAAAGCCGATAACTATTCAACCGAGAGGAATAACGTTTCGTATAAAACGGTAGTAGGTACAAATCAATTCCGCTGCTTAAATACATACTTTATAGCGTGCACAGCACACGTATGGAAAATTATTTACTCGTTTCAACTGTAAACGTCATGCACTAACCATAGATGGTGCAACTCGGTGTGCCTTTTGTGTTGTATATATTATATACCGCAATCCCAAAAGCTAACCGGAATGACACATGAAATGCTTCCGTGTAAAGTACTGTCTACTATAAGATTTTTGGAAACATTTACATAGCATTTATGCTAGCAAAAATGATAAATGCTTCCGTCTAAGGTGGGCCTTAGACATGAAAATGACTTTTTCTATTCAATTGTGCCCATCCTCGGCGCCCTTTAGTGTAGCTGGTTCCAATTCACACCACGTTTCAAAACATGGTTTCTTCTGCGCTCAGGCAAGAGAAAAGTGGTAGGAAAATTAGCGTGGTGAACCCAATGCAAAGTACAGACATCTCCTGGTAGTCTTGTATCGCGTTTCCTTTCGTATCACTGCGGACGATGCGAATTACCGAGCGTTCCCTTCAACAAAAGCTCATTGTTGTGCTTGTTATCTCGTAAGCATGCTTCCCTCCCACGCCGTCCCTCCCCTTCACCCGACGGCGTTAGCGCGTTATGTATTCTTGGTGCGAGGCGAGGCCTCATTCTGTATGCCTGTCTTCGACTCGTTAGCCGTAATCATTTCTTGTAATGATGAGAACGCACGTTGTGAAAGGGAGGAACGGTTGTAAGTGAATTCCTTCGCCCCCCTCCGTTTCGTGAGCTTCTCCGCTACTGTTCGGTTGTTAGCCGGTAACTGCTGTGGTTAGCCGTTGCCGGATTAGCATTCTGGTGTTTTTGGAACGAATACTTTTTGTTCTTTCATTAGGTCGAGACGTCGTGGTCTTGTGTGTTCTGGGTCGATTCGAGACCGCACTCGAAGAGACTTGTCGATAAGATATAGACCAGCGTCTGTAATGTTGAGACAGGACTTGGCCTGTTTCGTCTCTACTTACAAAATATCATTATTCGGAAAGTTCCTTATATAAAGTTTACTGATTACAGTTACTTGGTTCAAACTGAGTTTCAGGAAAATTTTCTTGTGAAAAATATGAATGGTATTGTAATAAAATAAATATATGTAGACTTGCAGATGTTTTGTTCATGTTTCTTTATTTGTTTATAATATTACAACAAATAAATGATGGAACAAAGAATCAGCTTTGCTTGATTGGTCATTCATTTAATTTTACTCTTTTTGTGTATGCATATACCTTAAACACTTAACCTTATTAAACAACTACTTGTTTCTGTCTCGACCACCATATTCCAAGTAAATCAGCCATTCAACCAAAACACTAAAGTCTGCGCGCTCAATTAGACGAATTGCGATCAAGTCTGGCTCTGGATATTCTAAATATGACATGCAACGAAGCTTAGATTTCTTGCCAGAAGCGATTTCACAAAAATGCTTTTACCTCAGCACCCAGAGAATACACACACTTCGAAACCGAGTTGCCAAATTTAGCTTTTCCCCTACGTTACAAATTTTCAAGTTAACAATTTAAGTGTTTTAAAGTAAAAGTAACTGTTGATAAAAAGTAACTCTGTTACAGTTACAACTTCTTACTTTTAAAAGTAACCAGTTACAGTTAGAATATCTCAGAGAGAGTGAGGTTTCGTGTAGCTGCGTTACTAGTAAATAGTTACTTTCAAAAACGGCAAAATATATAATACTGGCGAACCACCCACGTTGTGTTACATTTATATGTTTGTTCATCAGATCATAGAAAACATCGAAATCAAGAATCCAATAGCAAATCGTCAAATTCTAGACACGTCAAGATACGTAGAATGAATTAGCAGCATATTTTTATGAATCATTAGTTCAATAGAGTATGAGCTGATATCAGAAATCGGCATTCATATTAATAGTTGAAATTATAAACGGTAGCCTACTTGTCATCAACAACAGGGCACAGTAGCGTGCCCAAGGGTGGTTGGTGGGGTTCATAGTCCCTCCCCCCTTTGGCCCGGTAGTCCTAGAAATATGTCGTCAAAGGCAGGGAAATGTGACAAAATGAGGGCTCGCTACTAAAAAAAAGAAAAAAAGTATATGAAACCCCGACTCCTGATTTTAAAAAAAAAGTCATGGGCACGCCACTGGCAGGCCATGTCAGTCATTTTCTATGAAATTTATTCTGGATACTGGTGGAAGATAACATATTGTCTTTTGGGCATGTCTATGAAATTACAATGTCCACTAGTAATAATGTCCATCGTTACAGTCTTTTTCTATATATCTCTAATTTACTACTGAGTGACGTGTTCCCTTTCATATTTCAGTAACTCAGTTGTGCACCATTAATACAGTACAATATCAGTTGGTATCAGAAATTAGGTTTCATAAAATACTAGGAGCATCCATTTGTCAGTTTATGTAGATCTCCTCAACCATAACCATGTCGAGATGTATAATAATACACAAGAGTGCCATCTGTTGAGAATGTTTGTAGGTAGGGATTTTCTTGTCACTAGGTCCGGGATTTGAGCTGTAAACGTGTCAAAATTTAGAAAACGTTAACCCGCCCCCCTTTCCTCTTCCCATTTAGAAGTTGAATTTCGGAAAATCCCTTCTTGGTGCAAGCTTACGGCATGAGAGGAACCCCCTCCCCCCCTAAACTTGAAGGTTTCTACATCCAGGGGTCTTGGCTGTTGATGAGCCAGTAGCCCCGTCTAGTTCGCTACACATTTTGACTCTTGTTTCGACTCTCGCATCTAATTGGTTGCAAAGTTCAACACCGAGCCGTCTACTTATTCGATTTGGAATCACGTAGTCAGGCACGTATCTAGAAATACATGTCGGGGGAGGATCCGACCAAGTGTCTCAATAATAATAAAATTTAATTAAATTAAAATAATACTATTAAATAAATATAATTAATATTGTATTATGATTACATGAATAGGTAAAAAGATGGTAAGAGAATAGATACGTAACAGCACATATTCATTATCTAGCTCACGTGTAGTTAAGATCGCCAAAAACATCTTCCCTGGCAAGGAAATTTATGTCAAATAGACTAGGGATGGCCAGATCCGGATCCTAGCGGATCCGAAATCCGGATCCGGTTGGTTCCGGATCCTTGGGATCCGGATCCTAAAATTTTTCGTATCCGTTTTGCCATCCCACATGCGCTTCTTGGGAAAGTAAGAATGTGCTTATAACATATTGTTACCCGCTAATATACATATATATATATATATATATATATATACATATATATATATATATATATATATATATACATACATACATACATATATATATATATATATATATATATATATATATATATATATAGTGTGTGTGTGTGTGCGTGCGCGTGCGCGATTTGTAATTAATTAATACAAGGGAGGTCTAAGTCTCCCCCTCCGATTTGCATGAAACTTGGCAGGTATATAGAGGTCCTCCCTCAAATGTCAAGATGAGGAGAAAACTAATAAACTAATAAGATTAATAAAGATGACATTACAAAACACTACAGCAGTAGTAAAGGGAAACAATGATTTTAGTCAGAAATTTGCAATAAATAGAGGAGTAAAACAAGGAGACCCATTATCAGCAATTTTATTTAGCATAGTCATGGATGAAATAATTCAGAAGTTGGAAATCAGAGGAAACATCTCAACAAGATTAAGACAGGTCGGTGCATATGCAGACGAAATAGTAATTATTACAAGAACTAAGCAATCAATGGTGGACTCACTAGTGAAACTAAAGCAACAGGCAATGAAATATGGATTAATAGTGAACGAAAAAAAGACAAAATATATGAGGTGTACAAGAACTAAAATCCAACAACAGTGGTCAGATCCTCACTTCAATTTGTCCTCATCTTGACATTTGAGGGGGTTTTGCCCCCTAAAACCGTTTTTTAGGTGAAACAAAAAAAACACGTATTTCTTCATTTGGGCCCGTTTATACACACACCTGCCAAGTATCATGGAAATCGGAGGGGCACAGTGGTCAGATCCTCACTTCAATTTGTCCTCATCTTGACATTTGAGGGGGTTTTGCCCTGTAAAACCGTTTTTTTTAGGTGAAACAAAAAAAACACGTATTTCTTTCTTTGGGCCCCACTATACACCTGCCAAGTTTCATGGAAATCGGAGGGGGACACATAGGTCAAATGCCCACTTAAATTTGTCCTCATATTGACATTTGAGGGGGTTGCCCCCTAAAACAGTTTTTTAGCCGAAACAAAACAAACACGTATTTCTTCATTTGGGCCCGTTTATACACACACCTGCCAAGTATAATGGAAATTGGAGGGGGACACAGGGGTCAGATCCTCACTTCAATTTATCCTCATCTTGACATTTGAGGGGGGTTTGCCCTGTAAACCCGTTTTTTAGCTGAAACAAAAAAACACGTATTTCTTCCATTGGGCCCCACTATACGCCTGCCAAGTTTCATGGAAATCGGAGGGACACAGGGGTCAGATCCTCACTTCAATTTGTCCTCATCTTGACATTTGAGGGGGTTTTGCCCCCCTAAAACCGTTTTTAGCTGAAACGAAAAAACACGTATTTCTTCCGTTGGGCCCCACTATACACCTGCCAAGTTTCATGGAAATCGGAGGGACACAGGGGCCAGATCCTCACTTCAATTTGTTTTCATCTTGACATTTGAGGGGGTCTTGCCCCCTAAAAACGTTTTTTTAGCTGAAACAAAAAAACACGTATTTCTTCATTTGGGCCCACTATACGCCTGCCAAGTTTCATGGAAATTGGAGGGGGACACTTAGATAACCTCCCTTGTTAGTCTTACACTTTGTAATTATATAACACTGCATATATTATAATGTTCTATTTTAATTTGTAAAACTGTAACTGTAGAACAATTGTATAATTTTTGTATAACATTTCTATCTTGTTATATGTGTTAAAGGTTTCATCCTGGAATGGAATGTCTCACATTTATGTGTGTTTTCATTTCCAATACATTGGAATGAATACATATTCGTTTCAATGGCGTTTACAAAATCACCTCTGACATTTTATGTTAAACAAGTAAGATTTTTTTTTGTGCACGAGTGTGTTAGCCGATGCGTAGCAAAGTATTTTAGGAACAACACTTGAAAAAAATTCTTGTAGGACTAACTAATGAAAAATTTCTTTGTAATCAAAGATCATAATACCTTTTAAGGTGTGGTAATATTATAATGGGATTGAGATATGAAACTGTCGGATCCGGATCCAGATCCGGATCCGAATGGATCCGGATTTTTCGGATCCGGATCCGTTTGGCCATCCCTAAAATAGACAAAGAATTGAATATTTATTGAATAACAAAAAAGGAGTGACATCGAATTGACGAAAAGTAAAGTTCCTGATTTAATATTTTATGCATATTTTCATAAGTAGTAGTGTGCATAAATCTTGGGAGCTGTTTTTCAAAGCGGTATGATCCCAATTCCTTGCCTTTCATTAAGTTCGGTGAAAATAAATAACCATCGATTATATAACAAACGCTAAAACAATTATATTTTCGTTATTAATTTTAGTTCTTGATTAGTCTTTCGGTTGGGGGTGGGGTCCGGACTTCCCTACGTCCTGGCATGTAGTGTAGTTGGTGACTGTACCGTTTGCACTTTGCTTTGGAGCGGTGTATTGTGTGGTGTATGATCACGTGGTGCGTGCTAACTAATCAAATGAACATTTAAAGCAGCAGACATACATTAGTTGAATCTTCTGAACTTGAACACCACATTTGGCCTACTAGGTTGAACGTCATTTCCTTGCACCAGCCTGACACCGGGATGCACCTGCACTTGTCAAAAAGTGCAGCGAACTAGACGGGGCTAATGATATAAGCTTTTTTTATAGGCAGCATATACATGTGTATTAATTTGTATTCATCTCCAGATATTATTAGAATAATTAAATCAAGAAGACTTAGGTGGGCAGGTCATGAAGCACAAATGGGAGAGGAAAGAAGAGTGTACAGGATTCTTGTTGGGAAACCTGATGGTAAGAGACCTGTAGGAAGGCCAAGACGAAGATGGAGGGATACGTTGAGATGGACCTAGAGGAAATCGGTAAGGATGGAAGAGATTGGATTGATCTTGCCCAGGAGATGTACAGATGGAAGGCTTGTGTTGCTGCAGCCATAAACCTTCTGCTTTAAGAAGGCTAGAGAGTTAGAGCAGATACATGTATAACCGCACAGACTTTCAGAGCGTAAAGGGGCCATCAAGGCAAACAACTTTCCTTACTAAAGGTTCTAAATTTGACGCCTCGTTTAAACGCTATGAACCCTCGAAAAATTGGAATTTTACTCCATGGGCGTAGCTTGACGTAAATAAGCAGGTATGTCTGAATTAGTCGCGTAATAAAATAATGTTGGTTTACGTAAAATTTTCAAGTGATATAGTTTACCAATGTATCGAATGAAACTAGGAGTATCTGAAGGCAACTATCGCTCTGATTTTCATTTCACGCACTTCTGTCTCCTCCTCAGAGAGCTGCACAACGGCCAGAATCGCTTACTAGGCCCGCCTGGTTGGTCGGGCGGGCGAGTAAAACTATATACCTGGGTTTTGACCCGTCAAGCATCGAAAGCCCACGGGTAACTGGAAGGCCTTGCAAAACGAAGCTCGCTTATCTTCAGCGAACGCTGATTCCGGTTTTGCACCGTCTCCAGATACATGAGTCACGCAGTCACCGTTGCCAACTTTTAGATTCTAAACTGTTCTAGGAGCACTTAAAATGTTCATCACTTTTATCAATTTGAAATTGCAGACATTTATTCCTTGCTAGAAAACATTTGTATCGCTCACACCCAGTGGCGGCGATTGGGTTCCAAAACTAGAGGGCCAAAGTGCAAATGTACGGGGGATGGGGGCAAGGATAATTAATTTCCCTTGGTACATGAGGTTAGCGTGGTGCAAAAGTAGCAAAAAGTGGGGAGGGGGGGGCAACTGCACTCTCTCGGCCCCGCCCCTAATTGCTGCCACTGCTGACACCTGTACAGGAGTACGAACCAAGTTTCGCAAAAAGTGCCATCGTAAATACTTTGGAACTTTGTGTGACTGGTGGTTGTTCTACATTATACTTTTTTGGGGGTGCTCCCCTATGGCGCAGTGGCAGTGTCGTCGCCTTGTAATCAAAGGGTACCAGGTTCGATACCCGGTGGAAGCACATGATGGTTCAGATCCCACTTTAAACTATAGGTCCAGTCCCGATTAGCCTTATTGTGCATAAATTGACCAAATAAATGAATCAATCAATCAAACAGATTTTCTCTCTGGTGTAATTTTGCCAATTCAATATCCGAATTAGTTGCTCAAGATCCCCCCCCTGAACACTAAGGCACGATGGTCCATAAAATGGAACATGAAATCAGAATTTGCATTATAAAAGGTTTTTGAATATTGTCATCTCTTTCAACAAATCGTCGTTCGCTAGTGTTGTTGCTAGTTATCTTGTTCTCAGACCGCATTGATAGTAACACGATACAAAATATAATTGTTAGCTTGTATTTTCACACGGGTGCAAATAACAGGCAATGCTATTTACACATTTCAACAAACAAACAACGTAAAAATGAAACCGACAGAAGATTTACGATTTCAAGACCAGAAAGGTGACATAAAATGAACAAGACACACAAACCTATTTCAAGACCATCGAAACAAATTTAGAAAATATGTGGTAGTTGGTTTGACATAATAATGACACTAATTTGAGAAGTTACAAAATCTTAGGTGCAGTGGCTTAGCAACATATCGCGAGGTCCTGGGCGAGATTTGAATGCAAGGCCCCATCGTTCTTTAAGTTTGAAATATCAATGTAAATCGATACACAGTCATCAAGGAAACGTCAGCAAATTATCATATTTATATAATAGCCTACAATAATAATTAATTTCTGACGAAAATTATATTTGACAGTACGCGACAGAGAAATTTACACTTGGCAGAGCTACAGTAACACGCTGCTGGAATTTTCATTAACCAAAGTAGTAGTAATAGTACGTTTTTTAAGATGTTCTTTAGGCAGTAGATAACTGAAATATCCTTAAGTGTGCTAAACTTTTTTTAAAAAAAATCAGAAATACAAAGTAAGAATCTTGAAATATAACCTATACATTATTTAATGAGTCGTTCTTTGTTTCCTCATTTCGAAGTTTGTAGGATGTAAATGTCACAAACCATGGCTTAAGTAGAAAATATGGAAGGACGCACATAAAATGTCAGTGCTTGATAGAGCGGGGGGAAGGGAGTGCGCTAAATCACAATCCTGTCTAGGGGCCCAATGTATCTACCTACAAGCTCTTCTACACAATCGGTTTCAACATCAGCAAATCTTAAAACGATAGTCATTTGCACAATAAATGTGAAATGTTTGGTGTAATCAACTGATACAGCTAATTTGACCTTTTTTTAAAATTAGCAATTTTGACTTTTTTTAATTAGCAATTTTGACTTTGTTGCACATAAATTGTACCAGTTAACTTTGAATTTTAGGACTTAGATGATAATAATAACTGTGAATCTCATTTTGTTGTTACGTCTTAATGTTCTTGTAATATTAAATATTTGACGCAGTGGCGTAATAAAATCGTAAAGTACGCGTCCGCAAGAAATAAACTTGGGTCCCTCAAGTACAGTCAGCTTCTTCCAGGAAATTTACGTAATTACTTAGAATGGCTGGTTGTGGCTGCACTTACATTAATAACTATACAAATCGATGCTCTAACTCTGAATTTTCACATATTACAACATATCTTTCTTTGACATTTATGTATTCAAAAGAAGAAAATACAAATACTTACTTATCCCTTCCCCCAAACAGAAGGCGGTACAGAGAACACTGGAAGTTAGTGTAGAGCTATCAAGGAGAAGAAACTTTCCTAAAGCACTTGATTTCAGATTTAAGCACATTCCTGAAACATAGAACTTGATCAGGAAATTCGGAAGATAAATCATCTTCGTGCCCGTTACAGAGGGCAGGCAATAGCTTCGTCTGAAGTTGTAGGAACGAAGGAAGAACAGCTAATATTATCCATACCTTTCTTGAGTTTAAAACACCGGAAGCATTTAAATGCCCCATACTTTGCTCCGTGGCAGTTTGAGGTACTTTACCATTAACATATTAAAATCGGGTAGGCTATGCAAGGTCACGACACAGAAGAAAAATGGATAAAATTGTCCAAGCAATTTTTGCGTTGATGTTTCACATGAGAAATTAGAATTATTTTGACTTTTTCGGGGCCCCTTAGGCTTAGAGCTCCCGCCCGCCTCTGATTTGACGTATTCATTCAAATTATAACGTTAAGCTAGAATATAAAGCCAGTTAAAAATGTCTTAATTTTATTGCCCACAAAAATTAGCCTTTTCTATCTTTCTCACTTCCATTTATTACGTTTTTCGTATCAACCTCATAGGGCGCGAGGCCCAGGGTGGTCGCCCACTTCGCTCACCCCTTGCTACGCCAATGATTCTACAACCTCAAGGCACCTGCGCCTAGCAGAAATTCAAATATTTCCATGCGTGGTGAAATATAATGGCCGTTGGCAACACTGACAGTAGTGCTCGCCGTCTACCTGCAAGAACTACATCGAGTCTCACGAGTCTTCTTAAGACCCGGGTAATAGAAAAACCTGGCAGGCATCGAAGCCTGTGCAACACTGTGACGTGAAGCTCGCTTGCGCGATGTCGAACACCTGGGCTTGATGTGCGTGTTGCATATTATTGTAGGCGCGCCTCCTCGCAGACGGGTTTTCTCCGGGTCTTGTGCAGGCCTCTGCTCCTCCTCAGTCTGGTCTCGAAGGGTCACATCTTGCTTGTTCTCGTCTCGATCTTTCAAGTGGCGTCTCGAATTCGCCTCGAAATTCCATCTGAACCAGAGTCGCGAACGGGACCTGATTTCTGAGAGTCCGTTGACTGTAAGGAATGTGAAAATTTTGTGTAAGTCAAAATTGGTTTACTATGAGACTTACTAATGACATGATGGTAGAGTCGGTCCGGTTGCAATCCGAGACAAGACCGACAATGAGATTCTTGCAACAAAGTAAAGTTCATTATTTTCGTAATTGTGGTGCGAAATGATTCAGGTCAGGGATCTTGGTGGACCAATTAACCTCTAGATGTTTGCCATGGTCGAGAAAATTAATGTTGTTTTACAACCAGCCCGTGATAGTTTTAGGTTAGTGCATCGCATACAGACTTGGACTTTAAGAAACAACTTACAATAAACCAATGACGCTTAATTCTTCATGACTGGAGAAGTTAAACATATCGCGGAATGGAAGTTACAAAAGTATGTATTGGTATTAATAAGATATTGAACATTTAGGATTTAACTACTGTATATAAAAGAATAAAATAATACTATCAACTTTCTAGATTTGTATGATTTTTATTATCTAAAAGTATAATACAAAGCTGTGCTGCTATCTATTAACGTAACATACAAACTAGAGATCCTTACAACTTAATTGGTCTAGATTAATTTCTGTGATCGGCTGGTCGGAACTGAACCTATAGTTTAAAGCGTTAGATATAAACCCGGGACCTCTTTATTACAAGGGGACAGCATTACCACTACACCATAGGTTTTGATTGATTTTTGTTATTTAGTGTCACTTTCATGCCACTTTTGGATAATCGCTGCGATGAAGATGACTGATGGTATGATGAAATTAATTAAGGGACACTCACAAAGAACACCTGTGCCGAAGCCTGGAATCAAATCCGGGACCCCTGGCTTCGTAGCGCGATGCGTTAACCACTCCGCCACGGAGGTCGGCCAGTACACCATCTGGAAGGTAGGCAGGGTCTAACGATAAATCTTCGATTGACGTCCGTTAGAGTTGTTAGGGAGCGATGGCTGTTCTTATAGCAGTGCTGTCTAGTGAATGTCTACTACGGGTTTGAAACCGTGGAAAAATCGTTAATTGCAGTAACCTATTGATGCAGAACGTTCAATAATGTTGTGCTCTTGCTATAACAGAGCAAACGCCGTGAATCTTTTCATCCCCTCTCCCCACCAACGCAGCAAAAGTTTTCTGTCGAACTATCAGGATGAAGTTTCCGAAGCAGTAAAATGTTTGCCCTTTTTTTATCTTCTTACAGTATTGTGTAGTGAACGAATTAGCCTCGCTTTTCGTAGACGACCCTATGAACAAAATAAATGTCTAGAGTTTCCCTTATCTCACGAGCATTAATCCCCTTCGTTGTCTTCCTCCCCTTATTTGCTGCTTTCTCGAATGCGGACAGGGAACTTCTTAAATTAACTCCTTGTCCGGGTCATTGCATCTTCTCAGATGCTTGCTTGCTCTTCGTCTTTTCTCCGGGCGCCAGAGAACTTGGTCTTTCAAGTTTCCTCGAATCGTCAAAGCTCGAAAAAGTTTCGCCCGGCGTCTCGGGTGGGCCCTATTGAGTAGCGGGCCCGGTTCCGTGGTCGGAGAGGGAGGCCTCCGAGGTGAAATTATCCGAAACCTTTATTGAAAAGTTGCAAGGAAAATATCGTTTTCCTCTCCCAGCGCTTGGAATTCTAATGAAGTGGAACCTTTTCGTTTCGGTTTTTTTCATTGTTTTTTTTTTCCTGACTGTCCTCATTCATTATTCAATTAAAAAGTGTAGAAGGGAGAGACGCCCATTGGTTTTCTCTGCCGCAGATCTTGGCTCTATTATGATTGGTGCTGGAAATAGACAAGGGAGTTTACGATTTGTAACATCACACGTTAGATTTCTTCATTGATTTTGAGAAAGCCTTTGATAAGTTGTGTCACAAAACGTTATTACAAGCTTGTACGAATATACCTATTTGCATTGATAAGTAATTGAATTAGTTGTTGAACAATGTTTTGATTGAGCATAATATTATGTACAATCACGAGGAAGAAGAACAAATTAGTTCAGTAGTCTGTTGTTTATCACAGTAGACTTCAGATTCTTCAGGCGCCATGTTGAAGGATTATTATACCTCGTTTGTAGTTTATGTACAAAATGTACTTTATTGTGTCTATCCTTGTTATCTTGTACATAAGGATTCTAAACACTTACTCGGAACGTTTCAAAGAAGACTCAAAAAGTTTGGTCAATAGAACTAAGCCCTAACGAGTGAACTAACTGGCTCTCCACCTGCAACAAGAATTTGGCCCAGTGAAGTTACACATGCCGAAGAATAGATTGATTTTGGAGTTATACCACTTTGAATGCACATGTGTACTCTTTTCTTACGTCACGTTTCTACATTTGTCCTGACGATATGGCTGAATACATGAAGGGGCAAAGACAAAAAAACGTACACCCATGCCCACACCGGACTAAAACGTGAAACACTCCGCCAGAGCAATGGCTTCTTATGTAGATATGGCAATCCACGACTTATTTGAAGTTCACGACTCGATAATACAAGATTGTTCTTATTTGTCAGGAAGATATCCATATACGCTTCAGCGACAGATATGCAATTTCTGTTAAAATTGCAGTCGCACCTCGTTACTTTCAAAACTGTAACTAAAATTGGCATGCGCTTGTTTTCTTCACTTACCTTTCTAATATGAAGCCTATAATTTCAAGGATGTTTTGTATTTTTCAAGATTAAGTCATTTCTGCGAGTGTTGCCATCTTTTGAGCTACTGTGAGATTATTGTCTCTACCTTGTAACTTGATCCGTCTTAATTTTTTTAACTGGACCAAAGATCTATCAGCCTGGAGGTTTTAAGTATATTCGGAGGGAACTGTTCAAACTTGAATTTAGCCTCCGAATGATCATAAAGGTCGTTGAGGGTGCGTTGTATGAACAAGAAGTCACTCTAGTCTGCACACTTAATATGGAGAGGGCAGGAGTAACTGCTTTTCATTATATCCAGACAGAAGCTGCGTGTGAAGATATCACCTGTAACGAGACCCCAAGTCTGCTGTGGGTTTCCCAAGATCTTTCCATCGTGTTGTCCACTTAAGGTATCTTCACCCCCTCCCCCACCCTTTCCCCGATAGCTTCCTCCCATTTTCTTTCCTGCTGACATGTCACATCCTATTACCCGGCTATCTCAGACCTATCAATCGTTGCGCCCTCCTTCTCGAGGGTGGAGACTTTTGCAAACACGTGGAGTGTTGTGCGAGGCTGGACATCAGCGTGTAAAGATGGGAAGAAGGAGTGGGAAGATGAGTGTACATCATGGGATCCGCTGCAGGGGATGTTGAGGAGAAATCAATACAGTGGCGAAAAATAACATTAGATGCTGGCTGGCTTCCTGTTTTTTTCCAGGGTAAGGAACAGGACAGGGAATGTTGAAGGAGATGTGAGGTACTGGAAGAATTTACAGTCTTCAGTATCTCTCTCTCTTTCTCTGTGGTGATGGTGGAAAATTAGGTGTCTTTAACTCAGCGTATTAAATTAATAATGTACAGTCACCGGCAATAAAAGCTGGACACCTAGATCCTGAAATACAGTGAAACTTCTCGTAACGGACACCTCTAAATTACGGACATTTTTAAATTTCCCGGCAGAAATACGTGGGGTTTAATGGCAATATTACTTCTCAATAACGGACATTCTTAATAACGGACGCGGACACTGAAAACTCCCTCCCCAACACAAATAAAACTTCTTAATAACGGACAGCCTGAAAGAAAACGGTCGCAATTCCTGGAATTCGACACAACAATGGCCAGTATTTCGAACTAGCGCGCATTGTTTCATGTTACACCGAACGTATTTCTTTTTAAAAGTGCAGACAGTATTCTTTGTGGTTATCTTGAGGAGTTTGTGTCACTTCTGCTACGATGTCGCAGAAACGCAAACGACTGACTTTGAAGGAAAAAGTTGAACTCATCAACGTCTACGAGAAAGAGAAACTTAGTGTTCGAGACATGGCCGTGCGGTTTGTAGTACAGTGTTTTGTTCCTTGACTGTAGAAAAAAACAAAAAAAAAACATTATGTTCGTAAAGTACGTACTGTAATATGCTTATCTATTGCATAACATCCTACCCTTTTTGCCTGTCCGTTATTGAGGAGTTTTACTGTACTCGCTTTCCTGAAAGGCGTTATGTTTGTCTAACTGTACGGCGGAGGTAGAAGTTGCCATTGAAAATTTGCTATTAAAATCCACTTTTCGCCGTAGAGTTAGGCAACACACATAACGCCTTGCAGGAAAGCGAGGATTTCAATATCAAGGTGTCCCATTTTTAATGCATGTGTCTGTAGCTAGAAGATACAAGGAGAAAAAATTGTTGATCACTATTTTCAGTCACTTTAATTTCACATCCATGGCGCTTTCACGGAGAGAATTTCCACTGGAGGTGCTTTGGCAGTTTTATTTCAAACCTAGAGCCTCAAATCACACAAAACAAAATGGACGAATATAGTGTTGGACAGTGTCGTAACAAGGGGTGGGCGAAGTGATACATAGAAGTGAGAATAATAGATGGAAAAGGCTAATTTTGGGGGCAACAAAACTAAAACATATTGTTTTATGTGTCTTTAAATTCTAGTTAAACGTTATAATTTGAATGAATACGTCAAATCAGGGGTGTAACATGCAGTCGGGTGGGCCCAAAGCTTAAGGGGGCCGGAAAATTAAAAATCATAGTATTTCTCATGTGAAACATTACTCAAAAATTCACATGCTTGGACATTTTTACCCATTTATACTTTTCTTGAATAAAAAGCACTTTGTCTTGTATTTTCTTATTTCTCTTGACGTTGCACTTCCGATTTTAACATGTCAACGAAGCACCGACTGCCACGAAGCAAGTGTGAGACATGGAAATGCTTGCGTTGTTTTCAATTCAAGGAGATCGAGTTCAAGCAGTTCATCCTTCCTTCCTACAGCTAGAGATTGCCCTCCGTAACGAGCACGAACATGATTTATCCTCCGAATTTCCTGATAAAGTTCTAAGTTTCAGGAATGTGCTTAAATTTGAAATCACCTCGACAACATCCATAAGTGCTTGGGCAAAGTTTCTTCTTCTTGATAACTCATCAAAACTACAAGTTTTCTTCTTCTTGATAACTCATCAAAACTACAAGTTTTCTTCTTCTTGATAACTCATCAAAACTACAAGTTTCCATCATTTTCTGTTTGTTTCTTACTCTTCCAGTAAGAGTCACGACGGAAGAACTATTTTTCTCAGAATTGAAACTTACGAAAAATTCCTGTAGGGTAGTGTAGTAGTATGATTCAGGCCAAATTCTGCGAACTCAGTATTCTCGCGATATGCTACTACGCCACTGGTGATGGACAATGTGAGAGCACACCAGTGGCGTATCCTGAGTCGAAGATCTGGGCTGTCTCACTATGTCACGTGGTCGTAGGCTCAAAAGAGATCAGGTTGCCAACTCATAGGAAATCAGGTTGCCAACTCATACGAAATCAGGTTGCCAACTCATACGAAATCAGGTTGCCAACTCATAGGAAATAAGGTTGCCAACTCATAGGAAATAAGGTTGCCAACTCATAGGAAATAAGGTTACCAACTCACAAGAAATCAGGTTGCCAACTCCAAAATCACCACCATCATTTCAATCATATGAATAATTTCTCTAGACTTCAGACTTCGCATATAGCCTAGCTAGCCTAGAATATACGCTAAACTTTTCAATTTAGATCTACTTGCAACTACTGTGATAAGTGAGATCAGGAAAGATGGTAGTGTGCCAAGTCGGGCGAAAGGTTCCAACGGGTGGGGTTCCGTTCGAATTTGTTATGCCTCTCCCAGTACATGGATGATGAGGGTAATGATTGTGAGAACAATGGAACAATAGCTGGAGGATTATGGTTGCAAAAAGCATGGTTCATGGAAATCGATTGCTTTCAACTTTCACTTTTGCTTTATGTCACGTCCCACGAAAATTGTTATTTTTCTTAGCTCTTTCTTTCGAATCATCTCGGATTCAATACAAGGTGCATTGCACTTGCAGATCGTGCATCTGCAAAAATCGTGAACTATCAAGTGAAGCCAAACCCTTTACAAATTGTTGATACTGTGACTAGTTTTCAAATGAAAATACTGTATTTCTAGTGGTATTTTAGCTAGTATTAAACGTAAAAAAACATAGACTTAATGTATTTTTCTACTGTTCATGGAACGCGCCAGGAAACGCCTGAATCTCGGACGACTCGCTGAAGAAATCTATATTCTAACTATTGTGTAAAATGTAACTAATTTTATTGACAGGTATTTGAAATTATAAGTGCAGTACAAATTATAAAGTGAAATATTTTACAAATTCACTATAATATTAATTTAACTCAAAACTTGATTATAAACAACAATTTTTAGTTTCACCTCCAGGAGCGAGAAAAATAAATTGAACGGCATTGGGAGTGTCACTACTCATCTTAGCGACCCCGAAAGCTATGGATTCCACACTAATATCGGTCGTTTTCGATTATTTTTACATGTCACCCCCTTCCCACCCCCACCCCTAGGGATGCCAGGGGTGTCTTACCCCCACAGTATTTCTATCCAGATTGTAAGTCAAATGTGTACCAAGTTTGGTTGAAATTGCTCCAGGCGTTCGAGAGTTATGCCGGAACATACATACATATACACACATACATCCATTTTTATACCTATAATAGATTTGTTAATAGATGTAAGCAGATGGTTAAGTGTAAAAAAAGCATTGATTAAAGCTTTAACTTCGCCACAAAAGCCAATAAATAATATAAATAAAATATGAACAGTTCATTAAACTAATGATCAGACCACTTCGTTAAACCAATCGTTGGAACGGTTCATTGAGGAATCATAAAAACAGGACATACGAATGATTGAGAACTCATACGAACGGTTCCCCTTTAATGAATGGAATCAAGATCCCTCATAAAAATCCCTTCACACCCTGCCACCTCACGAATCCCTAGTTCGGAGTCGTTACATCGTTTGATGGTTCTTAATAAAACATGTTCCCCATCGCCGCCAGATCGTTGTTAGGTGTGTAAATTTTATCGACTGAAGTGGTCCTGCGAGGGACATAAACAGTTCCGGAGACCCTATTTTATCCCCGGATTGGGAGACGTGGAATCGTACGGTTCGGTCCTTGCCACTGATGTGTTTGTTGCGTCAATAATGCAGCGATTGTTGAGTCTGCAGACTCCCAAATAGTCTGTGATAGTCTAGAAATCCTAGAGTTAATGGAGATTCTAATGATGGAAGTTGTGAACTTTAACCTCCCTTTCCTGCATAAATTAACTATTTGTTTTTATTGGAGGGGATACCAGGGTACGTCAGTGCTGGAACTACGTGTTCGTACACAGACTGATAATTGAATGGGTGAGAGAAGGAAGGAAAAAATCCACTTTTTGGTCATTTTGAACTGATATAGCCATTTTATTAATTTAGCTAAGCAGCATCAACAACTGACACAGAAAAAGCAAATATTATCCCTCTCAGCACGTAGTGTCAGTAGGAAATATAATTGAGGGGAAGAAGGAAAACATTCCTGGAATGTTTGCCTTTTAGCTCTCAGCACATAAACATAAATACAAACAGCATAAATCAACAAATAATCAACAGCAATGGTGACCTACACTGTTTAAGAAGAGTACTAAGAGCTTCCAAAGCAGAGAAGTGTTGCAAATTAACAAGTAGAGGCATCTCATATACAAAGAAGAAGAAGGATATGTGACGGGTTTAGACCAGAGATAGCCATTTGACTTCCGCCTCGCGAGGCCCGGCCTCCGAGTTG
Organism: Lepisma saccharinum; assembly: GCF_977018435.1. Classification (NCBI taxonomy): domain Eukaryota; kingdom Metazoa; phylum Arthropoda; class Insecta; order Zygentoma; family Lepismatidae; genus Lepisma; species Lepisma saccharinum. Next base: position 68,646,894 of record NC_139233.1, read on the forward strand.
AAGGTCGGCCTCACACTGCCTCAGCCTCCGAACTAAACTCGGCCTCAGCCTCCAAGCTCAAGGTCGGCCTCCAGCCTGACACGGCTTCAGCCTTCGAACTCCCATCTCGGCCTCCGGCCTCACACGGGCTCAGCCTCCGACCTCAGCCTCCAGAGGCTGGACATCTCTGGGTTTAGACTGTTTTAGGAGTGAAGTATTAAAACTCTACAAAGGCGATGGGATTGTTTCCTAGTACTAATGGTTACAGTAGGAAAATTCCAATAAACAATTAAAAAATTGAGGACGTGTATAAAATTGTCCATTATGTACCAGACTACTGGTAAACATACTACATGAAGCACAGTCAGCGGCGCCGATTGGGTTCCAAAACTGGGGGGGGGGGGGGCAAAGACAGTATATTTCCCTTTGTATATAAGATTTAGCATAGTGCGGGGACAAAAGTAGCGAAAAATGGGGGGGGGGGGGCAACTGCCCACCCTCGCCCTCCCTAATCGCCGCCACTGGCCACAGTGGTTTGGTAGTATTAGTGTTGATAAACCACGCTTAAGAGTGTCATTTTACGACACATACATACATGCTGTCATACAACTAAAATGTATGACAGGATTTTATCATAGCCTACATCCATCCAGTCTACATATACGTAATAAACATTCTGATACCGACTAGCCATACTGTATAGAGAAGACTCTTCAAAGTAATGTTCATGTTGCAGGTTCACCCTTATTTGAAGGAAATGTTGTGTTACTAAAAATTTATTGTCGAGAATTGCTGTCAGAACATTTATCTTGCATTCATAGTTACGTTATAACAACTAATAACTAGGCTGTAATTTAAAAACTGCATTTATTTCTTGCTACGTTCAAGTGAGAACCAAAAGGAAACGATTCCATGATGTTCTTGTAACTATGTCTATTTACATATTAACAATGCACAAAGAATAGTGCTTTAGAATTATTGTCAGAGCTTTGTAGTATAATTTCACAATAGAAAGTTTTTTTTTAATTAATAAAGTATTTTTAGCCCCAGAACTATTTCGTTGATTTCCCAAAAATTGCACTCTGTGGAACCTGTCCCTTTTCTCTCACCCTTTCAATCACTTTTTAGCCGCAAAAACTCAACATTCATTACCTCACACAAATATCTTTCCTAAGTTTTCACCGACTTTCCGATGACGTAATGGTAACACTGTCGACTTGTAATGAATGGGTTCCGGGTTCGATCCCCGATGGAGTCGTATTTGTATTTTTGTTATTTATCGTCGCTCTTCTAACACTTTTGGCTAATCGCGTCGTTAAGGGTGTGTCATGACTTGTTGAAATTGATGAAAGAACATCCATGCCCAGGCCAGGATTCAAACTCCCGAGTCGGCCGATTGGTGCATAGTGGTTCGCAACGCATTTTAAGGTGTAGGGCGAGTCCCGTTGATCCTTCCTGAGAATACTCTCTCTCTTCTCTCTCTCTCTCTTCTCTCTCTCTCTCTCTCTCTTCTCTCTCTCTCTCAAAGCCGACTTTCAACTTTTGACAAATTATTCACTGCTCTATACATATCGATTTTCATTTTCGCGAATTGTTATCGTATTTGCAACACATGCTAGTAAATTTAACTTTTTTTGTTACAGAACCAGCATTAATGTAAATTAATATTTGTCGGATATGTGAACTATCCGAAGTACCTCATCAGTAGCGCAAGGATTACATGTGCGTATGACCTTGTAATGGTGCAGATTTTTGCCATTTCATTAAATTTATTATTCGTCTATTGTTAGCGAACAGCTTTGACAAATACTTGAAATATTATTAGTTATACCTTGCTAATAAGATGATACATGTTCTCAGTCTCAAAATAGTCAGTCAGTTGTGTTGTCATCGATTACATTGATGACGTGTGAATGCATAACACGTTGCAATTCGTCTGCGTTTGTGGCTTCCATGAATGCAGGTGCGCATGCGCTAAGTGGATGAGTCCAGTGGCAAAATAGGGGAGGCGGCTGCAAGTGGAATGCAGTCGATAGAAGTCCACTGAAAATCGTCAGGTGCTGACGCAACATTGAAGTTTTTTTTTTAGACGTATTAAATATGCCAACAGTACCTAAAACAACTCGAACCAAGCGCGTCATGGTCGAACAATGCTTGTATCAAGAACAAGTTAACATTTAAAAATCTAATGGAAATATCAGTGTGGGATTATTTTTTTCTTTCCATGTAATAAAATTTACCTTCGTTGCTGGAGTACTTTGGTCTAGTCGGAGGATGGGGGGGGGGCTCGCTGAGAACCCCTCCCTGTAAATGTACACATTGATCTGCATAGTGTATTTTCAGTGTGAATTCTTATTTATTTTATTAACAAATGAATTTAATAGGAATTGTAGCTTTCCTGGCGACGTGATTCGAACAAGTGACATTTCATTGGAAATGTTTTTACAGCTATTTCATACTTCGCCCCTCGTTTTGATCGTCGCGATTAACCTAGAGGGCAGAGAAGAGACATAAAATAACAAAAAATTACAAATTCAAAGTAATATATTCAAAGTAATATTTGAAGTTTCTTGATTTGTTTCCTGTTGTACACCTCCTCCTCAATCTTTTGCGCTTTATTTTTATGTTATTTTTGAGTCACATCTGTCGCATGTTTTTCCTCACTTCAACTATTTTGTATTTAACATAAAGAGCAAAGCATTCCAGAGTCATTTCCAGGCGATAGATAGGCATCATTCATCCTTTCTCTCTCGCTTTCCCCAAGTGCCTACAATCGAATCCAGCGCATTGCAAACGTTCTTATGTAGCGACTACCTGTTGATTCGACCTTGGCCACGTTTCCAGCTTCCGCCGCTCCCCGCGAGGTGGCACTAGCGTACGCACGCTCGCCGCTTTTACTACCTCTGGGGCCCGTATCGACTGGCTGCGGAGATCTCAAGGCTACAGCATCCCGGACGCGGCATGGACCACTCTCTCCGGAGAGGGTGAGAAACAGGATCTTCCTCCTGCCCTATTTTCTTCTGCGCAAGTTTTGCCGGTCGTTCGTGATGGCATCACAGGACAGGGTGTTGTTAAAGTACACTTGTCTTGTAGCTAGCTGATGGTCAGGTTGTAGAATTACATGATATTACGATTTCTTAACGCGGTATGTTCTCACTGCACACTTGGAAACAGAACATTTAACATGTCTTCATATGTTCCAATCTTACATTCTAAATCTCCCGTTGGAACATTGTGCTTTCTGCACCATGTATCTAACAACATAATTCGAGTCTTGTAGTTACTTGGTTGAGTCTAAAGAGTAACGCTTCTCTTTTAGTGTTAACGCTTCTCTTTTAGTGTTAACATGCACCTCCTTTTCTCTACGAGTCTCTGGGTCAGTGACGATGCTAATTTGGGGGGGGGGAGAACGGCCAACCAGAAAGTATCTACCCCAGCTTGGATCACATCTCATTCTCTACAAGCAAGTTCCTTATCAGAGCCGTTGAAGTTCCCGGCGTGATCCTTCCCCTTTCACCTAAACTGTTGCGTCACAGCAGGCGCTCGGGACAACTATTCAAACGAACGTTTTCTCGAAATCTGCCCGCGCTTTATGCTATTGGAGCCCTGGAATAAGGCCAGACGCTCAAAACATCCAATCAAACGAGCATGTTTTTAAAATCTGCCCGCGTCTTTATGCTATTGAATTCAGAGAGTAACGCTAGGCGCTTGGAACACCCGATTAGGCAAGCACAATGATACATGCCAGGCATTGACCATGTTTCGAACCTAGGCCATCTGACTTTGCCGCGCGTTATGCTGACCACTCCGCCACACAGGCCGGCGTAAAAATATGGGAACAAATCACTTTATATTAATAATTTCACTCCCAAGAGTTAATTGAAGCTTTAATATGAATTCCACTGTCTATATATAGCATATACTTTTATCTTTTTTCACTATAACTTATATATATATACGAGGTGTGGCTAAAAAAAACCGGATTGATGTTGCTGTTGACAAACGGCAAGCGCGTCAAGGTCAAGCGGTGCATGAGTGTATAACGTGATATCCTGCCTATCGACTGTGTGATTGCCCAGGTTGCGCGGCGCTCAGTTCCGCTGTAGCTTGTCGACGAAGTGAACCGTACATCTGTGCCCCGTCGGAAAAATGTTAAGTGTGAAAGCGGGAAATCCGCCACAGAAACTTATGGTTTGTTGAAGTATACGGAGATGAGTGTTTATCACGCACGCAAGTGTTTGAGTGGTTTCAAAGGTTTAAAAAGGGACGAGAAGTGATTGCGGACGACTCGCGTCCTGGACGGCCTTGCATGTCGAAAACGGAATCAAACATTGCAAATGTCGGTGAATTGATTCGAGAGGATCGTCGCTTGAGTATTCGAGCTATTGCAAAACAACCAACATTATTACATTAAGGTGCTGACGACCCTTCTTGAGCGAGTAAGAAGACGTCGACCTGATTTGTGGAAAATCAAGTCATGGATTCTTCATCAGGACAATGCTCCTGTCGATACGGCATTGTCAGTCAAGGCTTTTTTGGCCAAGCATGGGATCCCTGTGTTAGAACATCCACCCTATTCGCCGGGTATCACTCCGTGCGACTTTTTTTCATTCCCAAAGGTCAAATCAGGACTGAAAAAGAAACTGATTTACTACCGTAGAACCTGTGAAAACAAAAGCGACGGAAGTCATGAACACGGTTTCAGAAAATGATTTCCAGCACTGCTTCCAGAAATGGAAGATTCATATGGAGCGGTGTATCGATAGTTCAGGGGAGTACTTTGAAGGGGATAATGTTCGTATTGTACAAAATTACCAATAAAAGATTTTGTAGCAACAGTCCGGTTTTTCTAGCCACACCTCGTATAACTATAACTTTCTCTCCGTGGTGTTTAGATGTTGTTCAAGTTCTGATGATAAGAACTCGCACATCTTCTAATTCTTGCACGTAATTGGAGATAATTCTCTGAATCCTGTAAAGAGCACAGTCTGAGATTATTTCTCTACAGTTGAAAACGCAATTATTTTGTATTGAAATAGACACACCGTCGAGACATATATTGGCGGCCGTTTAATTGCCAGCCAGCGTGAACTATCTTTGTGGTGAAGTGTTCAAAATGAAAAGAAACAATGATTTTGCTCTTTGATTGATTAAAGTTCTAGCTTCAAATTTATTCTGAAGTTGAGTAGTGCGTATGGTTAAGATACTAAGGTCCAGATATTCCGAATGCAGTGTCAATAATTTGTTGAGTTAATTACATGTGTATACATAACAGCGTCGTATCTTCCCTAAGAAAACAGTTCCGTGTGTTTTATTAACACCAAAATAAGCACTGTTTCGATATAAGAACTTTTTTTTCTGCGGCGGCCACGTCGAGATTCAAGCATGCAGCACCTAGCCTTCACTGAACCAGACTGTGCTACGCACTCGTTTTGTAGGACTACCTTGAGAAACAGCTAATTTTCCTTTCGCTGCGTCTGCACCAGAATCTGCTGGTCCATTTTTAATCTCCCTTCCTTAGGATGCTGCGCTGGCAGGAAGATTTCCAGATTTCCATCTCGTGCATTCAGCAAAAAGGAAGCTGCTCGTGATTAAGGGGGAAACGACAGAATCTGCCGGGAGAGATTTATCGGCAGGAAATTAGTCTCCAGGCGGCGCCACATGTTGATTGCCCTGGAAGCTTGGAATTATGGAGGAAGGACGCGAACTTTGCGCCGAGAATTTGCGAAACAAGAACAAAGGGATTGGCTGTATAAGCTCAGCATTTCCTGCAAAGTTAGAACGATGCAGCCGATTCATAAGGGGCAACTTTCTTAAAGGCATTCGACTATTCTCCATGCACTGTAAGAACATTGTAAACAAATACACGTGTCTTCTGAGAAATCCTATTGGTTGTTCTAATAGCAGCTGCGCATGAATCTTTCGCGTTGGAATAGAGTGCATGTCATAAAGCCGTACCACTCAACGTAGCTGCTATAATGAAGTTCTGGGACGTTTATTACGATCAATGGGCAAAATAACACCAGAAATGACAGTGGCGCAACCACAGGGGTGGCAGGGGGGCATTGCAACCCCAACATCGGACGTAAATCAAAGGAGGAGGCAAACATTGAAGTAAAAAAAGCAAGACTAGCAGAATCTAAGCGCAGCAGGACAAGAGAATAATAATCAAGATGGAATTAGAAATGAAATTCCTTGCATTTTTTTTCTTCCAGGCATGCAAGGGCTCCTGCAGGGGGCACATAGGGGCAATTGACCCCCCTCCCTCGATTTCAAATTTTATACAAATAAAAATACATGTAAATTTTTCTTGCTTCGCTCGCAATACCTGCTATTCTTACAGTCTCGTCAAGTTCAGAGCCGCAGCTAGAGGACGGAAAGGAGTCCACCCAGTCTGTAATAAATGGTTATCCCGGACAACCCTGTGAGGGGTGGAAAGGCCACTAGATCGTTGTTCTGATCACTTGAACAAACAGCCGATGTCGTGAATATGTGGGACCCTACTTTCATTCCCCCCCCCCATAAGTCAACCTTCCACGTAATACACCCTTGAACTGCATTCTTCCAGGCCTACGAGACCTCGCTGTTTTTTACTAACCATGTCGAAAAGTGTAATACCATGTAAAGGAAAAGTTATTAACAACAGCTATGAAAATAAAATTACATCGTACGGAATTATTATGTATTTTTCTTTAAATCAACAACTCACAACAATATATAGGGCCTCCCCGATGGCTTAATAGCAACGTCTTCGCCTTGTAATCAAGGGGCCCCAGATTCGATACTCGGTGGAGACACATGGCACAGTGGTTCGGATCCCACTTTAAACTGTAGGTCCAGTCCCGATTAGCCTTTCTGCGCATAAAGTTGACTTAAAACAATAATTAAATCAATCACAACAATATAGCACTTAATTTGTGAAGTAGCAAGTGACGTAAACAAATGCTATGCAAATTTTAATGCGAGCATGGCGTGAAACTAACTTTGAAAAGCTATGAATGCCATTGTCCCTGTATTCTTATCGTCGCTCATTTTTACAGAATTTTCCATCTGGGGATGTAAGTTCGTATTTAGGGGGATGCAAGTGCAAATTTAGTGCCAAAATGACCATAAAATGAGCCTTTATGAATACATTTTAATGAGGGTGTTGCGGATGTGTGGATAAATAACTGTCTTAGCCAAAGTAGCAGGAAAACGACAGACATAAAAAGCAAAACAAAGTAAATTATTCAAAGGTAACGACACCCATGGGCGTAGACAATTTTATTGTATATTTAGTTAACAAGTTTCGCTTGTCTGTTTGTGAACTAGAGGGAGGAGACAAACTGGCAGAGGAACAGCCTTCTGCTGCCCTCTCGTGAGAGAATCTGCAATGTCGTAACTGGGCCGAAAACAACTCGGCGACATCGGAGTAATCATTATCACTTTCTTACCGTCCACCCGCCTCGCATATCTGTCTTCTTCTCCCGCGTCTGGGTGGGTCCGTGACGTCACTGAAAGGACACATTAAGTGAATTTGTGGCGGGGCGTTTCATTGTGGAAGCGATGTTTACGGGCCATAAAAATCCAGGGAAGAGAGAGAGAAACGTGAGTGCTCCCCCCCCCTAACAAAACACTAGCGCCACTTTTTTCCCCCCAGCCATTTTCCCGCCCCGTGTTTACTTCTCTTTGTGGAGCCATGTGCGGTTGTGTACCGCCCGCAGCTTCCAATTTGCATCTTCAAAGCATCGAACAACATTATGACGTCATCACCATCACATTATGAAGCCAGATAATTTCGTTCGGGTGGGTTCGTGATAATTTCCCTTTCTCCCCTGTCTTTCTATTATCCTCTCTATTTCTTTATCTGTTTCTCTATCTACCTATTGATTCTATTTTCTCTCGTTCTCTCTATTTCAATTTATTTATCTGCTTACCTTATTTATTCGTGAACGCGTTAGAATTCGTGCGACCAGTGTTCGTTCACTTTGTCGTATTCTGGAGCACATGACGTCACATCTCCGTGAGCTAAATGCAACAGGTCTTCATAAGCGATGCAAATTTTTCCACTTTCTTCAGGTGTAAGAAGGGGTATTTATTTCTTATGAGTTTGAAAACGAACACTACTTGTTTCGATTTCCTTTTTGTCTCTCTTCATTTTTTAATTTTTCTTTGTCCTTTTCTTTGTAACATTTTTTTTATTATTATTTGGTTCATGTACATGAGTTGAATGTGTAAACTGGGTTAGATGGGAGAACAGCCACAGGCTGAATCTCGCCATTTAATAAAGAAAATTTGAATTTGATTGTCGTGTCATTTACATTTGCCCATGCTTGGACATTGGACGGTTTCAGTACTGAAATGTTGCTGCTGGCTTCAATAGCACTACTTTCTTTGAAATTTGCTAGTGTTTTTTTTTTTTTTGTAATCCAGTGAAATTGTTACAAACTGTTTGTTTTTTGTGTTTTGGGTATGATTCTGTATACTTGGGTTTCTTCCATGGTTCTGTGTAGTTCAAAAGAGCCAATAAGATTTGAACTTTCATCCCTCCCCCATGCGACGTGGGAGGAAGTATAAATATGGCCTCTGACAGAGGACAGGACAGAGAGTGTTTATGAACCGGATAGCAGAAGGGAGAGTGATCTTCGGTCTCCAGTGGCCTCCCATGAAAAAGAGCATCCCGAGGCAGTTCTGCCGATGCTTAGCTTCCACTTGGCAGTTCTGCCGTGGGGCTCAAGTTAGAGGAATGTAAATAATGTAAATTAGAGAATTAAGGGAAGAATCTGAGCCTTGTTTTGTTGAATTGTAAATAAATGTATAAAGCCCATTTCTGCGAGTTTTCAGCAATCACCCTGCAACATTAATTCAGTAAGTTCTTGCGTGTGTGAGGAACGGGATGGGAACCCAGGACTAACGAGCCTATTTATTTTTTATTTGGGTTTTCCTGCCAGAAGCGGCCCGGCAAGGGTGGAGTGTTGCGGAACAAAATACGTTCTTAACACGTGTTTTAGGATCGTTAATAATTTGCACTCAATTATCCTTTATGTTTTCAAGTCATGCTCGTACGAAACGTTTAGCTGCTTATGTTTTTTCGCATATTCGATCACACAGTGGAGACTCTATTGAATTCTCGTTTATCCCGTTATATCAAACCGTATATTTGTAGTAGTTCCGTTTGTATTCAGGAGTGAAAACAGAAATCTGGCTACTCGTGAACAACACAAAGTTCGACTCTTTAATATTTCTCGTCAAGAAATAACACAAATCAACATTTCTACGTTTCTTCTTTCAGTGGCCCGTAAATTCCTTAAGATATGGGTACATATTCGATCGTTGAGGGAGCAATTGAAGGCAGAGGCATCTGTTGACGTTCTGCTACACTACTAGGGACTTATGGACGATGTTCACTGCTTACATTGTTTTTGCCTTCAACCAACAAACTTCATGCTAAAGTAACAATGGAATGCCATGTTAAAAATGTCATAGTCCTTTTGTACTACTTTTGTGCACTTTATTTGATTCAATAAGAGCTTCAAGAATTAAAAAAAAACTAAAAACAAGCTGTTGACAACTTCTGCACCAGCATAAATAAAAATCCATCGCTTAAAAACACATAGGATGTAAAATTAATGAAAATAGTCATGGACAGTTTTCACGCTAATACTCATGGATCCCACTCTACCTACAGGCATACGCTGACTTTCCTCTTCGCCATTTAATGTTGCAATCCCTTTTCATTCCTTGTCGTGTGAACGGAGTCGAAACTCGAGAGCAATCCACACATCATTGCAAATTGAGGGATTTTTTTAGAAAGGAAAATTTCGATAATACACAATCCGACAATTAAGTAATGAGACAGTCGTTATCAAATGAAAAGGTAACAAAATATTTGTACATTGCCTGTTTGTTACTCAAAGTACATCCCTCCTGCGTCAATACTCGGTTGGCTCACGACTGAAACGACATCTGCAAGCTTTCATGTGGTGTGACTGTTGGATGTCCCTGTGTTCATCAAAAGTACGTAATCTCAGCAGCAGCTTCACTTTCGGGAACAGAAAATTATCACAGGGGGGTTAAATCTGGAAAGTAGATACGATAATTCAGCACACTTACATGTTTTTGGACTAGAAATACATACACAACCACTGCTCGCTGGCACCGTGCATTATCGTGGAGCAAGAACCAATTGCCTGGTGCAGGATACCTAGGTCGGACACGGTCAGTTCTCTTTCATAATCAGAACAAAACGATAATACTAGTCAATTACAGTTTCACCTTCTGGAACAAATATATGATGAACAATCACTTTGCTGTCGTAAAAAAGCACAACATTGTCTTCACCTTTGATTTGTGGAGCTGAATTTTCTTGCCTCTTGGTAAATTTAGCGACTTCCATTCTACGATTTGTCGTTTCGTAGGAGGATCGTAGCGAAAATGCTCTGTTTCGTCCTCCACAACAATGGAATTCAAGACATGTTTATTCGCGCCAGCAGTTTTCAGAACGTCTTTGATGAAACTTGATGTTCACTCGCTACTCCGTGGCGATTACATGACGACACCCTTACCTTCACGGCATGACGGCGTAACTCCCAGCATGCCCATCGCAAGTTCATGAGGTGTTGCCAGGTTGTGGATTATGGACCACACTACACCATGAACACGTTACTTCATAGATAAATTTGCACGTAAAATGCAGCATAAAATCAGTCGGACTGTGTATATCTCTTACCTCACGCCACTCGCGCTGTTCCGATCATATACTCTGTCCAGGCCATCTCTGGACCAGGCGAACGAAGTAGTGACGCGAGAAGGCTCCACCAATGAACGCATGGGAGGAAAAGGGATTGCGTGGAGGGGGAAAGCGACTGCAGTTACCAGCCTTCGCAGCAGCGTGTACTACTTCGCTCTGCCCACTCGATTCCCCCTCCCCCTATCTCTGTCGCTATGCTCGGCCTTGCTCCAGGGATACATGGGTCAGAGTATATAAATCCACAAGCATTTGGTGCCTTGCCTTGAATGGGGAAAGGATAGTGGAGGGGCAGCTGCAGCGGCGGCGCCAGGATTAATCATCTAGTGGTGCTGAAGGGGTGCGGAAAGAAATTTATGGGGTGCATGCAACCTTTCAAAACTGGGGGAGCAAGGTGCCAAAACTGGGGGGTTTTCTTATTCAACTGATCTTTCATCTAGGACCCCCCCTCCCTCCCTAATCAGTGTGTCTGCGCACTACATAATATGTACCTTCCGTTTGCCACTTCAGGACAAAACGCGAAGTGCACAGCAAGTTCGACTTCGTTAAAATCCCTTCTGCTGCACTATCCCAGACCCCAACAACGATCTTCAAAATTTATTCGTGAACACTGGGCCTCTTCCTAACAGTTTTTGAAAAATCCTGAAATGGTTCGTTTACCAGACATGTTACGAGGAACAAATACATAGAACATATTAACTCTTCACGTTACAACTTGCATTAAATAATTTCCCGAGCACGACTTGGTGATACCTTGAAAGCAGCTGCAATTTTTGCTCCAGTGTGAGGAAGAACAAGTAGGTGGAAAATATAACCGTTTATCAACAATGCAAAAAAGAAAGAGAAAACACGATAACTACAAACAGACCACTTGAAGAAAAATAATCATAACAACAATGCTGACGAAAGAAATAAAACGGTCGCTAATTTTTAGAGGGGCTTCCGCCAGGACAGGAAAGTATGTATGTCGTATCGGCATCTCTTTCAGTACTTGCCTATTGCATAACGGTCTCACTTCACTACCTAACATTCGGCGCTCAATATCACATGACATAATATGACACTCTATGGGTTAGTGCTGTCAGTTGAACGTAAGGGGTGCTGAAGCGGGTGCGGAAGAAAATTAAGGGGTGCGCAAACATCCCCTCGCCGCCCCTGGGCAGCTGGCAGCGAAACCGGAGTTTGCATTTCAGCGATGGGCTGTCTTTGCTTAGTATAAAGAAAGAAAGCATGTATTTGCCAACATGTTCTGGGTGGACCTGCGAGGGAGGAAGAATGTTGTAAAGCAAGAACAAAGAAATTCTGCTCAAAAAACAACAAAGTTTGACGTTTTGCAGTCAACTGCGGAAAGCGAGCCGAGAGAGATTATTGTTTCAGTTCTGTTCTTTGAGAGTGGGGTCAACAGGTTGCAAATAGAATAGAGCTTTGATATATGCTCATTCGTGGCGTATTGTGGCGAGCGTATTCAACGTTGCAAGGCCAGATGCGGTGGATGGAATACATTGATACAGGTGCTGGAAAAATACTAAAAAAAAAAAAAAAAAAAAAAACTTAATCTTGTACTTTATCACAGTTCGTTATTTAGTGCATATGGGAGTTTGTAACTTCTAATATTATTATGTCACAGATTTGACATAATTTTTATAAAGGTGCTGGAAAGAACTAGTTGCATTTGAGTAGGGTTTTGAGGATCCTCAATACAATGACTAAAGTGATTAAGTACATTAAAAATGGTAATTATCTTAGGTGTACGATGAAATGTTTATGTGGGATTAATTTTTGGTTTCTGATGTGACTTATTGACGAAGAAAGATAATATACATTATTGAAACACGGTAATTACAAAAAATACTGCCGATATTATTATTCCTTACAAACCATAGCAGTTTATGAGTATAGCGTTGTGAGCGATTTTGTCAGGTTGTCGAATGCTGAATTTTCTACAGGTCACGAAAGATACCAAACAATATAGCTATCTTCTCTCGTGATCGATTGAAGAAATCACTGCGGTATTTCGAATTTCTAATAAACCTTATCTTTATAAATTTTCATGCTTATGACTGCTTATCGTGTCATTATCAGTGCGTCATATCTTGCATTGCAAATACAATTAACAGAAACGGGTGGGAATAATTGGGTAAGGGGGACAACACTTCTTTTGGAGGCTGAGTTGCACGCACACCCATTCGGTCATTTGTTTAATCGTCAACAATATTTTTTAACCAATTTTGACCAAACTGTGCAAAGTTTTAGAGAATTGCCATAATCTAGTCAGAATTACAAAATTTATCAAAATCTTCCATCCATGCATTTTTGTGTACGGTTACCAAAATATCAAGCAAATGTTTATACTGAATTCAAACATATCCGTTGTTTCTGCTCAAAAAGTTTTATTTTACACCCTACACGAGGGGAGGGGAGATACGTTTAACCTTTTCAAGAGGATTTTGCATCCAGTTGCTATAGTTTTTCAGCTTGTATGTGAAATGATAACATTTGGGGGGAAATCAGAAAGCTTGGTACTTTAAAAATGTTTCAAGTGGTACTGAAGTTATGTAAACTGAAGGTTTTGAATAAAACCGGTGCCTTTCTTCAAGAAAGTTCAAGTAGTTCATGAAATCGCCGTCAGATGTCAGGAGAATGGCAGTCCGCTGACAGCGCAGTTGCGGGACTTGCCGGAACTGTTTGTAGTCAACTTGTGTGCAAGACTGCACGATAATAATGATAATTGTTTAAAATCGTCGTAGATTCGTGGGGGATTAACCTCCTACAATGCTCGCCGTTGGTGTTATCAGCTACGTCCAGGTTGTAGAATAATCCGAAACCACGACTGGCGTAATGTTCCACATGAGGTGCGAATCGTAATCTCTTTCTTCCGTCACTAAATTTTAGAGTTTATCGTTGTTGCAGTAGGTGGTAACAGATATTTCAGAGTTTGGGGTGTGAATGTATTTGCCCCCCCCCCCCGCAGCTAATTCGACATCCCATCCCTTCCAGTTTGGGGTAAATGCGGTGATATTCTGCTAGTTATGTTGTTCTCGCTTTGAGAATTTATGGGGAAACAGCAGAAACCTACTACACCGTAAGGCATCCATGACAAAAAAAACACATTTATTTTGTGTCGAGAGCACTCATAATTCTATACTTTTTCATTATTTACGCTTATATTTATTGTCTGACCAACTGTTTCAAATTTATTAGCTAAAAATATTTTTTTTTCTTTTCCCAAGATGGAGAATGATTGCCCAGTACTATTTTAGTTCGTTCATTGCAAGTTATTCTAGTGTTATTTTTCGTTCACAATTTTCCAGTTCGCTTTATCTTACGTTGGATCCTACCTGGTAGAAGCATCCAAGCCCACGCTTCCAAAATGCGTTCAAGTACATAATGATATTGAATATTTTATTCATTAATTTCTTACGTGAGCACAATCATGTTCGAATAGAAATGACGCAAATAACCTACATAGCGATACAGCTCCATCTGCAATCAGCATGCGTATTACACTACAAGGAAATTTGTGTTTTCAATCGGGAATCGCATAATGACAATAATCTAATGCATTACTGAGAAAATATGTTGTGAAAATACAATTTCTTCCGTAACATAATTGCATTCCTTGTTACGGAGCACTAAGTGTCCTTTTTTTGGCACGTATGTGTCAGGTCACCAGTACATAGGAATGTTTTATCTTTCAGGATTCCAACCAACCTCGAGAGATGTAAAATGCTGTTTCAGCTGTGCAGTTACATGTATATGTTTCTCCTTTTATTGTTTTTAACTGTGCACTAAATTCTCATTTACTGATGTAACGTTTTGTGGCGTGTTTCTCCGTATTTAAATTGATCGCGAGAGAAAAGTGGTTAGGGTTAATCGTAAAGTGCGAAGTCGCCCCTAGTTATTTTTTTAAAATATATATTAATGTATCTTTGTTATTTAGCGAAACCTTTCTGCCACTTTTGGCTAATCGGGACGATGAGGATGGGTGATGATTGGGTGAAATTCATAAGGGACTTTCATGGTCAAGCAGGGACTCGAACCCGGAAACTTCGGTCTACCCCTTAACGCGCTCTGTCACCGAGTCGGTTCATTATTGTGTCAGTTCCATCATCCATTTCATCATTCATCCTCATCGTCGCGAGTAATCCAAGAGGTTAAAGAGCGTCGTCAAACAACGAAATGGAAAAAAATATAAAGACAGAAAAGCGACATAATATGACAAGCGGAGAGAAAGAAGAAGAAGAAGAATCTCACTTATCGCACGCCGAATTGGGCACCTGACGTCAGCGCGTATTGCTTTCCTTTAGGCGTGTTAGGTTTTGAGGTCTTAGCTTAAATAATACCCTTGTGATCAAGCCCCGAAATATTGCAGTGTGTGTATCGTGTATTTATGCGAAGAGCCCTAAACCTAACAACGACAGGAAACCACGCTGACGTCAATAAACGGAGGCACTCAATACGGTGTGCGATAAGTGAGACCCAAAAAAGAATGAATGTTTTCTAGGGATGGACGATAACAGAAATTTGATATCACGATGTAACGTCAAGAAAATATCGTCATAGACGATACGATACAATATTTTTTTTTGTATGCCGACACGATATATATCGCAAAATATCTTGACGATATATCGTAACAGGATATATATCGCCGACACGATATATGGCGAAAATATCGTGACTATATTATATCATCTAGTTGATATCGCCCAACATTAATGTCTTCTTTCTTTTTCCCTATCTTTCAGAAAGAGAGAAAGAAGGAAGTACCGGGTGGGCTATAAGTCAGTTGTCAAAAATGCATTTGGTGCAATCACAACAAACACAAACACCACACAACAAACAATCAATGTCACACAGAACCTCGCACGAGACTCCAATAACTGCTATAGTGTCGACTAACTTATGCGCATAGGCGTAGCTAGAACTTTATATTTGGGTGTGCACAAAGAAAAAAAATGAGCATATTTTGCAACACAATCACTTGGCTCTTTAACTGCACTGATGTTTGTAAAGGAATATAAATTCACTAAATGACAATGTTGGAAATATCTGAATATATGTAGTAGAAAAAAATCAAATTGCATAGAAATTACACACACACAAAATGTTCATAAATATTACAAACAAATACATTAAAATACACGTCATCTATAACAAGAGACGTCTGTCAAAAGGTACAATGTTCTCAAACTCCTCAATAACTTCATTTACATCAATATACTAAGTTTTTCCTGTTCCACAAATAGCAAGAGCAGGGCTTCCAATCTATCCTGCTTCTGAGTTGCTCATACTTTTATTTTAACTTGGGTAAGCTTGGAGAAAGCTCTCTCACACGTGCAGCTTGAGACAGGTATAGAAGAAAAGCGCTGCAGTACAGAGTAGAATGCAGTAAATATCTTCTTTCTCCAATGACATAAAAAAATCGAAAATGTATAGACACTCGTTTCATCAGTGATAATGCACACGTTTGTACCAAGTAATGACATTTTCAACTTCTTACAAACTGCCGCTTATTTTCTCTCTTATTGAAATATCTGTCTTTCATTCTCTTTGATAAAGCAGCCCATTAGGCCCGTAGCTACGCCTATGCTTATGCGTAATACACACTAGTCAAGTTCACAACTGACTTCCACTACGCTAGGCAAAACAAAGTGTAACGATTGCTAGTGACAACTGACTTATGGCCGGCCCACCCGGTATTAAAAAAGGTTTCCGTCCCCTTTTCTCTTGCTATGCTGATAGAGGAAAAAAGAGAGTAATAAATAATGTTAATAATAATGATACATAAGCATGTTTCCTTATCCACAATTGTCCAATATAAGTATAGTTTACAAAACCTAAAGAGTAGATGCTGAAGATTCTTCTTTTTTCTTTCAGCAGTGACGAGGTCCAGAGATCCCTTGAGCTGCTGGATAAGGTACTGTCGGAGTTCGACGACCTGGAGAATGGCAACGTGGACGAGGAAGGTCCCGGATTCGACTCCGAGTCCGGGAGCAGCGACTCCCTGGCGGTCCCCAAGCCTGTCCCACCGGACCCGCAGGCCAAGACCCCCGGGAACGTGTCCTCGACCCCCGACGACGAGAGCCCCTCCCTTGGCGGAGGGGTGGAGAGCAGCGGCCACCAGTCAGAGGACGACGGCTACATGAGCATGAACGGGCGGAGGGCGAAGTTCGTGCTGAGCTTCAGGAACGTCGCGACGCCGCAGACGGTGCCCGACGAGGAGGCCGCGACGGAGACCACCTCGGGGCACAGCTCCCCTCCCGAGGGGGACCTGCCCCCGCCGCCGGAGATCTCCCCCGCGGACTACGAAGGGCTGGCGTGGTCCGAGGACATCCCCCCGCCCCCGGAGGAAGCCGAGCGAATTATCTCCACTCTGCTCCCAAGGTAAGTTGAGCCTTTCCCCATTCGAATTAGGAATGGCGAAATTCAGATATACGGATTATCCATATATCCAGATATTTGGATTATCCATTACATTCAAAACGGATATCGAATAGTGTGAAATCCGGACAGTTTAATGGTCCATTTTAATAAAATGAAAATCAGTTATTACGTGGGGTAATGCATCCACGGTCTATGTGGGGATGTAAATCCCCCTGTTTAGGGAGAAGTGGCAGATGAAGTATAGTGTACAGTAAAGCTTTAAAAACGTTACTTTCAGTAGACACGCTATTGCAATTAAATACTTTATGTACGCGCCATTGGCCTTGGGGGTGGGGGGTCGGCACCCCTGTTGTTTCATTGATTTCTTTTATTGATGGATTTGTTTGATTTTACTTCGCTTTTTGTACCACTTTTGGCTAATTTGCGAAGATGGGGATGAGTGATGTTATGATGAAATTGATGAATGGACACTCACAAGCATCCAAGCCCATGCCGGGATTCGAACCCGGGACCCCTGGCGTCGTAGCGCTATGTGCTGACCCTGCTATTTCATGATCATTATTTATCCTGAACGTCACCAAAAGAGTCACAGAAGAACTCGATATAGGGACATTCCAGCGTTACGTGTGTAACATTTTACACCCAAAATTTAAGGTTCTAGACATGAGATTGGATTGCAATATTATAATGAACTGATTTCATAGAATGATGGAGTACTTTGTGGTGTCTGCTAACATATTAAAATAACTTGAGTATGATGGCATAGACTGAATGCATGAAAAGCAAAAAGTGCGTTACGTGTGTGACGCTTTAAAAATGTTGTAAAATTTGACTTCATTTGTCTGTGAAGCATATGGGCTGCAGATGCTAGTAACTTTTATTGGTGAAATGTGTAAATTGTATGCATTCACAAACATCTAAACCTTAATGGAATTAAAGCAATAATAATTTCTATGTTATTTACATGGAGTGCGGAACCACTTTTCGTGAAATGTCCCTATAATATAAATGCAAGGAAGTAGCTTTTGTTAATAATTTAATATTGGAAGACATTCGGAAGACCATATTGTAAAATTTTCAGAATTTTCTCTGCTTATATAATTTATTCGCTGTACTCCAGATATTTTCAGTAGAATGTAAATGTAAATTTAGAGCGAAATGGCAATAAATTTTGTGAAAAAGAGAAAATAGCGTGTGTTAGAGAGGTGTTAAGGGATACGTGGATATATCACTGAGGGGATTCCTTTAGTTTGCACTCTTTTCAAGGACACACATACGTATAACGTGGTGGCATAATAGCGCCTGCGAAGGTGTGGTTTCTAGGGCAGGGGCTTTAATATGTGTTTGATATTTCATCTGTTTCATCAAACAGAAAGAACCATGTTGATTGTGTTCCATTTCCTTCCTCAGGGTTTCTCCCGGAAACTCCGAGAAGCGAAGCAGCGTGAGGCGTGGTAACTGCGACAGGAAGGGACTGCCGACTGCTGCTTTGACTCCGGAGCTGGACTCTGAAGAGTGCAGAGTGACAACCGCCACGCAGACGCCCATGGCTAATGCCCAGGTAAACCTCATGTCTTTGCCTTTTTTAACTTCAAGGCTCAGAATATGAAACGCTATCACCAACCATGCCACACCAATATCTGCCTCAGTATTACTACTATCGGTAGCTCTTCTCTTATTGTTAACTAGCTGATTGCCCGTCGTTGCCCGGGTATTTATTTATCCCAATCTTCTATTAGATAGGAAAATAATGAGTTGTAACTGTAGTGTAAAATTAGCTTGAGTTGAACGGCATTGGGAGTGTCACTATTCATCTTAGTGACCCCAAAAACTATGGGTTCCACACTAATATCGGTCGTTTTCGATTCTTTTTCGATGTAACCCCCTTCCCTCCCCCACCTGTACGGGTGCCAGGGGTGTCTTATCCCCACAGTATTTCTTTCCAGATTGTAAGGGGGAGAGGGAGAGGCAGAGAGAGAGAGAGAGAAGGAAAGAGTACTCTCTCTCTCTCTCTCTCTCTCTCTCTCATCTCTCTTTCTCTCTCATCCCCCCCTCTCTCTCTCTCTCTCTCTCAGCTCTCTCTCTCTCTCTCTCTCTAGGGGGGGAGAGAGAGAGAGAGATAGAGAGAAAAAAAAGAAGAAAGGGGCTCCCCCAAAAAGAGAAAGATAGAGAGAGAGAGAGAAAGTACGTCCTTCTCTCTCTCTCTCTTTTTTTTTCTTTCCTCTTCCTTCTTTTCTCCTCCTCCTCTCTCCCACTCTCTCTCTCCCTTTCTCTCTCCCTTTCTCTCTCCCTTTCTCTCTCCCTTTCTCTCTCCCTTTCCCTCTCTTCCCCTCTCTCTCTCTCTCTCTCTCTCTCTCTCTCTCTCTCTCTCTCTCTCTCTCTCTCTCTCTCTCTCACACGTTCTTTATCTCTCTCTATTCTCTTCTCTTTCTCTCCACTTTCTTACTTTTCTCTCTCTATTCTCCTTCTCCCTGTTCTTTATCTCTCTCTATTCTCTTCTCTTTCTCTCCACTTTCTCACTTTTCTCTCTCTATTCTCCTTCTCCTGGAAGGAGAAAGAAGAGAGGAAAAGTAAGTGATATGTGGACGCGTTAAAGTTACAGTGGTGTAAGTCACTTTTTGAAAAAAAGCAGAGCCTGAGTCACTGCATTTTGCTGATCAACACATCTGTTTCCTTTATCACTAGACCTTAAACTGTCATCTGTTGACAGTTGAATGAATCTCTGACTTAGTTCACGTTTTCTGTTAGCAGATTGACTTATATCGATCTGGTTTCTGTGTCTAAGTCTTTTTTTTTACAAAGTGACTTACACCACTGTAACTTTAACCTGTCCATGTGTTGAAATTGCTCGAGGATAGCAATATCGCTCCTTCTGCATAGGCAGGCAACCAACTTCGCCGTGCTGTGTTGCAGGAAGCATAACTTGCAGGATATGACACGAAAATGACACGCAACAGAATGCTATTTTATGTCCCCTTCCCAATCCCACCCCTACGGGTGCCGGGGGTGTCTTACCCCCACAGTATTTCTTTCGAGATTGCAAGTGATACGTGTACCAAGTTTGGTTGAAATCGCTCCAGGTGTTCGAGAGTTATTGCTGAACAAACACACATACACACATACATATTTATATATATATATACAGGGTGTTTCTAAAGGTCGTTTACAACGCTTGGGAGGTGATTCCTCACACGAAAACAAGCAAAAAGTCTAAGTTCCATTTTTACGACTGAGGCTTCGTTTCCGAGATAGGAGCCTCGCAAAAGGTGACAAAGTGAACGTCACACCTAACTGGGACGAATACTATCACAGATAGAGAGGCGGTTCCAAGGGAATCATAAAGGAATCGTATGTGCTCAGTCCGGAAGTCACTATGAAAAGTTCACTGCACGCATGCGCAATGGAGTCCTCAAAGGAATTGGGGATTTCCAGCAACAACAATGCATGGAAAAGGTATGTAACGCAGCAAGAAGGACCGTGACAATGAGAAATGCGTTCAAGACAACACATCCCGACCTCAAACATCAAAACATGACCACCGAACACAAAATCCGAAAAGTTGAGCACGGTTGCATACCCCAGTTACACGCGAGGAATGAACGAATCATGTCATGTGGCATACGAGAGACAGGAGGAGGGAAAGAAAAACACAATATCAGATGATTGCGACAACGTGTATTTTTACACGCGACAACTACGTAATATCCCCCCCACACACACACCCAACAAACAACAAATGCTACAATATCTTACGCACAGACAGTCCGTGTCACTGTACACCAACTGAAGATGTCACTTTCACCACACAAAGGGAGTGGGGAGCAATACCAAAAGTGTTCGCACGCGATCATTGTGACGTAAAAGAGACCAGTTTTGGAAGCGCTGCACAGGCAAGTCTGGCTCTCGTAGTCTACGTTTGACCTTCATGACTGCTGTTCCCGCGAGAGGAGCTCGAAGGGTTGGTTCTCTCCGGCAGTCGTCCCAATCGTGTTGCAGGTGCTGGGATATGATCAGCAGTTCGCTCTAGGTTGTCATACGCATTGAAGAGTACTAGTATGTTGCATTGAAAGAAGTTGACGTGGTGGAGTGGGCAAGTCAAGTATCGCAACAATTGGTCTGTGGTGTTCGTACGGTGATACGGCCAATTTGTGCAGTGTGCCAGTGTTAAACAAAAACAATACTTTGCAGTTCCAGCTCCCTATTACACAGATGGCTGCGTATACGACCCAGCAGCTAGCAGACATGCATCTCATGTATGGGGAGGCACGTGGTAATAGCCGTGAGGCAAGGCGTCTTTATGGAGAACGCTTTCCACATAGACGTTTACCGTCTCACACCTTCTTTCAGGTAGTGGACAGTCGACTGCGTGAAACAGGGTCAGTGTTACCACCGCGACAAGAAGTTGGAAGACCCCGAAGTTTACGCACACATCAGTTTGCAGAAGATGTGTTAACAGCGGTCGCAGAACATCCTGGCACCAGTACGCGAGTGCTCGCTCGGGCACGAAACACGTCTCATGTGAATGTTTGGCGAGTGTTGTCAGATGAAGGAATGCACCCTTTTAAACTGCAGAAAGTACAAGAACTGTTACCTCGTGACTTTCGCCCTCGTATGGAGTTTTGCCAATGGTTGTTGCATCAGCTGGACACAAACCCTCACTTCGGGGCAAACGTATTGTGGACAGATGAAGCCATTTTCACCAGGATGGATGTCTTCAATAGTAGAAACAGTCATGTATGGGACTTTGACAACCCACATGCACTTTTTGTGGCCCATCACCAGCACAGGTTTTCAGTGAATGTGTGGTGCGGGATAGTACATGATCATTTAATTGGACCATACATTCTCCCTGTTCGCCTGAATGGTCGCACGTATCATGCATTTCTTAGTGAGGTTCTGCCTGAACTGTTGGAGACCGTACCTTTGGCACTGCGGCAAGAAATGTGGTACCAACACGATGGTGCACCAGCTCATTTCGATCGTAATGTACGACATTTCCTGCATGACGTGTTTCGCAATAGGTTCATTGGTAGGGATGAGCCTGTGCCTTGGCCACCGAGATCGCCAGATCTCAACCCTCTCGATTTTTTCTTCTGGGGAGAAATGAAAACCCTCGTATACGACACACCTGTCACATCAGCTGAGGACCTCGTTGCTCGCATCAACGTCGCCGCCGCAACGGTAGCAGATACACCTGGCTTGTTTGCTCGTACTCGACAATCCTTGATTCGTCGCTGTCATCTCTGCGTAGAAGTAAACGGCAGACATTTTGAAAACCGTCTGTGATTATTGCCCTCGGCAAATACCAGTGAGAACACTTTTGGTATTGCTCCCCACCCCCTTTGTGTGGTGAAAGTGACATCTTCAGTTGGTGTACAGTGACACGGACTGTCTGTGCGTAAGATATTGTAGCATTTGTTGTTTGTTGTGTGTGTGGGGGGGGGGATATTACGCAGTTGTCGCGTGTAAAAATACACGTTGTCGCAATCATCTGATATTGTGTTTTTCTTTCCCTCCTCCTGTCTCTCGTATGCCACATGACATGATTCGTTCATTCCTCGCGTGTAACTGGGGTATGCAACCGTGCTCAACTTTTCGGATTTTGTGTTCGGTGGTCATGTTTTGATGTTTGAGGTCGGGATGTGTTGTCTTGAACGCATTTCTCATTGTCACGGTCCTTCTTGCTGCGTTACATACCTTTTCCATGCATTGTTGTTGCTGGAAATCCCCAATTCCTTTGAGGACTCCATTGCGCATGCGTGCAGTGAACTTTTCATAGTGACTTCCGGACTGAGCACATACGATTCCTTTATGATTCCCTTGGAACCGCCTCTCTATCTGTGATAGTATTCGTCCCAGTTAGGTGTGACGTTCACTTTGTCACCTTTTGCGAGGCTCCTATCTCGGAAACGAAGCCTCAGTCGTAAAAATGGAACTTAGACTTTTTGCTTGTTTTCGTGTGAGGAATCACCTCCCAAGCGTTGTAAACGACCTTTAGAAACACCCTGTATATATATATATATATATATATATATATATATATATATATATATATACACACACACACACACACACACACACACACACACACACACACACACACACACACACACACACACACACACACACAGGGTGTTTCCGGGCTGATGATACAAACTTTCAGGGATGATGGAGAAGGGCACATGTATCAATTTGAGATAAGGAACCCTGGTCCGGAAACGACTTAGTCGAAAGTTATAAGCGAAAATCAGTGTATGAAGATGTAATACTTTTATTACCTGCACAAGCTGTTCCGTGGCCAGCTCGGTCACCTGATCTGACCCCTTCATTTCTTTTTGTGGGGTCATGTGAAAAGTCTTGTGTACGAGACACCTGTCGAGACTAAAGAGGATCTCCTGGCAAGAATTCTCTCTGCCTGTGATATTGTTCGAAGGACCGCGGGGTTGTTGCAACGGGCACGCCAGAACTTTGTGCGACGATGTCATGCCTGGAATGAAACTGGAAGACGCCACTTTGAACAACTGTTGTGAATGTAGAAGCTTGTGAAACTTGTGCAGGTAATAAAAGTATTACATCTTCATACACCGATTTTCTATTATAACTTTCGACTAAGTCGTTTCCGGACCAGGGTTCCTTATTTCAAATTGATACATGTGCTCCCTTTCTAGATCATCCCTGAAAGTTTGTATCATCAGCCCGGAAACACCCTGTATAAGAAGATTACACGATAGATTTCCAAAGGAAGTAGTGGAAGCAACCTGTGGGTAGTACATGGAATGTAAGACGAGTCCTTATATTGCTTTTGGATTTGCCACACATAAACGACCAGCTTAAATTGTAATCAGAATTCTGATTCTTGGCCAATCCCTCGCAAGATGATCGTGCTTTTGTTTTCTTTGCAACCACTGCCATCTAGTAGAATAAGTAGCGGTTGAACAGTTTTCATTATTTAGATTATATAATTCCTTATTACTCTCAAGTAAATGTGCTCCCAGATATTTCATAATACACAACAAACTTGATCTCTCAGGTCCTACAGAATGTATGTCGAAAATGTTTCCATCTACAATGAACATAAGATAGTCATACTTGTATTGTAGGGGAAAGGCTCGCTCGTTATCTCGGGTGTAGTTTGGCAAAAATCAAGTAATATTACAAGCAAATTACATTCCGTAATACCTGTTAATGAACACGAATTATAAAATTGATGTTGTTAATTTCCTTTAGGGAGAGAAATATTTATTCCAAGTATATCTTCACTGCAGATTCAAGGTTAGCACGAATAATTCAAAATTTCTCTAATCAATCGAAGCTCGTTCTTTTCTCTTTTGTTCATTTCTGCGGTATTTTTGCAACGAGCTGGATCATGGGTCAAATCTTAGATAAAGTATTTTTTTATTTCTTATGCAATTCAATCAAGATATATTTAATACCTTTAAAATTAAATCCTTAGAATAGAACCCAGCTAAAAAATTCATTCCACATATAGCGAGCAACTACATAGCATGTTTTTGACATCAAATTCCAGAAATCTTTCCCTGTTGATTTTTCGCGGGCAGTGTATGACCTTTATTTTACCTTTTGCCACTATTCATTGGATGTTTGTTTAGTGGGTGATCGTATATTTTTAGATGTCAAAAAAAGGGATGATGTACTAACTACAGTAGACTCTTTTCAATTCGAACTCCAAGGGAACACGAAAAATGTTCGAATTACTATTTAAAATTCGAATTAACAAAACATCACGTCATTAAAGATGGTTTCAAGGAATATAAATTTCTCTTCGAATTACCTAGAAATTCAAATTATCCAAGTTCGAATTAAGAGAGTCCACTGTACTAATTGTTGGTTTTATACGATTCAGAGGGAGTCGTTGCCTCATTCGCTCTGCTCCCTTAATCGACCCAAGGGTTTTCCAAATGCAGTCTCGGTAGCGATGCATTTATGTGGTTCAGACCTGACTTCAAATTTAACCAAAGCTAAGATTTCATTAATTTGTTACATGATTGGAAAATTTGTATGCGTTTAACATGTTTGTTTCTTCGTATCTTTGCAGCCCAATGCACGACACGCGCGGCCTTCCAAACGGGACACAAGCAACCCTTCCATCCCGCCTCCCTTCTTCCTCCAGCAGCCCCCGAGCCCTCCTCTACGTTTCGGCAGTCTTCCATACGACGTAGGCACCGGGAACTACCACTACGCCCAGTTCCCCGCTGAGCCCACGAACCCTCCACCGTGGAAACCAACGGACCGCCAGCGACCGCCGCTCCTGCACAAGTCGGTCGCCGTGCTGACTTCACCGGAGGCCCATTTCGCCCCGCCGTGGATGCAGAGGTACCAGTCCTTCCCGGAGATGAGCTACCTCCCCACGGTGGTCACCCCTCCGAGAGGTTTCTCCTTCGACGAGTACCTGATCCCCGGTCAGCCCGACGTTCAGAGGAGCGCGAACAGGATGGGGCAGTATCCGCAGCAGAGATACCACACGGCGCCGGCGATGCGGTACGAGCAGGACCGGGAGACCGAGTGGAACGGGAAGAGAGGACCTTTGCCGCCGAGGACCATTCCCGGCTTCCTGGAGAGGCACCGGGAGGTCAAAAGATGCGGATCCGACGGGTCGACTTCCGTGGACAGTTTGCAGGACGCCATGTCCTCCTCCAGAACCGGAAGGAGCGGTCCCGATGACGTAGGGTGCGGGGAGGAACTCTACCCCGCTCCTCATCTCCTGACCCTGACGGAGTTTACGGACGATGACATCGCAACCTTCTCCGACGACTCTTTGGAAGACGACCAGAAGGACGGGACGGCATCGAAAAGAGCCAGCATAGCGTGGGAAGTACCTCTGGGGGATCCCCATGCTACGCTCGAAGAGGTCGCCGCGGCCAATCAGAGAAAAGGCGACGTCCCCAAATCAAGGTCGGAAAGGAGCCTGAAGGACCTGAGCCCAGGAAGCACGAAGGTGATAGGAAGGAGACCGCGAAGGACTCATTCCAGCGAGAAGACTGCGATCAGGAGGAGAAGCAGCGACAGGGCGCAATCTACGGGTAGACAGTCTAAAAGCAGACACGAGTCGGAATCCAGAGAGGACGGTATCTCGTCGAGACACATACCAAAAAGTTCCTCAGCGTCGTGCATCAAGAGCGTCCTGGAAGATAGGTCGAGGAAATCTGATGAGTTCTCGATTCCGGAGATACCTCTAGACATGCAGAACGGTGTGCCGAACGGGACGTACGTCATACGTCGAGGTCGGAAGAAAGAGAGGGCTCCGATGGTGCCGAAGGAGAAGTCGAAGGAAAGGCAGATTGAAGCTAAGAAAGAGGCGGTGTCAGTTATTGTGAACGGGAAGCAGAAGGCAGAGCCTGAAGTGAAGCAGAGGAACGGAGCGACGAAGGGAAAGCAAGAATCCCAGAAGATTAGTCGTCCTAGTCGTCCGATAAGTTTGAAGAGGAGCACATCCAATTTCGAAAGCCTGAAGGCCTTGATCCAAGAGGGGTGCCTCGAAGGTTTGAATGAAGCTCCTCCCGACTTCGAACCACCCACTCCGCCTACCATCGTTCGCGTCGTGTCGTTGCCGGCTCTCTTGATGAGCACCATGGATGACACCACCGACGGTCGCTACTTATCTCCTAGAGACGACGATACCTCGTGGAGAATAGACAATCACTACAAAAAGACTGAAAACGGCAGCAAGATGTCGCCGTCGAACGCCACAGAAGCTGAAAGAAGATCTTCCAAAGACAAGAAGAAGTTCGTCGAGTCCAGAGCGCTGGAAGAAGTTGTCGAAGAAGGTCCTTGGCTGTGTGCTGGAGAAATCAGCGAGGTTAAAGTAGTGCCTGTTGTCGTCCACAAGGAAGAAAATAGTCCTCAGCGGGAGAGATATCCTTCCACGACGGACGAGGAGAGCGATTCCAGGGCGGAAGAAGACGGTTACAAAGTCACCGTTGAAGTAGAGCTCCCCCCTCCGCTGCCCCCTCAGGATTATGATATCGATGAACCGGTGATGGTCAGGCGAGAAGACAAGTTCTCAGACTATGCAGAGATATTCCAAGCTAGTCCTCTGGCAACACCACACTTATCCAACGGACCAACAGCAAACTACGAACCTCTGTACAGGAACCTGGATATAAGACCGGATTCTCCTCCTCTCTTCGACGCCCGCGAGCATAGATCCTCCAAGCACCGGCATGCCGAACCACCTCCTTCATCCCAAAAGCATTACGACCCGGGTTCGAGCCTTAAGACGCGTTCGATGGACGCTGGACTCAGCAAGGGTCATCGCCACAGAGAATCGGGTTCTCGCAAGCATCAAGAGCTGCCACCGGAAAGACGCACACTGCCAACGGAACTCCAGGGACCGTCCAGACGTCGCGCGTTCCAGAAGCGACCGGCTCCTTTCCAGAGCGAAGAGTTCCCGACGTCTTCCTCCTTACCGGAAACACCTATCTTCGCCCGCGGCTGCGACATCCCCAGAACTCCTCACAGGAAAGTTCCGGATATCCCGGGCATCAGGACGGCTCCGAGACCCGGAGGTCTCGCGGGTCCCGTGTCCGTGTCTCCGTATCCAGGGACCCAGTATAACTACAGGAAGACCGGCGGCGTGCTGCGACCCTCGCTCTCCGAAGGAGGGGAGATGAGGATAGGAGGGCCCGGCAGAGGCTGGTATCCACGTCACAGGCAGCCACGACCCGCCTCAATAGAAAACTTGGATCGAGTGCCATCGGGATGGGACGGCAGGGAACCAAGGAAGCCGCTTACTCTTCCGCCGAATCTCACACCCAAGTTCTTCCATCGGTCTCCCAGGGAGGCACTCAGGCGGGTCACAAGCCTTCTCATCAGGAGAGGTAAGTCCTCAGCTCTGTATTTTCCCACTTTGGAAATTACTAATAAAAAAATGTTTAGTGTACTGGAACTTATCAGTAACTTGTTAGCTTGCAGAGACAAAAGCCAGCAGGGTCTTACGTGACTTTTCCCTTAGCCACCTCAGTCTCAAAACTCAGTATATTGCCTGGTTATGTTTGAGGTAACGTTGCCTTGGCCTCTATTTATGTTATGCCCGCTTTAGACGAAAGCATTTTCCTTAACATTTTTCTTAACATTTGTGCCATGACCAAAATGTTACCGTGTAGAGTGAAAAATCTTATGGCATTTCAGATGCCATGGCATATTTCATGGCATTTCTCAAGGACAGGATCCGTCCTATTTCCGTAGCATAACCAATCAGAAGCGATCTCTAGGCCACGAGCGCAGTTGTAATGGCGGCCGCGTGAGATGTAAACAACGTATCACTTCAAATTTTTAAAACACGATAATTATTCAAGCGAGAGGAATTACGCTTTGTATGAAATGGTTTTAGGTAGAGAAGCATGGCGCTGATTAAATGTATACTTTACAACGTTTACTGTACGCGTATGGAAGAATATTTTAGTTTTTTCAATGGTAAACACCGTGCACTCGCCATTTATGGTGTAACTCGATGTGCCTATCGTGCTGTATGTATCATACAATGTAATTTCAACAGCTAACCGAAATGTTCCATGAAATGCTGTTGTGTAAAGTGCTATCTGTTATAAGATTTTTGGAAGCACTTACATAGCATTTATGCTAGCAAAAGTGTTAAAGGAAATGCTTTCGTCCCGGCTTTAGACGAATCTTGGCGTGTGGTTGACGTCTAAAAAGCTGCCAGTGAATATTTAGAGATCGGTTAGTTCATTGAACTCTCCAGCCTAATTATTGCCTATTTTGGGGGGAGCAGAAAAATGTATTTAAAAGTCCTTGCCTTGACTCATTCTCACGCAACAGGTCTGTAGGTGTCGGGGCTTCCCCCGAATTGATACTTTCCTGGATATGAGGCCTGCTCGTGAAAAGGTATTTAAAGTGTGGTTGACGTCTTATTTTTGTTGACTTCTGCAACTGTCGCTTGGAGTCGCGGCTGTGTTTTAGAATGGTTGGTGGCCCTAAGAAGGATAGACCCTTTGTGGACTTTAGAAGGGCCGACATTCAGTCCTGAAAAGGAGCTAGGGATATGCTATGCTGTTTTACCAAATGGTCATCTGGCCATTTCTGATATACAACCCACGGTTTTGTATGTTGACAGTGTTCTTCCTCGATGAAACCAGTGACTTCCTCGGCTGAACATGTCTTTAAGCAATGCTCATCTCCATTACATCACTATTCTCATCATATAGAAGTTGATTACCTTCGTCTTGTTCAACCTACCTGTATTATTAAGATCAAAGGGTTCACAGATAACTAAATTCAGAGTGGAAGGCGGTTAATTATTTAGAATTTTAAACCAAGTCATACGATACAAGTCTACGTAACCGTAGAGTCATTCCTTGGTATAGCCGTTTGGAAGCTTATGATCCAAAGAAACTTTTCTAAAATTAAAGGCGCCGCCTCCAATTATCTTGTAGCTCTAGGACTGAAAGTAGCCGATCTGTATAGTTTGACCCTTACCGTCAATTAGACGTATAGTTTGATAAAAAAATATATTTTTTGAGATTGTCTATTTGCTTCCATTTATATTATATGCTTGGCCATGGTTACCTAATCGTTTATGTCCTAGGTTCATATCAGTGGCGTATACTGGGTCCAAGATCTGGGCCATCTCACTATGTCACGTGGTCCTAGGCTATGAACAGAAATACATTTACCAACTCCTAAGAAAAAAGGTGGCCAACTCATAAGAAATAAGGTTGCCAACTCATAAGAAATCAGGTTGCCAACTCATAGGAAATCAGGTTGCCAACTCCAGAATCAGCATCATCATCTCACTGATATGAATAATAATATTTACAATTTCTGATCGATTATTTGAATTTTATTCTCTAGACTTCAGGCTTCGCAGATAGCCTAACTAGCCTAGAATATACGCTCCTGGTTCATATCATACTACATAAGAACGTTGTTTGGCATCGCTTTTCTAACTGGTGGGCTAATAATGAGTGATGGGACAGACACAATGTTACATCCATGCCTACGCAAGGTTGGAACTGGAACCTCTGATTTCGAAGCGCTTTACGCTGACCCCCTTGCCACCGAAACCAGCTTACGTTACTCCTGGGAGTTACAGTTGCTGCCTGGTATGCCATCTTTTCCAGAAAGAACCCGGGTATGTTCTAAGCGTGCCTATATCAAGAAAAAAGTAAGAGTGATTATTATATTAAGGGTAGTTATGCCCCACGACAGGTGAAGGTTGCAGCAACTTTTCGCATATATAGACCCAAACGTGCGCGCAGAATATAGTTCCGCTCCAATACTGCTGATTTTCTCGCTGTCTGTGCTATGAACAGCTCAGTGGTTTGAGGCAAGACTGGCTCGGCAGATTCTGAGCACCGTTATTGCGAGGATTAATGGTACAGTGTGTCCGAGAAAAAATATACCTATAAAGAATTTAAATAACTCAACAATCGTTAACGATAGAAATGTCAAATAACGTTTATTTGGAAGAGGGAAGAAAGGGATTTTTTTACCACCAGAAGGGAAAAAATCGTAACATAATTAAGTGCATGCGCTGCTTTGTTCGTGAGTAGTCTGTACAATGGCGCCCTTTACTGTTCGTCAGAAAGTTGAGTGCTGCTTTTGGTTTGCAGAATTGAAATGTCCTGTAACGGTACAAAAGAAGATTCCGGCAACAATATGGACAGGAAGCACCAGAACGTCATTACATTGTTAAATGGCATAAACAATTGCTGGAAACAGGGTCTTTGTTGAGGAAGAAAGGTAGTGGTCGGAATCGTGTGAGCGAGGGTAAAGTGGTTGCAGTTCAAGTAGCTTTCCAGAGAAGCCCGCGTAAATCCGTGAGACGTGCTAGTTCTCAACTTCAAATTCCACGTTCTACTGTACATGATATCGTACATAAAAGGTTAAGGCTTAGAGCCTACAAGTTACAGCTTGTTCAGAAACTAAAGTGCAGTGATAAACCCGCTAGGTTTGATTATGCTAGTGAAGTGCTATCACGCATTGATGATGACAATGAATTCCTGACACGCGTAACATTTTCAGATGAGGCTACCTTTCACATTTCCGGAAAAGTGCATAGGCATAACTGTAGAATATGGGGTGAGCAGAATCCCCATGCAGTTCTTGAACATGCGAAGTTGAACGTGTGGTGTGGTTTGATACGAGATTCCGTAATTGGGCCCTTTTTCTTTGAGGAAGCTACAGTTACAGGTTACCTGTAAATGTTGCAACAGTATGCTGTACCTCGTATACCTCATGTGTACATGTTTCAGCAGGATGCCCCCCCCCCCCACATTATGCCCGTTGTGTTACTAACTTACTTAATAACAATTTCGCTGGTAATTGGATTGGGAGGGGTGGACCCATTAAATGGCCACCACGGTCACCAGACTTGTATCCTTTGGGGTTATGTGAAGACTATGGTTTACCAAGTCCTCAATGATCTCCGTGAAAGAATTATCGATGCATGTGGCTCCGTCACTCATCAAATGTTGAAGAACACTTGGATGGAGGTTGAGTACCGCCTTGATGTTTGTCGCGCCACCAAAGGAGTACACGTTGAGATCTACTAAGGTGATTTTTTTTCTTGTTCTTTGGTTAAAAAAAATCTATGATTTTCTCTTCCAAATAAACGTTATTTGACATTTCTGTCGTTAACGATTGTTGAGTTATTTAAATTCTTTATTGGTATATTTTTTCTCGGACACACTGTACTTGAAACCTGCTTCAAACTTAACTTGTCGCGGGGCTTAGTTTTGTCATATCGTGGATATTTTCTTAGATACTCCTGCCGTCGAATGTTCATGCCTCCCATTCGACACGAGTTACTCACATAGAAAAGCTGACGTAAGGAAGTAAATGCAAGGTGATGTGGCTCGGGAACATTTGTTGTTTTGAAGAAATGGCTTTCAATGAATAAATATAATAAAAATTAATTACATTGCACATTTATTTGGGTGTGCACGTGCGAGTAATGATAATGGTATAAGATTGATTACTTTTGCAACCTCAAAGAATTTAATTGTGAAAAGTACCACTTTTAAACATAAAGATATCCATAAACATACCTGGTCTTCTCCAGATGGTAAAACTCATAATCAGATAGATCATATTCTCATTGATAAGAGAAGGCATACTAGTATAATTGACGTTCGTACACATAGAGGTGCTGACTGTGCCAGTGACCATTATTTAGTAATTGCTAAATTAAGAGAAAGACTCTCAGTGATAAATCATAAGCAACAAAATCTAAAAGTTATAAAATTTGATACAGGAAAGTTTGCTGATGAAAGAATTAAGAAAGATTACCAAATTAAACTGTCAAATAGATTTGAGGTTTTGCAGGATTTAAATGATGATGAAAATATAAATGAAACAGACGTAAATAAGAATTGGGAGCACATACGTAATGCAATAGAATCAGCAGCTAAAGAAAGTATAGGATACCATTAACCAAGAAAGAGTAAGCCATGGTTTGATAATGAATGTCATAATCTAATAGAAATAAGAAATCAGGCTAGACTTAGGTGGTTAAGTAACTCTGATGATACAAATCTAAGCAATTATAATAGAATAAAGCGAGAAGTTAACCGCACGTTTAGAAGTAAAAAAAGAGATTACTTGAAAAGCAAAATTAACGAAATTGAAACAAACAGCAAAAATAAAATTATCAGAGATTTATATAAAGGTGTAAATGAATTTAGAAAGGGGTGGCAACCTAAAGTAAACTTGATAAAAGATAAAGACGGTGATTTTCTAGCTGACCCAAGCGATATTCTAAATAGATGGAAGAACTACTTTAATGACCTTTTAAATGTCCATGTAGGAGATAAATCAGAAGTGAATGAAGTACACACAGCAGAACCTTTAGTTCCAGAACCAAACTTGACTGAAGTTAAAGATGCTATTAAAAGGCTAAAGAATAACAAAGCACCTGGCATTGATTTAATACCAGCTGAGTTAATTAAATATGGTGGAAATTCATTAATATGTCAAATTCATAAATTAATTTGTTTAATATGGAATAAAGAAGAAATCCCTCAACAGTAGAAAGAATCCATAATTGTTCCTGTGTTTAAAAAGGGTGATAAAATGAACTGCAATAATTACCGTGGAATTTCTCTACTCTCAACAACATACAAAATATTGTCTAACATTCTTTTAACAAGACTAACCCCATCAGAGGCCTGCACAAGACCCGGAGAAAACCCGTCTGCGAGGAGGCGCGCCTACAATAATATGCAACACGCACATCAAGCCCAGGTGTTCGACATCGCGCAAGCGAGCTTCACGTCACAGTGTTGCACAGGCTTCGATGCCTGCCAGGTTTTTCTATTACCCGGGTCTTAAGAAGACCCGTGAGACTCGATGTAGTTCTTGCAGGTAGACGGCGAGCACTACTGTCAGTGTTGCCAACGGCCATTATATTTCACTACGCATGGAAATATTTGAATTTCTGCTAGGCGCAGGTGCCTTGAGGTTGTAGAATCATTGGCGTAGCAAGGGGTGAGCGAAGTGGGCGACCACCCTGGGCCTCGCGCATATAGGGGCCTCGCGTCCTATGAGGTTGATACGAAAAACGTAATAAATGGAAGTGAGAAAGATAGAAAAGGCTAATTTTTGTGGGCAATAAAATTAAGACATTTTTAACTGGCTTTATATTCTAGCTTAACGTTATAATTTGAATGAATACGTCAAATCAGAGGCGGGCGGGAGCTCTAAGCCTAAGGGGCCCCGAAAAAGTCAAAATAATTCTAATTTCTCATGTGAAACATCAACGCAAAAATTGCTTGGACAATTTTATCCATTTTTCTACTGTGTCGTGACCTTGCATAGCCTACCCGATTTTAATATGTTAATGGTAAAGTACCTCAAACTGCCACGGAGCAAAGTATGGGGCATTTAAATGCTTCCGGTGTTTTAAACTCAAGAAAGGTATGGATAATATTAGCAGTTCTTCCTTCGTTCCTACAACTTCAGACGCAGCTATTGCCTGCCCTCTGTAACGGGCACGAAGATGATTTATCTTCCGAATTTCCTGATCAAGTTCTATGTTTCAGGAATGTGCTTAAATCTGAAATCAAGTGCTTTAGGAAAGTTTCTTCTCCTTGATAGCTCTACACTAACTTCCAGTGTTCTCTGTATCCTGTACCGCCTTCTGTTTGGGGGAAGGGATAAGTAAGTATTTGTATTTTCTTCTTTTGAATACATAAATGTCAAAGAAAGATATGTTGTAATATGTGAAAATTCAGAGTTAGAGCATCGATTTGTATAGTTATTAATGTAAGTGCAGCCACAACCAGCCATTCTAAGTAATTACGTAAATTTCCTGAAAGAAGCTGACTGTACTTGAGGGACCCAAGTTTATTTCTTGCGGACGCGTACTTTACGATTTTATTACGCCACTGCGTCAAATATTTAATATTACAAGAACATTAAGACGTAACAACAAAATGAGATTCACAGTTATAATTATCATCTAAGTCCTAAAATTCAAAGTTAACTGGTACAATTTATGTGCAACAAAGTCAAAATTGCTAATTAAAAAAAGTCAAAATTGCTAATTTTAAAAAAAGGTCAAATTAGCTGTATCAGTTGATTACACCAAACATTTCACATTTATTGTGCAAATGACTATCGTTTTAAGATTTGCTGATGTTGAAACCGATTGTGTAGAAGAGCTTGTAGGTAGATACATTGGGCCCCTAGAGAGGATTGTGATTTAGCGCACTCCCTTCCCCCCGCTCTATCAAGCACTGACATTTTATGTGCGTCCTTCCATATTTTCTACTTAAGCCATGGTTTGTGACATTTACATCCTACAAACTTCGAAATGAGGAAACAAAGAACGACTCATTAAATAATATATAGGTTATATTTCAAGATTCTTACTTTGTATTTCTGATTTTTTTTAAAAAAAAGTTTAGCACACTTAAGGATATTTCAGTTATCTTACTGCCTAAAGAACATCTTAAAAAACGTACTATTACTACTACTTTGGTTAATGAAAATTCCAGCAGCGTGTTACTGTAGCTCTGCCAAGTGTAAATTTCTCTGTCGCGTACTATTAAATATAATTTTCGTCAGAAATTAATTATTATTGTAGGCTATTATATAAATATGATAATTTGCTGACGTTTCCTTGATGACTGTGTATCGATTTACATTGATATTTCAAACTTAAAGAACGATGGGGCCTTGCATTCAAATCTCGCCCAGGACCTCGCGATATGTTGCTAAGCCACTGCACCTAAGATTTTGTAACTTCTCAAATTAGTGTCATTATTATGTCAAACCAACTACCACATATTTTCTAAATTTGTTTCGATGGTCTTGAAATAGGTTTGTGTGTCTTGTTCATTTTATGTCACCTTTCTGGTCTTGAAATCGTAAATCTTCTGTCGGTTTCATTTTTACGTTGTTTGTTTGTTGAAATGTGTAAATAGCATTGCCTGTTATTTGCACCCGTGTG
This sequence comes from Lepisma saccharinum, assembly GCF_977018435.1. Classification (NCBI taxonomy): domain Eukaryota; kingdom Metazoa; phylum Arthropoda; class Insecta; order Zygentoma; family Lepismatidae; genus Lepisma; species Lepisma saccharinum. The sequence continues at coordinate 68,682,416 of NC_139233.1, forward strand.
AAAATACAAGCTAACAATTATATTTTGTATCGTATTACTATCAATGCGGTCTGAGAACAAGATAACTAGCAACAACACTAGCGAACGACGATTTGTTGAAAGAGATGACAATATTCAAAAACCTTTTATAATGCAAATTCTGATTTCATGTTCCATTTTATGGACCATCGTGCCTTAGTGTTCAGGGGGGGATCTTGAGCAACTAATTCGGATATTGAATTGGCAAAATTACACCAGAGAGAAAATCTGTTTGATTGATTGATTCATTTATTTGGTCAATTTATGAACAATAAGGCTAATCGGGACTGGACCTATAGTTTAAAGTGGGATCTGAACCATCATGTGCTTCCACCGGGTATCGAACCTGGTACCCTTTGATTACAAGGCGACGACACTACCACTGCGCCATAGGGGAGCACCCCCAAAAAAGTATAATGTAGAACAACCACCAGTCACACAAAGTTCCAAAGTATTTACGATGGCACTTTTTGCGAAACTTGGTTCGTACTCCTGTACAGGTGTCGGCAGTGGCAGCAATTAGGGGCGGGGCCGAGAGAGTGCAGTTGCCCCCCTCCCCACTTTTTGCTACTTTTGCACCACGCTAACCTCATGTACCAAGGGAAATTAATTATCCTTGCCCCCATCCCCAGTACATTTGCACTTTGGCCCTCTAGTTTTGGAACCCAATCGCCGCCACTGGGTGTGAGCGATACAAATGTTTTCTAGCAAGGAATAAATGTCTGCAATTTCAAATTGATAAAAGTGATGAACATTTTAAGTGCTCCTAGAACAGTTTAGAATCTAAAAGTTGGCAACGGTGACTGCGTGACTCATGTATCTGGAGACGGTGCAAAACCGGAATCAGCGTTCGCTGAAGATAAGCGAGCTTCGTTTTGCAAGGCCTTCCAGTTACCCGTGGGCTTTCGATGCTTGACGGGTCAAAACCCAGGTATATAGTTTTACTCGCCCGCCCGACCAACCAGGCGGGCCTAGTAAGCGATTCTGGCCGTTGTGCAGCTCTCTAAACCCCATATGGTAATGAAATTATAGGTGATTATCAATGTGGATTTAAACGTAACAGATCAACTACAGATCAAATTTTTCACATCAGACAGACACTTGAAAAAAAGTGGGAATATAATCAAAATGTCCATCAGCTATTCATTGATTTCAAAAAAGCATATGATTCGGTCAAAAGAGATAAATTATATAATATATTAGTAGAGTTTGGAATACCTAAGAAGCTTGTTAGTATGATAAAAATATGCACCAGTGAAACAGAAAGTAAAATTCGTGTGGGTAATAATATGTCTGACAAATTTATAATTCATGATGGGTTAAAACAAGGAGATGCATTATCTCCATTGCTCTTTAATTTTGCCTTAGAATATGCCGTAAGGAAGGTAAAAGAAACTAAAGAAGGACTAAAATTAAATGGTGTGACTCAGTTGTTAGCATATGCAGATGATGTAGACTTACTGGGGGATGATATAAATACGATTAAGAATAATGCTAAAATATTTTTCAAAACTGCTAAAGAGATAGGTTTGGAAGTTAACAAAGAGAAAACTAAATATATGCTTACAGGCCGAAACCAAGTGTTAGGTAATAATCAAAATCTAATTATTGATAACAACTCGTTTGAACCAGTTTCCAAATTCAAATACTTAGGAGTAATATTAACAAATGAAAATTATATTAAAGAGGAAATAAAAAGTAGGCTTAATTCAGGAAATGCATGTTACTTCTCTCTTCATAAACTTTTGTCTTCTCGTTTAATATCTAAAAGTTAAAATATACAAAACAGTAATTTTGCCTGTAGTATTATATGGGTGTGAAACTTGGTCCCTTACATTGAAAGAGGAACATAAATTGAGGGTATTTGAAAATAAGATCCTTAGGAAAATATTTGGACCTAAAAGGGATGAGGAGACAGGTGAGTGGAGAAGGTTACATAATTTAGAACTACATAATTTGTATTCATGTCCAGACATTATTAGAATAATTAAATCAAGAAGACTTAGGTGGGCAGGCCACGTGGCACGAATGGGAGAGGAAAGAGGAGTTTACAGGATTCTTGTTGGGAAACCTGATGGTAAGAGACCTGTAGGAAGGCCAAGACGAAGATGGAGGGACAACGTTGAGATGGACCTAAAGGAAATCGGTAGGGATGGAAAAGAGTATGTAGATCTAGCTCAAGATAGGGACAGATGGAAGGCCTGTGTTGCTGCAGCCATGAACCTTCGGGTTTAAGAAGGCTAGAGAGTTAGTTAGTTAGTTAGTGCACGTGCGAGTGCGCTGCCGCTACTGCGTCGAAAGGCACGCAATTCGCGATTAAAATTAACCGATATGCCATCTGCCGGGATTTTCAGGAAGTACTCTTAGTAGGATACGTTGTGTTGAAGTCGTTTAAAGCGTGGTGAATATGCGAGAAAGTAAGGTCTACTGTTCAGGGTTTTTTTTTTTTTTTTGCTCTAAATAGTTTTATGGGTCAGAACAAATTAAAAGTTTTCATGTGTTTCCACCCCGTGGAATCAACAAAATGAAATTTGTTAATAAATCAGGGAAAACGTAATTGACAGAAGATTGGTATGGGGGATATAACACTGTAATTCGGCAAGGAAATTACGAAGAATGCACGAGTCTGCTTACTTTATTTATCGAGAGATAAATATATATTTCCATGAAAGTAAAGTTTTAAATTGTACTTTATAAATAAAGCTTTTTTTTTCCGAAAAATCATGAAGCGTCTTAACCAATGCGTCCATGTATTACCGGTGTTACGTATGTGTGAAATTTGGAACAGGTGCAAGTCAATTAAGAGAGAAGATGAAAATAGTTTTAGAATGAATTAATGTCAAATGTAACCAGAAAAAAAGTGGATATGCTAATGTTACTGTTTCATTCAGTACGATGTCCTTTTTCAGTGCGTATAGCCTGGTCATGAAATCGTGAATATTCTTATTAAACCAGTCTTTCTCTTTCGAGAAAGAACTGCAACGATATGTTCGCAATTTTCTCCTGTCCCAGCTTTTCAAGTACAGGTCAATTTCAATTCCTTTATTTTCAAATAATTTCCGAGAACCCCAGTTACATGACGTGCAGATGATACAGCACTGCTTTGGACAACCAGTGCGTATACATAGTTTCGTCTTCATTTTCCGTGTTATTTTTGCCTATCATAATTAAATGCTTCGTTCTCAGTACAGCTTCACGTTTTTAGAGTACCTGGAATTCACATCGCATTCGCAATATTTAAAAATAATGCGTAATTTAAACGTTTTCTACCATACCAGTCATGACAACACGCTGCTCTTTTGTACTACTGCTGAATGTAAACAAAGATCTATCCTACTTAGAGCGGCCATATTGGAAGCGACACTAGCGCTCAGGTGGTAATTTTAATCGCGAATTGTTGACAAGATACCTCAAATGTGCCATTAGAGCTGGAGGTTCATTATTAAGCTGCAGAATTCAAATTGAGGATTAAGAAATATCCTACTTATTTCTCGTGGCGGAGTGGTTAGCACATCGGGCTACGACGTCAGGGGTCCCGGGTTCGAATCCCGGCCTAGACATGGATCTTTGTGAGTGACCATTCATCAATTTCATCATATCATCACTCATCTCCATCTTCGCAAATTAGCCAAAAGGACCACCAGAAGCGAAGTAAATCAATCAATCTCGTTTAAATTTCCTTGCGCTATGATCTTAGAGAGTGAGAGAGAATCTTTATTTTTGTCGGTCCATCTCCTTTTCTGCTCCCTTTTCTCTTGAGATGGAAGGAGACAAAGGCAAGATGTGACTCTCCAAGAACTTGAAGAGGTTGGTTGGTTGATTTGGTGTTTTAAGTCCACTTTATGCACAGCAAGGCTAATCGGGACTGGACCTACAGTCTAAAGTGGGATCCGAAGCACTATGTGCCTCCACCGGGTATCGAACCCGGGACCCCTTGATTACAAGGCGACGACGTTACCACTGTGCCATCGGGGAGGCTGAACTTAAAGAGGGAATGGCACGTGCGATTCACACAATTTCGTCTTAAAATTTTGCATATTTGAATTTTCGCAGGTAACGCTATCATCAAAAGGGCACTTTCTGGACAAACATGATAGTAAATAATAGGCTACTGGCTATATTAATAGTTTTCTTCTTTATACAAAAATGTATGAAAAATGAAAAAATATTCTTGCCCCCTCCCTCAAAAATTCTGCGGATGCCGTTGTTGGTGGGTTCATAAAAATTTAGCAAGCAAGGAATTTCCCAATAAAAATTTATTTTAATTTTTAGTCAATACATGTGCGCGCATATAGTCTTTCTTCATTTGCTACACATCGCAGAGGCTCGATTTGTCATTATTTCGATGGAGATTCACGTCTAAAACAGAGCGAATAGTTAAATGGCTAAGCTGTTGTCATACTTATGGAAAGCAAAGCGGTATCAAAATAGTCCCCACAAACTGGCCGCTATTTTTCCTTTTTTTTTATCCTTAAAAGTAGGCGTTTCATTCATTAACACGAACGTGACTGTTTATAGCGCCTCTACCGCGCACAACGGAAACTAACTCGATTTCGAAGGAGCTGCTCGATGCTGCCACCTGTTGCGCGAATGTTGAACTACGTAGCCAACAACTCTGGCGGAATCGAACTGCCTGTAATGAGGCGTGCTTGCATCTGGCATGCGTGAGTCGCGATGCAACGTAGGATCGCCGGCCAGCAGACAAGAACGCCGGAGATTCTTGTTGGGATCTCTTGTAGGTCGCCCGCAGGGAAGGTCAGTTACCCCGAGAGTGCAAGGACTGCGTCCACCAGTTTGAGATGGTGAAGATGCTTCAGCACACGTTTCCCTCACCTGTAGTCTTGGCTTCGTGGGAGGGGAAAACACTGCCAACATAGGTTATGTGGTAGCCCATTTGTAATACAGGGTGCGCCAAAAGTCTACCGCCTCCTCCTTCCCTATCTAGAGAAAGGGAGTTCCATATATCTCTCTCTCTTTCAAATATCGTAGCACAAGGAAACGTGTTGTTGCTTCACAGGATAAATAAGTAAGATATTTATCCATCCTCAATTTGTTAATTTTTCAGGTTAATAATGAACTTCCAGCTCTAATGGCATATTTCAGGTGTATGTTGTGAATAATTGCGTGAGTTTCCACCGTATCTAAGTAAATATCCAAGTTATGGCAAAACTACCCTTAATAGGCGGCTTAAGGCGAAGAGGAACAATCATTGTGCATTTATTTCAATATCGTCGGATTGGGCACTGCTGTTTAAAAAAGGGTTTGGTAAGCATGAAAGTATGAATTTCTCATGTTGCAAGTGGAAACTGTTTTTCAAGTTGATTAGTAAGCTAGACAGGATGTGTATGATTAATAAGTATTTTTGGAATCTCATGTATTCCTTATAGGGAATCAACTTCAATTTCAAGTTACGGCTAATCAAATGGGAGTTTCGACTTTTCCTTCTACTATGACATAGTTCAACGTGTCCTTTTCCGTCCATGTACTTTTCTACTACATTGCATGTTTGATATTCCCGAGAGAACTAATAAAATTATGGTCCTATAAACCTAATGCATTTCTCCTTGCCTCCTATGGCCATCCTGTCAGTGTTGGCAAGCCTGATGTGCACAAAAGAGTTACATTTCACCATTAATAGAGCTAAGATGACTTTCAAGGAGCTAGATTAACGAAGGCTGCATAAAGTGTCTCCTAGGGTAATTTTAGGTGTCAGAGGCGTGGGGGGGGGGGCGCTGCCATTGCCGTTAGCTTTAAGTGATGGCAATTTATTCTTAGTTTTCACCGCCTAGATTTGGCGGCATCATCACCCATCTCAATAATCCAATGATGCTCATATGAAATCGAAAATAAAGGATTCCCGGATAACAATATTCTCATTTTCAGCTTAGCCTCCACGGCGCTATATAAAAATACCTGGGGAGGAAAGAGGGGGTGGGTGACGCAGCCTATATATGAATATCACGTCACGTGCAAAATGTACACTCATGGCAAAAGTTGGTCTTTATGGGCTGGAGCCAGTGGTGGCATCATAGTGGGGCAGAGGGCGGGTGCCACAGTTCACAGCCAAACGAGTGAACGAAAGAGTCAGATCTGGCTCCAAAAGAGTCAAGATGGCAACAGTGATCGGCAGCTGCCCCAGCGAGAAAGACCTAGGGGAAATTGTCCCTCTCCCCGTTAAGAGTTGAGCGAATGGACAGGGGTTGCCAAACCAAGATGTCCTCCTTGAGAACCAACAAAATCTTAATTTTGATTATATAAACGATTTGTTTCAAGACTAGTTGTTTCAAACTAGATATTTCATATTGGAAACAATAACACGAGATTGAAAGAAAGGAATTTCGGGGAAAAAAAAAACATAGATGGCAGCATGTGGTGAAAGAATATAAATAAATTGTTAGGGAAAAAGTATCGATTTAGTGAAAGTAAAGATTTGATAGGAAGATGTGAAAAAGATGAAAGCAATGTGCAAAAAATAGATAGTAGATGAAAAATAAAATATAAGTGGGTTTCATCATTCAACAAATTCAATCCTGTAGTCAATTGTTAGGCACGCTTAAAGAAGTTTCAATGATGCAAAAATTTATTCAAAAATTTCCTTCTAGGAATGCAACCAAATGAAGACAAGGGCTATGTTGAGTAGTGATTCTGAAGTCACTAAATTTTAATAAACATTTTAATAAATTTTTGAATTTACTGCTGCATAACTTAATACATACATTGCAAAATCATGTGGCAATTTAAGAGATTACTGTTATATTGATATAATTAGCTATATAGGTATTAACTAAATGCATACGTACAAAAAACGTTTAACAAAATTTTAAAGTTTTTTTTATTATTTAAAGCCTTAATTATATAATATATAACATGGCCAAGGCTGTTATTGGGAGTGGATGAAAAGACCAGGGTGAAAAGTTAGGGATGGCAGGTTGGAAAGTCGGGGACGCCAAAATCTACCTCGCCCGGGTGAAAATTTTATCTTCAGCCGCCCCTGGGTGAAAAGGTGAATCACTCTTACTTTTTTCTTAATATAGGCATGGTTAGAACATACTCGGGTTCTTTCGGGGAAAGATGACATATCAGGCAGCAACTACAACATATGTTCTCAGAAGTAAGCTGGTTTCCGTGGCAAAGTGGTCAGAGTAACGCGCTTCCAAGCCAGAGGTCCCAGTTCCAACCGTGGTTAGGCGTGGATGTAACATTTGTATTTGTCTCATCACTCATTATTAGCCCAACAGTTGGAAAAGCGAAGCACAACATATGGTATCAACCTATGACACAAACGGATAGGTAAATATGGCCAAGCATATAAGTTGAAGTAAATAGGTGCTTCAAAAGATATACAATTTTGATAAAGCTACGTCTAATTCATGGTAAGGATGAAACTACACAGACCGCCCATCTTCAGTCCTATAGCTAGAAAATTATTTGAGGAGACGCCATTACTTTTAGAAAAGTTTTTTTTGTTTGTGTCCCTCGTTCATTATGTGTAAAAGAGAAAGTAAAATATCAATAAATAAGTAACTGTCTAAATTTGGCAATTCTTGCTTAACTAAATACTAATAAACCCGTGACTGGACAACCCTTGAAGGGCCTAGGCCTATCTCCCTCCCACAATCCTACCTAGAGGTGTGGAGATCTTCAACTGGTAATAGGGTGACGTGGGGTCAGCACGTCGAACACCCAGCCGTTGTAGGAGATTTCCGAGACCGGGTTACTCGTAGCTCCCCAATTTCCTCACGATGGTGGGTTGCCACCGGTCCCATACCACAGACTGAACCCAGGCAGACTCGAACCCTTGCCGTCCCGCAGTCGGAGTCCAAAGCACAGCGCCTTAAACCGCACTGCCACGGAGGAGGCCTTAATTAAATACTAGTTTTCCAAAAATACCTACACATGTATAACCCACGGTGTGTAAATTATGATTTTGTTTAGCTTATTTCCATTACGTGAGCAGTGTACCTATTGTGTTAGATGTCGACAGTGTCGGCGATTGGATGTCAAAACTTGGGGGAAGAGGACAGTTTATTTTTTTCTTGATACACAAGGCTTGGCATTAAGGGCTCATAGTGCGGTTGGAAAAAGTGGTGGCAACCACCTCCTAATCCCCGCCACTGGCTGTCCAGTAATTTTTTACACTTGCATAATACGAGGCATTGTTACACCCATCAGTTCCTGAATATTAGTGTTCCGTGTAGCGTATTTTAATAAGAATTCATTGAAATCAGATAAAAGTGGCAGTTTTTCTACTGTGACGTTTTTGTAAGGTGGCGAAAATTGTGTGTGCTCTAAGCAATAGAAGAAACATGAATATAAGCAGGAAATCCCTGCTGCACCGCCTTCTCCTCCCAGATCATTTAGAACCCTATATGTTGGTTACCCAACAATATTGAACGTGTTGAATCACCGCTTGGCGATGAGTCATACTGCCAGTGTATGCACAGAGCCACAGACTGTTAACAAGCGTGTATGTGTGCTAACGCACATGCTGAAGCTAAAAAAAAAAATTAAAAGAAGATAAACGTTATTCAGGTTTCAAAAAAAAATCTAAACCGTATTTGGCAAGCCAAAGAAAGAAAGGCTGACAAGTGTCATGAGAAACTTCCATTTATTTTACTCAGTTTTATTTCCAATCCATATTCAGTAATATGATGCTGTGAGCTGCACGTGTCTTCTTTAAGTTCCTTCATTTGGTCATTCTGCCGCTAGAACGCGGCCCGTGTACCGGCTTGATGCACGCCGCTTGCCGGCGACATTGGATGTACGCAGCCCCCCTAAGCTCAAGGTGTCTTTAAAGGTTTCTTCCATTTGTCGTCAAAGGAGTCATTCAAGGTTCGATTGTGGGTGATTTCAGATGGGATTTTCCCCCAGCAATATCCTTGTATGAAGCCCTTCCGTGTTCAACCAGCCTCAGAGAAATGGGTACCTTGGGGAGGGAGCGTCGGATTGTGGTGCTGATCACATCACCTTCACAAAATAGCCGAGATTTTGTGCAGAGGCAACTTTGCCTTAGGTGTGTAAGAGTGTTGTACTACAAAGGATTCCGAATATGTTTCATGCAAGTGTTTGGTAGGTTCGATAGTGTTCCCGACGATATCACGGGGTGATAGAACCCAGCTGGTGGGGATGCTCCTCCTGTCAAATCAAGATTGGTTCTGAGCCATGCGCGCCGACTACGTGGGTGCTCCGGGGCTCGAGCACCCACATAAATAATCTTGCGGGTGCGCCGCACCCACAAGATTTTTAGTTTGATAAAAACAAAATAAAATAAATATTTCTCACTTGCCATTATCAAAAAATAATAAGCAATTAAAACATTGAGATGGGACAGACTTTGATAAAGACAAGCTAACATTGCACAGGGACATGTTTCTAGATGTGTGCAGAACGAACAAAGAAAAAGTGGCCAACTTGTCAGACATTACAAATATTTAAGTAGAGAAAACAGTGGTCCCATGCGTGAAATGCTCACAGAATTTGTGAAGTTTGTACGGGTGATTTTAACTATACCTGTTACTTCTTGTACCTCTGAGCGGTCATTTTCAGCACTTAGACGATTGAAAACGATTTTGCGGTCAACAATGACCCAAAAAATATTGAATGATCTGGCAATTTTGCATGTTCATAAAGAAATGACTAAAAATATTGACATTACAAAAATTGCAAACGAATTCAGAACTGCAAATGACGTAAGAAGGAATGTGTTTTATATTGAAAGTTAACATGTCATGATTATTATTATTTGGTACAAAAAGTTAGTCATTTTGTAGTTTCTGTTCACAACAAAATCCTTGCATAGTTCTTTCTGCAATACAATTAGAATTATTTGCATTTATGCAGATTTTTTTATTTTAATTTGTATGAATTTGGTATTTTCTTTTAGTAACGTGTTGATAATATCATTGCCTCTTGCTATCATTGCGCATGTAAATTGTTTAAAGTATGCAATACTTGATAATTACAGATCTAACCACCATTGATATGCACCCACAGAAATTTCGGAAAGTCGGCGCCCTTGTTCTGAGCTTGTATGATTCCGCTGCAAATCTGTTGTTTCGTTCAAAATTCGCAAAATCTGTAATCCCTGGTCGTAGAAAAATCAGTTTGAATTCATATTACCGTTATACCTTAATTTGCAATGCTTAAACACAATTGTCCTGGTATATTTTAAAATTTTGATTTTTGCAAATATACATATATGCACCATTTCTTTACTTTTCGGAAAATAATGTGGAAAAAATACTCATATTTCATTAGTTTGCATGAGAAAGAGATTATAGATTCAATGATTTTCCCGAACACTAACATGGAGCGAATTAGAAAACAAAACTACGCGTGAAAAACGGAGGACGGAACGGGACAAATTTGGTTAACCCTTTCGTTCCTTTAGATCTTAATGAGTTGTTGCATAAGCGGATGAGAGAGCGAGAGTGGAACACGTGGCTTCCAAAACGAGGCCGGTCCTATTTTTAATATTGTTCGAATTCCTCCGCCAGAATCGGATCTAAATTTAGACGCGCGTAACACGGCGATTTCTGGCTAGGAATATTCCTTCCTGGAAACTCAGCACGAGTCATTGGAGAGTCTGGTTCGAAAACAATTAGTCATTGTTCAAAATCTCCAAAACCAGTGACGGCGGGTGTGGTGGAGGGGGCTATGAATATAAGGCAAGGTGAAGTTCGATGCAGAGATAGGGATTCCACTCATTTTCGATCTCGGCCATTTATGGGTGATGTGTTCAGCACCACGCTCTGATCGCCGTTACTCCCTTCGCTCTCCAAGTTGTCGCTTGTCACCTCCTGTGTCACAACAGCCATTTGAGAAGCGATTTTTATTGGGTGACGTAGGGTTAGCGCATCGAGACCCATAGCCGCTGTTTCCTGGCTTTCGAGACTGGGCACTACTCTTAAAACTACTTATTTTCAAGTGGATCTTCGCGATGCTAGGTCAACACTGGCATTTCTGGTTCCTGCTTGGGAGCGTTCGTACCAAAGAGGCAAGAGCAATCGCTCTTCTCCCATCGTGGGCAAATCACAACCTATTCTTTTTTTCAGTAAAATATATTTTTGACGTACCTTGTTTTCATGGTTTTCACGTCGTATATTCACTTCATTCTTCACTTTTCTCAGGACATCCTTTATTACTTTTTTATCATCATCATCATCATTATGATTATTATATTCTCCAGGGTAGAGCCAGAGTGTGGAAAGTCTGTGGGCTTCAAACACACATGATTGGTACCTTTACTACACGCGCTCATGCCCTGAGTGTAATGCTTGTTCGGATAACCATAAGGATAGACATTCGTGATCAAATACAGGATGATTCAGCTGATTTGTCCTGATTTCAATCTTCATTTAAAAATTACTACAGCAGATACAAACTTACACAAGGTACCGTTAGAAAGGGGAAGGTTCAAAGTTTTACTAATAGTTGGAGCCACCAATTTGTCAAAGTGCCGCGGTAGCTCAGTCGTTAGTCGGCCTCCGTGGCGGAGTGGTTATGTCAGCGCGCTAGGACGACAGGGTTCCAGGATTCGAATCCCGGTTGGAGCATGGATGTATGTGTTTGTCGGGGGATACTACCGCATAGGGGTATTCATTAAAAAAAAATCGTTACGGCGTCTAACTACCATGCGGGAGTCCCGGGTTCGATCCTCGGCAGGGGAGAACCGGGATTTTTTTCCACCTGTTCAAGCAGCTCCTGCGCCCACCCACCGTCGTATATAGTGAGTATCTGGAGGAAACTGGGGGGTAAAGGCGGCAGGGACGTGGTGCTGATCACAGCACCCTCACCTTCGGCCATGATCAAGAAAGTGTGGGCCCTAACTCCACACCCCCTATACGCTTTCATGGCGTGGTGCAAAGCACCAATTTGTCAATATTTCCCACGCTGAACTGCGCTGTACTGCAATCGTTGTCAGAGATAGGAAAGCAGAAACGCCTGGAGTTTGTACATTAATTCTCGGATGATTCTGTACTGGAAAATTTATGGGTAAGTGACAATTTTTATTTTCGTCTCACTGGAGAAGTGAATAAACAAAACATCGATTTTGAGCTACCGAGAACACACATAAGTTTCAAGAGTCATCGCAGCATCCCGAGAAAATTCTTGTCTGGTATGCAATTTCGAGACATGTTGTCATTGGTCCCTTGCTTTTTGAGGAGTAGGCTACGTCACATCTGAAAATTACCTGGAATGCTCAGTATGCTTTTTATCCCAGAACTGTGAGGCAAACGTATTGCAATACGAAGACAGTGGTTTCAACAAGATGGTGCCACGCCGCACACCACAGAAGAAGTTCCTGAATAAGCATTTCCGACATCACTTCATTTCGAATTGATATCCTGAAATGTTCAACTGTGGCATGCATGCCATGGCCTCCCACAAGTCCATGCTATGTTTACGTGTGGGGATACCTGAAACAAGAAGTTTTTTTTTTTTTAATCTGGCCCAAATCTATCCATGATCTGCTAGATTAGGTCAGGAGGATAACCGAAAACATTTCGAAGGAAATGTCGAAAAATGTTTTCGACAGCATGTGTGTTCGCCTACGTCGTGTCGCCAAGCTGCATGGTGGCCATATTGAAGACATACAAAAATATACTTTGAACCTTCCTCTTTCCAACGGTACCTTGTATAAGTTTGTGTCTGTTGTAGTGCTTTAGTGGTTTTTTTTAAAAAAAAAGAAAACATTGAAATCAGGTCAAATCAGCTGAAACACCCTGTATTTGTTTAAATAACCATATCACTAACCAGCACCATTTTCCAAGTAATTCTGACAAAATCGGGCCATTTACATTGTTCAAAAGTACCAAATAATGTCAAAACTTGCCAGTTTTATTGCAAGTTGCGTTTATTGTCACTGAAAAACTCAAACGTTATTGCTTAATCCAAAAACTTAACCAAACGTTTTGGTTAATACAAAAGCTCAAACAAACGTTTTTGGTTTATTAAGAAGCTGAAACGTAATTTCAGAAGATAAACCATTTTTTTTTGGTTGACACAAAAGATCAACCAAATGTTTTTGGTTAATTCAAAAAATTAGTTAGCTGCATCGAAAAACAAATGCATGGTAGTTTTTAATAATTGGTAATTTTGACTAAATTATGTGGTAACTCTCTGTCCCGTGTGCGTGTGTGAAACTTTAAGTTCATAAATATACCGTAAAATAGGTTGACGGATTAACTTTTCCGTGTTTCTGGAGGAAGGGTGGATGATGAGTTTTCTTTTTTTCTTTTTTTGTGGCTCCCATACACTCGTCCACTATGATGATCGTTTTTTTTATTGTTAATTATAGTACCTCGAGGTTGTTCCATCTTATAATGTTGGCAGTGATTCCCCCTCTGCTTCAAATATTACTAATAATATTCATACATACCTAGTGTGTGGTCAATTTGCTGCTAAATGTGTATGCTCAGTAGATTGCAAGTTCTCCAGCACAGTCATATTGATGGAAATGAATGGGGTCTGGATTATTATGTAATAACATTTTTTTTTTATCTTAAAGTTTTCAGGTCAAATCAGTGAAACGTTTGTTCCATGCCAAATCGTGCTTTAAAACTTGCATTTTAAAGTACATATATATTTATGTTAAATATTGTATTTAGGATTGTAGAAATATATTATATTTTATTTTCTGATTAGCGACATGCTTTATGTCCTTATCATACTTTATTTAAGTTTTCTTTCGGTTATCTTACGTCATTTTTTTTAGCTCGACGAGATGAACTGTGAATGCCTATTAGGCTATTCAACAAGGGATGGTTTTTTGGGGTCCAATAGGGGAAAAAAATTGGTAAAAAATCCTTGAAGAAAAAGGAACACAACCGTTTTTGTAGAGAATTTTGTGTAGATTAATTTTCATCATAACCTCTTTTGCTGTAAAATGCTTTCTAAGCGAGATATTTGCAAGAAACTGATTTTGGGCAAAATTGATTTGTTGTTAAGAACCCTTTCAGGAAGATAATAAAATTTGTTCAGCTTTCCCTGATTTTTTCCTTATTTTACTCCCCTATTGACTGGCCTATATCTCATTGCAGCGTACCACTGCACCAACCTTTACAGCTGCAGAGGTCATTGAAGCAAACAACCTTTCTTTTATGAACCGTGGTAAATTCTTAATTATATCTATTCTTTCAGGATCTATTTCTATTTTGTGATCCTTAATTAAGAAACCGATAAATTTAATTTCTTTGGTCATAAATGTACTCTTTTTTTATACAGTCACTCCAAATTTTTTCAGACGTTAAAAAACAGTACCTAAATAACTTATATGAGTTTCAAAATCAACAATTATATATATAACAATTATATCGTCAGCATAATATTCTAGGCATTTGCCTCGCAAATCTCGTAATATACATTCCATCATTCTTGCGAGACAAGCTGTACATACCTATGGTCATACCAAATGGAACACGACAATATCTTAATTGTTGCGTTGGCCTAAGTGATGACACAATCTTTTTCTTTCAGCGAGTTTATCATCAAACAAACTTTATTTATGTAGTCTAATTGTGCTTGCACATTATGTTAGTAAAGTTGCATAATCTGGAACAGTGTTGTATCTGTACATTCGAATAGCATAGATGCCCGTGCGCTTATTTCAAGGTTCGTATGCATTAAACAAGCCAGTTTAACTTGCATACTTTACATTTTTTTTCTCTCTTGATTTTCGTTGGGACGCTATACGAAGCCTTCAGAAAACTGAATTTTGTCCAGAATATACTCGTATATTCAATCTTCTTGGTTATTCACACTTGGCCATCTTTTGTGCTTTTTTTGTGGCTAATCTGTTTATATTTGAGTTGGATGAAACTGAATGAGGACTTGTATGGTTCTTATTGGTTGGCTGGAAAGAAGAAAAAATCAAATCAGGCGCATGGGGCTAATATAAAAAAGAGTGAATATGGAGAAAGTGGGTAAAAGTAAAGCAGAAAAATGAGCTATTTTTCTATGTATAAATTTATAGTTTTTGTTTCAATTCTATAGTCATACAATTATACTTTGTTTTTTGTTCTCGCAAATGCCCATTATAATATTTACGCTGATTCATTAATTTTACTCTTTTCCCTTGCAGGCAGCAGCAAAGATCCAAAAAAGGAGGTTCTTTCACCGACTGCTACAGCTGGTAAGTGAACAATGTATCGGTCTAATATATCGCAAAGTTCTGCCTAAAACACTTCCCAATCGCTACCAAGCGTAGGCGTGATCATGATGGCAACAGGGGGTTAATTTAATTTACAGGTAGCGTGGGGTTTTGGGGCCAGTTGAACAAAAAAATGTAGAATGCAATAGTATGCAGTGCGTTATTTGGAAAAAAAAATCCCGTGAAGGGTAAATGCAGTAACTACTCTTGAATCATCGGTATATTATATATATATAAATTTAGTTTCCTCCCAAAGAGCCAAAAATTAGCAACCAAAGGGGGTGATTTTCCACTCATCCTCAGTGATCGAATTGAGCCGGTACGAGCCGGTATGGCATACCGGTAGTAAATTAAGATGCCAAAAAGCATAACGGCAGTACATTTTTAAAATTCACACTTATTTGATCGCAGTAGTAGCTAAGTAATGGCCAACAATGTACTCGCTCATTTCTCTCTCTCTCTCTCTCTCTCTCTCTCTCTCTCTCTCTCTCTCTCTCTCTCTCTCTCAGTGGCGATAATGAAAGAGAGAATATGAGAATCGATGTATTATTTGAGAAATAACAGGCACACAACAAAGGATTGTATCGAAAGACAGGCCTGTGCATACGAGCATACCGGCAGAAGGCTAATTTATTTCCAATTCGGTCACTGCTCATCCTCCCTTCAAATACCACCCTGTGATGACGCCAAAGACGATAGAAGAGTTGGAATTTTGAGTCTACTTTATGCACAGGTAAGCTAAGAGAGACTGGCTGGAACCACTATGTGCATCCACGAAGTATCCAACCCGGTGATTGATTACAGCGTGACGACGTTACCACTGCCCAGTCCATCGGGGAGGTAGACGATAGACGACAAATGGTCGGAAATTTAACGAACTTGTGCCCCAAATATGCTGTTATAATGTGAGACTCCCACTCTTCCCCCCCGGAAACACCACGCAGTTTTAACTTCTCAACTTAATTATTCCTGACATATAAGGCAAAGTAAGTTCTCGAAATGATCAAAATATAATGTATGATCTCTCTTTAAAAGTGGAAAATTATATTTCACTGTAAAGGTAACTCATTTAATTTTGGCTGCTAATGTAATAATTTTAAGCCCACACCATACATTTATTTCTTAAAAAAATTATATATACATACCGTTAAATTTAGTGGGATTATACAGAGTTACGAGAACTCATAGACAATCTTGCGATTCCCCTAAATATTGAGTCACTATACCCACGCCACTGTCAACTACAAATGAACAAGTAAATAATGAAATTTGGTCGTTTCAAGCACGAAGCCCTGATCTATGTTTATTTACTAGGAGGTGGTTCATGAGAGTGGAAATGAGGCTCCCCTCCCTTTGGACTTACTTTCTCTGAAGCAAATGGAACCAATAATTAAATAATTAATTTGCTTCATTTTTCCTATTGCATTCCCTTTTTTTTTTTTTTTTTTAGACAGTGCGAAGAGTGATTGTAATGTACCTTATTTTGTTGGAGACTGTAACTACAGATCTTCATGTTTATGGGCACTATACCTGCAGATATTCATGATCACGGGGACTGTAACTAAAGATATTCATGTTCACGGGGCTGTAACTGCAGATATTCACGTTCACATGGTCTATAACTACATAGACTATATTCATTTTCGCGTGGACTATAATTACAGATATTCATGTTCACGTGTACTATAACTAGATATTCATGTTCACGTGGACTGTAACTACAGATATTCATGTTAACAGGGACTATAACTGCAGACTTTCATGTTCATGGGGACTATTACTACATATATTTACGTTCATATGGACTACAAGGGGTGTAAGGGGTGACCTTCCACGTAGTACACCCAAATGTCAACCTCACTTCCACGTTAGTACACCCTGGACTGAAGACTAACGAGGCTCTGGCGACTGGCCCCATGGCCAGTATAATTTTGTGTGTGTTGTCCTGTTTTTTGTCCTTGTGTGTGTTGAGTGCCCGTTTGCAGCCTCAGCTTTTAACAGAAGTCAGAACATTTTAAGATTTTTAGTTATTCAACGTTAGAGTTGTTATTTGTAATGATAAGGGGCTGGTCCCCGTATAATGTGACGGGAGCAAAATAGCCTAAGTGCTGACGCTCCCAAAATTTTAACTTCAAATTCAAATTCAAAATATGGACTACAACTACTGCTTGTCATGTTGGCGGAAACAACAATAATATTATTATCTTCATGTTGGTGTAGATAACTACAAATATTCATGTTCCTGGCTACTGTAACTAGAACTACAGATTTTTATGTTGATAAAGGGCTACAACTCCAGCTTTCTGCTTTCCTATTGGTTGCGATGGTAATTCCTCAACTTGAATAAGCGTTCTGGCGCTACACCGAGCAGACGTGCCTTCGTATGTCACCCCCAGGACCGCAATGAGAAATGACGGGAGCAACTGCTCCGTTGACATCTGCCTGGGCTGGCGATCATGTGCCTCCGTCCCTTCCACGGTGATGTTGCCAACCTTGACCTTTTTTGCCCAAATCCTCGGTTCATGGAGGTAGGTCAGGTCATTGCCTTTTGATACCCAGGCGAAACCGTCTTTGTTTTTTATGATCAGTTTACTCGCCGATGTATTTCTAACGTTTTCTGGGTGTTTCCGCTCTACAGTGGTCACGTGATCATAATCATGAATAACGGATTTCTGTTATCTTTTATAAGAAACAGTTTTCCACAAATATATAGTAGTCAGTCTTATGCAATTTACTTGTATACTTCCGAACAAACAAAGAAACTCTGTTCTTATCTCTCTCACAATCTTGACGAGGCATGTGGTGCTCTAGTTTCCATTAAGTTTCTGTAATAATCAAAATTACGAATTTTAAAGCTTTTTCTTAGAAATTGAATATTTTGGAATATCTGAAAAATAGAAAAATATCAACACGTGATTGTTGTTGATATGAAGCAAAACAGTCGCATCTGTCAATGTTCCATAGTTTCGAACATTTTGCCGACCGCCGTGACGGAGTGTTTATTACAGTGCGCTACACCGCCAGGGGTCTCGGGTTCGAATCCCGACCTGGACATTCTTTGGTAGTGTCCCTTCATCAGTTTCATCATATCATCACTCATCCTTATCGCTGCGATTAGCCAGAAGTGGCAGACAAGCAACGTAAAATAAACCTAATTCGATCAATCAATCTTTTCCCCTCAGTCAAGTAGTCCCGGGTTTGATCCCCATGTTTAGGAAATCTGAGCTTATACAATACACAATTGGTGGGTCTTTTTCCAGTCTTACGGCGGGCGCCCTATAAGCTGGCAAGGGAAGTGGGGAGCGGGGAAGCGACCAATCCATGGCGATAAAAAACGCAGCAGCCAGTAGAACGAGGTTCACGTAGTACTTCTTTCCGCCTCGTCGTGTCTCTGGGCGCCATTGCTGTTGTCTGGTTGGTCTGCAGCGTAATCCCCGCTCCCCTTGCCAGAACTAGGACCGGTCGCCGTAAGAGTGGGAAAGACCTTAGTGGAGGAACATTGCACAGCGAAAGGATCCCACTTCAAACTGTAGCCACAGTCTCGATTAGCCTAGCCTATCTCAACATAAATGTCGACTTAAAGCAACATTTTGTTACAATATTTCCGGTTATTTTACAACAAACCTGCTACAATGCACGCGATATTATGAGAAAATGCCTTGGAGTATGGCAATAAATGCACC
This sequence comes from Lepisma saccharinum, assembly GCF_977018435.1. Taxonomy (NCBI): domain Eukaryota; kingdom Metazoa; phylum Arthropoda; class Insecta; order Zygentoma; family Lepismatidae; genus Lepisma; species Lepisma saccharinum. Next base: position 68,701,268 of record NC_139233.1, read on the forward strand.
GTAGCGATTTCCATGGAGGAAAAATGAATTGGTATTTCCACGACATTTCTAGGTCCGCAGGGAACACGAATATGATGCTATGCTTGAAACAAAACTCAGCAGCTTTACCAATAACGATCTTATGTAAATTCCGATTGCACAAAGCCGCTATACAGTTCAGTGTTTCTACCAAGATAAAGCGGGTAGCACAACGTATAAAAAGTCACCAAGCACGCATGCTGGGAAAATCAATGTTTGGAAAGTGAGCCCGGTGTATTTTGTTGCACGAACAACTTGTTCTGAAAAGCGACACGAATTTTGCAGGAATATTCCTAATTGAACATTGCCCACTCCCCGCGAAAAGAAAAGGGGGGGGAGGGCCGTCCTAGTTAACAACAACGCCCTTTAAAAACGTTTGTTAAATGTACATTCAGCGCCAAAGTAAACATAAGCCCAGATGGAAAATTGTGCATAAACACCTGACGTTACGGGAAGAGCAAAATATTACACTTAATACGCGTTTCCTTTGTTGATAATTCTCATCCACTGTAAGAACGCAGTTAACATAAGCGAAACCGTGCGACTTCTAAGAAATAGTTCCTTTCCTGTGTGTTAGTTCTGGTGTTATTTTGCCCATGAATACATTGGTGGTAGCAATACATCTACGTAAGGCATCACAAATTCAATGTAGCATCTACTTACATTGAGTAGTATGGCTTACAGAAAGCGATCGGGTATTCTGATACCCAGATATATATGGATTATATTATCCGAATGTGCGCATTATCCCGACAGTTTTATCCTTTATCTTTTCAGGGCTATGTAGTACATATCCTTTTATTCGTTATGTTCCTATTTCACTGTACTATCCAGATATCCTAATTATCCGGACATCCAGCTGTTCGGATAACCGAATCTGACATGTGTGTCTTTTACTGGATGCCTTTCTTTAACCTGTGACGGGTGTGCATCATGTAGTACACTTCGATCACATCTCATGTCTGGCTTTACGGTCGCAGCTTCTAAAAACAACGTCTCGCCCTTTGGAACTCCCATTTGTCACTTCCTAAATAGCAAATTTCCATCTGTTCGCCTCACGTCGACACGAGGCGGCGAGCGAAGGTCTCTGGGCAAAGCAGCGGAAACTGAGAGTCGATAGCAGGCAGGAAGTAGTACGCCTGTCCACCTCTAGATGTCTCCACCGGACCAAAACGCGTGTTCCTGTCTGTCACATTGGTGTCGGGGGACGAGGACAACGGTTGTCCGCTGATTGCCGATGGGATGGGAAAAGATAAGGCAAGCGACGAGACGGAAATTGCATTGCTCAAAGACGGGGTGGTATAAATTGTGTACACTACATGCGGTGGCGTGGCGAAGTGTCTACAGCAGGAGGAACAAGGGATCAAATTATTGGCTGTCAAAATTGTGAAGATCTCACTTTCATTTATTCTTATTAATTCTTATCATTTGCTACGTTCCCCGGAATATACTCAAAGGATCAACTTACGTTTATTCCTCCACGGCGATCATGAGACTTATCAGCCTACTTTGAAGCTTTCAGGTAGTGGGAAATCAGATAAGGATATGTTAATGTTAATATATTACACTAGAACTCACAATTAAACTTCTTATTACAAACAAAAGTGTATTTAGATCATAATACTTCTTCACTACACAAATTAAAACAGTCACATTTCCAAAATCACTTGCATTATTCCAGAAACATCCATAATATCTCTCTCCTAACAACTTACAATCAAATCTTTTAAGGTTAGTCCATAACCATAAAAGACTGCCCAATTGAACAAAACAAATTACGTCATAATAGACAATTAACATTTTAAACATATTAAACACCTAAAATGATACAATAAGTGGGTGCGTATCATGGCATCCTCCCACAAACAAAAAGAAAATTAACAAAATGAAAATGGAGTAAATTTTCTTTTTCAAAACTCTAGGGCCATCCACTCAACTCAACAACTGCTTCTCAGTTTCTTGGAGTGTAGGACGGGGCAGACGTATTCCAAGTGGTAACATCTAATTGTTTAACACTAGTTTCTCCACTATCGAAATCTTCCGTCTGTGTAGCACTTTCTTTCCTCCTCCAATTGGAGTTACCTCTATACCGGTTATAGCGATGTGGGCAGAAATTATTATTACCATATGAACTTCTTCGGAATGGCGTTCTTCTTTCTTCTCCAGAAGATCGCTGTAATCCCTCGCAGTTCCTTCCTCTGTAGAACCTGCTTCTATTTTCTTCTCCTGAATGATTGTCACTTTGCAGTGACGTGCGGTGACGTCGACACTTGGGGTAGCAGTCAGTGGCGTGCTCAAGGGGGGGGGGGGTTGGTGTGAGTCACACCTCTTCTCCCTTTAGGGCCAGTATTCCTTCAAAAAAGAAGAATGTCAATAACAGGAAAAGATTGCAAAATTATGAATGAGTACTAGAAAAAAGTACACGTAACCCCCACCCACATTCGAAAATAAAAAAACTATTTGATTTGACTCTAAGCCAGAGATCCTGGGTTCGAATCTCGGATTGGCCATTTGTGTTCTTTGTGTGTGTTCCTTCATCTATTTTGTTGTACCAAAGGTGGCGGAAAAGCGAAGTAAAATAAACCAATTTGAGCAATCAATCAATGATTTGATTTAATTTTTGTTACTTATCGTCGTTTTTTTGTCACATTTGGTTAATTGTTAAGATGATACGATGAAACTGATGAAGGGACGAGCACAGGGAACGCCCATGCCCGGGTCGGGGTTCGAACCCGGAACGCCTGGTGTCGTAGCGCGCTGTGATAACCACTCCCCCGCGCTTAGTTGATTTGGTGACAGGAAACAAAACACAACACACTTTTTTGTACTTTCTTCAATGATATTCATTTGACTTTTTGAGTTCTGAGATACATTTTTCATTCCAAATTATTTCATTATTCACTGCAACACATAGGACAAGAGGGCCTCCCCGATGGCGCAGTGGTAGCGTCGCCGCCTTGTAATCAAGGGGTCCCGGGTTCGACACCCGGTGGAGGCACAAGTGGTTCGGATCCCACTTTAAACTGTAGGTCCAGTCCCGATTAGCCTTGTGCATAAAGTGGACTTAAAACACCAACTCAACCCAACATAGGACAAGAATGCGCACTCATCACGGGTTCGAATCCTGGCCTGGATTGTTCATATGAGGTCCCTTCACCAATTTCATCATATCATCACTCAATCCTCATTTTCGCGATAACCAAATGTGGCAGAAAAGCGAAGTAAAATAAACCAAACCAACAACAATATGAACACGCGTTCTCTTGCCCAAATAAATACATCCGTATTTATGACTGTTACAGGCCAATATATTAGTATATTTAAATAAAACACTACTAAAACGAGAGTCAGAGAGAGCTTGAGCACATATTTGTAATTTAATCATTATATATTCCATATTTGAAAAAGAAAAAAAAGAAAGAAAGCATAACATTATTGTCTGCACATAACACGTTCCCAGTTCATAAATAATAAAACTTCATCCCATATTATACATACGCACATATTGTACAACGTGTAAAAGGTTGTGTAAATACAGAGAACATAAGTACTGCAGAAAATTTTACCCTGTGTTCTTTAGAGGATTTACAAAAAAAAAAATGAGAAACCAATCCCCTATCTTTCCTATAGGAGATAGACTGGGGGACCTGAAAGCCTGGGCTTTCAACCATTGCAGCGGGGAGCTTGGGGGCAAGGGAAGTAGAGGTAGAAATCTTCCTTTTCCTTGGGCCGGCCGTTTCTACCTGGAAACTGGCCTGGCTGAAGAAGAGCGAGCTAGGGTATCCGGCCTGCTTTGCCCGCGGAGAACACCGATGGACGAGAAGTGCGTGGAAAAGAAGGTGTTGCATATGAGCTGTGGTGGCTTTAACAAGACAATAAATATTGTGATTTGAATATAATTCGAGATGTGAGATTGATTGATCTATCTCTGCTAGACTAGCTACTCCTCAGTGCACGTCACTGTCACTTTGTCGAGCGCTACCACTAAAGTTCTCATTATCAGATCTTCCGTTACCAGCAGGCACCTTCGCTGAATTGGGTTGATTTCTGGAGAACGTCAATTGCCTAACTCTAGCTTGGTTGGTTCTTCTGTCCTCGAATCTCGGGTTTTCTGTCCTCCATACGTCGAGTTGCTCCGAGGCTTCATATCTTCCCAAGAAGCTGGTAAGTTGATCCATGTTGCGTGGATCGCGAGTAAGTACCAACTGACGCACTCGCAGCGGAAGTTGACTAATAACCAAGTTCTGCGCTTCGCTTTGGTCAACGCTATCCACAAGATTACAATAAGAGCCATATGTGTCCCAGCAATATTCTTCAAGTGAGAGGCCACAGCTCCTCGAATACCGTTTGTTTCTCAGCATCTGCATTTCCCTTTGCTTGGCATCAGCAGAGGCATATTGTTTTCTAAAGGCAGCACAAAAGTGTTCAAAAGTCTTTCACTTCTTCTCATTTGCAACAAACCACGCCTTAGCCTTTCGTACCATAAGAGAGGGCAATAACTTCAATCTAAAAATCATAGGAACATTCATTAGATCCAGGTATGTTATTAGCTCTTTTAAATACCTCTCAGCAGAGACAGTATTAATCTCTCCAGCAAACTTTGAAAGAGCGTTAACATCAGACATGCGAAAAGATTTGTAGGAACTATTCTTATATGCATTGTCACGAGATATCTCGTCCTGTCCCCATCTCTCAGACTTTCCATTATTATGTCTCTTCCTGGGCTTTGTAATTTTCCTAGTTTCTGTTTCCTCAGAACTAGAGGAAACTGCAGAGCAAGAACTTGACGAGTAACGATTTCTTTTCCTCATCTTCTCCTTGGAATCACCTCTCGTTGTTGAACTGTTCATTCCCGATTGAAATACAACTTCACCATTTTGAGAAGGTTCTAGAACCCGACAGCCTGCCATTAACATCTGTAGTTGATCGACCTGCCTATCTACAGATGCGACTTTCTCCGTAACTTCTTCGAGTTTCTTTTCTTGCCTTCTCTGATTTAGCTCTAAATTATCAAGTAATTCTGAGGAACCTTGTGTTGCTTCTGGCCTTGCAATTATTTCAACAATCTCTATTCGTCCCCTCAATTTCTCAATTTCATTTTCCATTTCCTTTTCTTTAGCTTCTCTAGATGTTTTCTCCTGTGTCAAGTCTAAGTTCCACTTGTCATAATCCTCCTTTTGTTTTTCTTCCAGCTTTAGAATTAATTCAGCTACTTGCTGCCTCTCACACGCAATTTCCTTCCTCAGAGTCTCCTTAATTTCTCTACATTCCTTTCGCCCCTCTTCTATTCTAAATAATAATTCTTCCTTATCTTGACTGAGCAGCTTCATCAATTCTCCTCTTTCTTCATTCCTTTTTCTCTCTTGTTCATTTCTTATCCTTTCCTGTTCCTCTTTATCTTCTCTTCTGATTCTTTCTTGTTCATTTCTTATCCTTTCCTGTTCCTCTTTATCTTCTCTTCTGATTATTTCTTGTTCATTTCTTATCCTTTCCTGTTCCTCTTTATCTTCTCTTCTGATTCTTTCTTGTTCATTTCTTATCCTTTCCTGTTCCTCTTTATGTTCTCTTCTGATTCTTTCCTGTTCCTCTTTATCTTCATTTCTTTTTCTATCTTGTTCATTTCTTATCCTTTCCTGTTCCTCTTTATCTTGTTTTCTTATCCTTTTCTGTTCCTCTTTATCTTCTTTTCTTATCCTTTCCTGTTCCTCTTTATCTTCTTTTCTTATCCTTTCCTGTTCCTCTTTATCTTCTTTTCTTTTTCTATCTTGTTCATTTCTTATCCTTTCCTGTTCCTCTTTATCTTCTTTTCTTATCCTTTCCTGTTCCTCTTTATCTTCTTTTCTTCTCCTTTCCTGTTCCTCTTTATCTTCTTTTCTTCCCATTTCCATTTTCTCCATCAGGGTTTGAAACAACTGTTCCAAACAAGGACTTCCTTTATTACCCTTCTCTTTACAAATTAGACATTTCAATTCTTCCTCCTTATACTGCGATTTTGTCAAAGGATAACCAGCACAACGTAAGTGGAAGCTTCTTTTACAATCGTTGCACTCGACCTCTTCATCATCAGCTTTCACTTTATCGGAACAGCAACTTAAAGTATCCATTTTTAACTTACGACGATCACTTCTTAAATTACGCTTCTGCATACCCTACTCAAACACATTTATCGAGTCCCGCGTTGCGGCGCCAAAAAGTTTACACCTGCTACGTTCCCCGGAATATACTCAAAGGATCAACTTACGTTTATTCCTCCACGGCGATCATGAGACTTATCAGCCTACTTTGAAGCTTTCAGGTAGTGGGAAATCAGATAAGGATGTTAATGTTAATATATTACACTAGAACTCACAATTAAACTTCTTATTACAAACAAAAGTGTATTTAGATCATAATACTTCTTCACTACACAAATTAAAACAGTCACATTTCCAAAATCACTTGCATTATTCCAGAAACATCCATAATATCTCTCTCCTAACAACTTACAATCAAATCTTTTAAGGTTAGTCCATAACCATAAAAGACTGCCCAATTGAACAAAACAAATTACGTCATAATAGACAATTAACATTTTAAACATATTAAACACCTAAAATGATACAATAAGTGGGTGCGTATCACATTATTATAATAATTACATTTGATTTCATAATGCGCATTAAAAAGAAAACATTTCGTTGCGGTTCTGAGCAATATGATCTGAGCAACACTAGGACACTGGCAACACCGTGGCTGAGAATGACACCCCTTTCTCTCTCACTCCGCTTCAATCTTCTCTCTTGTCTCTCTCTCGCATATGCTTTTCCTCTACAACACTGTGTGAGAGAGACAGGGAAGGGGGAAAAGAAAGAAGGATAGGAAGAAATACAGGGAGAGAGAGAAAGGTAAAAGAAGATAAGAGAAAGCCGGAAAACATTTTTCTTTCTTCTTCTTTCTCTCTCCCTCTTCTATCTCTCTATTTTGTTGTCTCTTAGAGAGAGAGAGAGAGAGAGAGAGAGAGAGCAAAAAGGAAGAAAGAAAAATTGAGAGGCGTTTCTCTCTCTCTCTCTCTCTCTCTCTCTCTCTCTGTTTTTCAAAAAGGGAGAGTGAGTGAAAGCCTAGGCACTGGCAACACTGAAGCTGAGAGTGGTGCCTTTTACCAGCTTCTCCAAATATGGGCAATAATACATTATAGGGAAAAGAAAACACTAACCGATTCTCTAGCAGTGCTTCATAAATCAGTTCAAGTAAAAAAGCAAAGTGATTGGAGATGCCCAAAGAAATGTATCCTTTCAATGGGTTTACTTCGCTCAAAATGGTAGAGTAAGTTTGATTTTTATCAGTGACGAATCGTGGATTTTCTTGGGTGTTGGAAGTTATGGTAAGGAGACCGAGGGAAATTTTCGAATATGCCTTGAATTACACAGTCACACGTATCGCTGCAGGCCCTCCCTATAAAACCTTGGGACGAAAAGTCCCCGCGAAGCTTTCCCTTCTTCCCTCCACCTCGGGCCATAAGGAAGCATGGTCCACTCTCCCCCCTCCCCTACTCGCGGCAGTATGGTGCACAGAAGTCGTGGGTCTGCGCAGGTTGTTTTGCTCGCGGTTCCACTATACCTGTCGTGTGTGGATTGAGGACAGCTTTTCCCTTACCAAACTCCTAATAAGAGAAAAGTGCTGTTTCATCTCTTAAATTACGCTAAATGCAATAAAATTATGCTAGGGTCTATTATTATTATACAATTATTATTATCATTTTCTGATGACTGTAGTAGTTTTAAGTTCAATTTATGCAGGTATTTTGGAGTTGTGAACTGCGTTGTTGATTATTTATTATACTTAAGCTAAGCTACATTAGCAATTTCGACTATTCAATAAAATGGGTTCAGTAAAGTGCGTGAAAAAAGTTGGAAGAATATTCGACGACTGGTAACTGCTTCGTTTGTTTTATTTGTGTCCCCTAACTTTCTACCGATTTCCTTTTATAAAATCTTCCTCACTTGTTAAATCGGGGAGGATAACGAAAAGATGAAAAGAATAGGATGGACCAGGGCCTGTAAAAGCTTGTACCTTGGTCGGCATAAGTAGAGGTTGAATACGATAAGCTCGCTCGCTTTTTAATATTCGCAATTTATTCGCATGTACTTATAACTAATTTGCACGGGTATTAATTAATTCGCATGTACTTAGAATTCATTAGCATGTACTTAGAATACTTTACATTTATTTATTTGCATGTTTATAACTTTTTATGAATATATAATTATTTATTTTATGAAAAATATGTATATAGAAGGTAATTAGAGGTACTAAACGGTATGCATATGTTTTTATATTCATTACTGCAAAGTATGTAATGTATCAATCGATAATAATTAATGTTTATAATATTGAAAATAAGTTTTCTATGGTTTATGAACCGCTATGAACGGTGGTAATGGGTGTAGGTACAAGTCCAATTACGATTGGGGACGGTCCCGGTACTCGAACCTGCGATATGTAATATTATTAATTAGTACTATGTAGTAATTTCATCATGTTATGAAACACGATGGTGCAACACGCTAGACAGAATACTGTTTTAGAATCTCGACTCCGCTCTGATGCCAGACAGAGAGAATGAATTAATATTCAGCGCAGGTAGAGAAGAAAGGAATTTTGGGGAAGCGCGCTCAAGGTCAAATGACGTCACAACGTCAGAACAAAGGAAGAACCTGATTGACCAATCAGAGATCGCGTCGGTAGGTTTTCAGAACCGGTTTTTTTCCCAAGGTTAACCAGTACGCAATAACAGGGGAAAGCTATGCAATACTGTAGGGCAGGGAGGGATTCAACCAGACAACAAAGGATGTCTGAGAATGCTCAGCAAGGGTCAAATCTCTGAAGCTATGCGGTTTCCGCCGCCAATTAATATTCCGCTCAGGTTTGCCTCCAAGGCACAGGACGCTTTAGCGCAGGTTTTTTTTATCTGTACTATGAAGAAGGGAGAGCTATTAGGGACGGGGCCTACAGTTTTCACCATTTGCTTTTATCACGGGGTAACGAACCTAGGACCCTTTGATTATTGATTTAGGTAGTAAATGTATGTTACTGTGTGCTATTTAACTTAATTTTGAGTTTATTTTTTACCAAACTTTGACTTTATGTCAAACATTTTCACAGCTTATCCTTATTTTTACCAAAATAACACTATTTGTACTAATCACCAACATTTTTTATTAAATTTTGGATTCACAAAGACATTTTTTTCAACTTTTAACTTATTATTTTACAACTTTATGTTAATTTTTTACCAAAATAACACTATTTATACTATTCAGGCAACATTTTTTATTAAATTTTGGACTCGCAAAGACATTTTTTCAACTTTTAACTTATTATTTTACAACTTTAAGTTAATTTTTTACCAAAATAACACTATTTGTACTATTCAAGCAACATTTTTTATTAAATTTTGGACTCACAGACATTTTTTTCTACGTTTAACTTATTATTTTACAACTTTATATTAATTTTTTACCAAAATAACACTATTTGTACTAATCAGGCAACATTTTTTATTAAATTTTGGACTCACAAAGACATTTTTTTCTACGTTTAACTTATTATTTTACAACTTTATATTAATTTTTTACCAAAATAACACTATTTGTACTAATCAGGCAACATTTTTTATTAAATTTTGTATTTACAAAGAGATTTTTTCAACTTTTAATTTATTATTTACAAGTTTAGGCTTATTTTTATCAAAATAACAATTCTATCTGTTCAGGAAAGACTTTTGTTACATTTTCGACACACAAAGTGTGTGTTCTCAACTTCTATCTGTTTATTTCACAAGTTTAGGCTTATTATTACCAAAATAATACAATTCATTCTGTTCAGGAAAGACTTTTAGTCGCATTTTCGACACACAGAGTGTGTGATCTCAACTTCTATCTGTTTATTTCACAAGTTTAGGCTTATTATTACCAAAATAATACAATTCAATCTGTTCAGGAAAGACTTTTAGTCGCATTTTCGACACACAAAGTGTGTGTTCTCAACTTTTATTTGTTTATTTTACAAGTTTAGCCTAATATTTACTCAAATGACACTATTTATATTATTCAGGCACTATTTTTATTACATTTTGGACTCTCAAAGACACACACACACACACACACACACACACACACAGAGAGAGAGAGAGAGAGAGAAAGAGAGAGAGAGAGAGAGAGAGATTTTTTCCAAGTTTAGGTTTCTTTCCACTCAAATAACACAATTTAGATGTGTTTTGAATTATATTTTGGATGCAAAAGTATGTTTTGACAAGTTCTACCCTTTTATTTTACAAGTTTAGGATTTTTATTACTCAAATAACACAATTTAATCCAGTCAGGAAGGATTTGTTATTATATTTTGGATGCACAAAGAGATGTTTTCAACTTTTTTACTGATTTTTTGCAGGGTATGTATTAATTTGTATTTATTTTGTTTCGTATCATATATACATTTACAAATTTTTAATTTAGAGTTTAGTATTTATTTAATTTTTTTTTCAAAAACACTAAAGAAAAAGTACTTTTAGCTACAATGTAAGCCACAGAATATATTATTATTATTATTATTATTATTATTATTATTAGGGTTTACTGATTTCCACTATGCTATTTTTGGTTCTGTATTTCTATATGTATTTATTTAGGTCAGGTTACGCCTGCTACGTAGGAAAGTTTGTTTATTTTAGAGTTTGCTGAGTATTTTGTTAGTTTTATACTAGGTAAAGTTTTCTAAATATATCAGGAAGGGCTCCATCCATATACTTTTGTTTTTGCTGTTTGGAGATGATGCGATCAGCATCACTCTCCATCTGCTTTTTATTTTATGTACCCAATATTATTTTGAGGCTTAGTGAATTCTAGAGCCTATTTATGCAGGAGAGAGGGCTTGAAAATTTTCATTTCAGATAACCCACAACTATTTGTCAGAGTATTTTAAAGGATATTTTATATTTATTATGTGCTACTAGAATATCAAAGCTTGCTTAATTTTTATGTCTGTAACGCTGTTATTGTATTTCGAGCTAAGCCTTACTGGATAAAGTACACGAAATGTTTATCATTTCGACTATTTACTTTTATACGAGGCCAAATTTTTAGTGTAACGAAAATTATTGTGTGTCTATGAAGACTGAAATCCCTTTACCGAGGGGTCCACAACTGGACGTTTACCAACATTGTTTTTTTTAAAAAAAATATATATAACCATTTATCAATATATTCTCAATTCACAGGACAAGACGAAGTTCACAGACGACTGACTATATGGACCATAGGTCCACTTGCTAAACTTTTTTTCTATGCTAGAAGAATAATTTAGCCTTATAGCCTTTTTCAAGGTATTTTTGAAGTATTACTGGTGTTTTGGGTGCATCAACACTTGGGTTATTTCCATTTGGTTTATTATACGAGGCTACAATCACTATCTGAACACTGAAATCCTCAGATTGAAACTAAAAGCTTAGGCTGTAACTAGGGACTTAGTATGTATATCGACAATTTATAGGACAACACGAACCTTACAAAGGATTGTAGGTGACGTAGGACCAGACGCCAGAGCTTTGTTAACCTGCAAGAAGCATTTACAGCTAATGCTACGAGGAAATGAGGTTGATTTTTTACTGTTTCACAAGAATGCTACCTTTTATACACCCAATATTTGCTTTTTCAAGTAACTACATGTACCAGAAGTACTTACAGGCCAACTCTAACTAGACTTCAACTTATTCTATATCAGGTGCTAAATTTATAAAGAACTATGATTGTGTATATTTCTGAGGAAGTACGCAAAAGCAGATTACCCGATTAAAGTATCTGAAAAACAGATTTTTCTATGTAAGTATATTTTTATTGACTGGATTATTTAACAGATCAAACAGGAGGACTGCAAAATTCATTAAATGTAGTTCTATAGTATAGGTGGTTTCAGAGATATAAAAAAAACAAATATAAGATTTCGCTTTTTTTTGCTTCTGAGGCTAATCGCTAATACATATAGAAATACAGAACCAAAAATAGCATAGTGGAAATCAGTAAACCCTAATAATAATAATAATAATAATAATAATAATAATATATTCTGTGGCTTACATTGTAGCTAAAAGTACTTTTTCTTTAGTGTTTTTGAAAAAAAAATTAAATAAATACTAAACTCTAAATTAAAAATTTGTAAATGTATATATGATACGAAACAAAATAAATACAAATTAATACATACCCTGCAAAAAATCAGTAAAAAAGTTGAAAACATCTCTTTGTGCATCCAAAATATAATAACAAATCCTTCCTGACTGGATTAAATTGTGTTATTTGAGTAATAAAAATCCTAAACTTGTAAAATAAAAGGGTAGAACTTGTCAAAACATACTTTTGCATCCAAAATATAATTCAAAACACATCTAAATTGTGTTATTTGAGTGGAAAGAAACCTAAACTTGGAAAAAATCTCTCTCTCTCTCTCTCTCTCTTTCTCTCTCTCTCTCTCTCTGTGTGTGTGTGTGTGTGTGTGTGTGTGTGTGTCTTTGAGAGTCCAAAATGTAATAAAAATAGTGCCTGAATAATATAAATAGTGTCATTTGAGTAAATATTAGGCTAAACTTGTAAAATAAACAAATAAAAGTTGAGAACACACACTTTGTGTGTCGAAAATGCGACTAAAAGTCTTTCCTGAACAGATTGAATTGTATTATTTTGGTAATAATAAGCCTAAACTTGTGAAATAAACAGATAGAAGTTGAGATCACACACTCTGTGTGTCGAAAATGCGACTAAAAGTCTTTCCTGAACAGAATGAATTGTATTATTTTGGTAATAATAAGCCTAAACTTGTGAAATAAACAGATAGAAGTTGAGAACACACACTTTGTGTGTCGAAAATGTAACTTAAAAGTCTTTCCTGAACAGATAGAATTGTTATTTTGATAAAAATAAGCCTAAACTTGTAAATAATAAATTAAAAGTTGAAAAAATCTCTTTGTAAATACAAAATTTAATAAAAAATGTTGCCTGATTAGTACAAATAGTGTTATTTTGGTAAAAAATTAATATAAAGTTGTAAAATAATAAGTTAAACGTAGAAAAAAATGTCTTTGTGAGTCCAAAATTTAATAAAAAATGTTGCCTGATTAGTACAAATAGTGTTATTTTGGTAAAAAATTAATATAAAGTTGTAAAATAATAAGTTAAACGTAGAAAAAAATGTCTGTGAGTCCAAAATTTAATAAAAAATGTTGCTTGAATAGTACAAATAGTGTTATTTTGGTAAAAAATTAACTTAAAGTTGTAAAATAATAAGTTAAAAGTTGAAAAAATGTCTTTGCGAGTCCAAAATTTAATAAAAAATGTTGCCTGAATAGTATAAATAGTGTTATTTTGGTAAAAAATTAACATAAAGTTGTAAAATAATAAGTTAAAAGTTGAAAAAAATGTCTTTGTGAATCCAAAATTTAATAAAAAATGTTGGTGATTAGTACAAATAGTGTTATTTTGGTAAAAATAAGGATAAGCTGTGAAAATGTTTGACATAAAGTCAAAGTTTGGTAAAAAATAAACTCAAAATTAAGTTAAATAGCACACAGTAACATACATTTACTACCTAAATCAATAATCAAAGGGTCCTAGGTTCGTTACCCCGTGATAAAAGCAAATGGTGAAAACTGTAGGCCCCGTCCCTAATAGCTCTCCCTTCTTCATAGTACAGATAAAAAAAACCTGCGCTAAAGCGTCCTGTGCCTTGGAGGCAAACCTGAGCGGAATATTAATTGGCGGCGGAAACCGCATAGCTTCAGAGATTTGACCCTTGCTGAGCATTCTCAGACATCCTTTGTTGTCTGGTTGAATCCCTCCCTGCCCTACAGTATTGCATAGCTTTCCCCTGTTATTGCGTACTGGTTAACCTTGGGAAAAAAACCGGTTCTGAAAACCTACCGACGCGATCTCTGATTGGTCAATCAGGTTCTTCCTTTGTTCTGACGTTGTGACGTCATTTGACCTTGAGCGCGCTTCCCCAAAATTCCTTTCTTCTCTACCTGCGCTGAATATTAATTCATTCTCTCTGTCTGGCATCAGAGCGGAGTCGAGATTCTAAAACAGTATTCTGTCTAGCGTGTTGCACCATCGTGTTTCATAACATGATGAAATTACTACATAGTACTAATTAATAATATTACATATCGCAGGTTCGAGTACCGGGACCGTCCCCAATCGTAATTGGACTTGTACCTACACCCATTACCACCGTTCATAGCGGTTCATAAACCATAGAAAACTTATTTTCAATATTATAAACATTAATTATTATCGATTGATACATTACATACTTTGCAGTAATGAATATAAAAACATATGCATACCGTTTAGTACCTCTAATTACCTTCTATATACATATTTTTCATAAAATAAATAATTATATATTCATAAAAAGTTATAAACATGCAAATAAATAAATGTAAAGTATTCTAAGTACATGCTAATGAATTCTAAGTACATGCGAATTAATTAATACCCGTGCAAATTAGTTATAAGTACATGCGAATAAATTGCGAATATTAAAAAGCGAGCGAGCTTATCGTATTCAACCTCTACTGGCATACTTCCTTTAGTTTGAAACAAGTCCGCTGGATAAGTACAATGAAGATCTGGAGATTATTTTTTTAAAAATGTATATTTCCTCAAAATATCTTCATTAGAATTCAATTTCTCTGTTTTCCAGGGACGCCCGTTTTTGAGATGATGCTGGATTCTCCCATTATGCCAAATACAGAGTGCTAGGTACCAACGAAGTTCAAATTTTGCTAGGTTTAGAACTATTATGCTAGGGTTGGCATCACTGATTGAGGATACCACTGGAGCTCCCTCGCGACCCCTCCCTCCCTTGCGCTGCCCCTCACCCATCTGGCTGTAGTATGACGAGAAACCTTCCTCAGCGGCAGGTAAAGACAGACGTGGTCGTCTTTCGTTCGGCAGCTGATCTGGAGCGAGCGAGTGATAGCAGATTGACTCTTTTGACAGTTGAGTAACGAATCTACATTGCACTCATAATTTTAATACGCGCAGCGCATTAAACTCTTAAAAAAGTACAAAACTGGAAATAAGTATAAATGAACTGTAGGAAGTTCCTCACTTCCTACATGGAGGAATCGCTCCTGATTTCAATGAGTTTATTTGCTGCAGAGTTCCCTACGTGGCAATGACTTAGGTGAAGAAATGACACGAGAACGTAGCACGCTAGCGAAAGTTCCATCTGACTGCCATCTGTGTTAACTCTTTGCAAACCACTCGACCTCACATTTTATAAGAAGCGTACGCCAAGTGCTTTAACGAGGATTGCACATGTAAATTAAATTAATGGTGCTCACGCTTTGTTTTTGTTAAACAATTAACCGTCATCACGGGCGCGCAAGGCAAAAGACTTTGCTGTTTCCTGAAGCGGCGACTGCTGAAACTCTAATTAAGAAGGCAACAAGGCGTGACGGGGTTCGCAGATTAGTCGCTAGATGGCACGATTGTCGACCAAGCAGATAATCGTTTGGAATTAATACAATGCAGCAAGCGGTCGAGGCATCGTTTCGGGACATAATGCTGCATTTTATCGTCCTTATCCTTCTTGAATTATTTATCACCCTTGTTACGATAGGTGTAATCTTTCGTCACAATGAGTGAGGCCATGTCAGCCATGTATGTGTGCTGGTGAAGTTAAATTGGAGATGTTTTGAGAATACAGGTAGTTAAACTGGACATGTTTTGGAAATACCGGTGGTCACCCCCAGGATGTGAAATCATTGAAGATGTGGGGAGAAGATCTTGATCTACACACACAAATACATATAGCCTATATGTATGCAAGCCAGTATAATCCTCTATGGGACTTTGTGTGCTGTTGTGTCTTTGTGATTATCCCTTCATTTATTTCATCTTACCATCATTCATCCTCATCTTCGCAATTAGCCAAAAATGTGAAGTAAATAAAATAAACTAATTTAATCAATGAATTATTGAATACATATAGAAAAATTAATTTGCTGCTTTTGTAAATTATGTACCAGATATTTATAAATTAATTCCATTACGAACTAGTTAAAGATGTCAATAAATTACAAAATAGTTGGATTTTTTTGCATAGGTTTTATTTAGTTTTTGCTTTCTATTAATATAAATCAATTAGCTGATTATCCGGCGTTGCCCGGGTATTTATTTATTCCAATCTTCTATTAGACAGGAAAATAATGAATTCTAAATATAGTGTAAAATGTAACTAATTTTATTTACAGGTATTTAAAAGTATAAGTCCAGTATACAAATTATAAAGTAAAATGTTTTTCAAATTCACTATAATAAATTGAACGGCATTGGGAGTGTCACTATTCATCTTAGCGACCCCGAAAACTATGGATTCCACACTAATATCGGTCGTTTTCGATTAGTTTTACATGTCACCCCTTCCCACCCCTGGCCCTAGGGGTGCCAGAGGTGTCTTACCCCCACAGTATTTCTTTCCAGATTGTAAGTCATATGTGTACCAAGTTTGGTTGAAATTGTTCCAGGCGTTCGAGAGTTATGCCGGAACAAACATACATGCATATATACACAAATACATCCATTTTTATATATATAGAAGATAGAAGATTAGATTTTATAGTTATAGACATTGCTGTTTTACTTTTATTGTGCGTTTATTATTAGTGTAGATTTGTTAATGATTCCTTTTGCAGAAATGGGGGAGGGAAAGCATACAACACACAACAACACTACCATGTGTTTCTTTTCGATTTATCTTTTGTAAAGTATATTTGAAGTCAAAAGTAATTGCTTATGTTTTGTTGTTATAACAAATTATCTCCCCCACGCACGGAAATTTTTGGTAGGGGGATTTTTTTGGACAGGAATGTTGGTGGGGGAATCCCCCTTGTCCATGTCCCCCCCCCCCCCAGGATTTTGCAACCTGGGTCACCCTCTGGAGGGTAGACCTCATTCCTTGGTTATTTGTCTATGCCTCATCCGCATCATCCTGAGGTCGATCCGTGTCGAAAATAACCACCCATGGTTTGGAAACGAACGCTCAACTGCATGCAGCCCTCGACGTCACGTAATGCTCTCCGAAGAAGGAAATAATCCTTTGGCACTGTCGTCGTTTTTTTTTAACCCTAAAGGCTGGTTTACATTAGTCGAGTAAGTTACTTGGACGTGTTACTGGCCTGTCTGCTCGACTCGACCATTACGTGGCGAGAAGCTGTTTACACACGTTTTACTCCACTGCAGCAAAGTGGGATAGTGGCTGCATCTGTTTGGTGCTCTTTTAGCAGAATGAACCATCGACGTCGTTGGCGATTTAAAAGAAAAAGTTCTGAAACGGTTTACACACTTTTTTTCACGAGAAATGACTACAATAATGCACAAGGACGTCCTCCTCCGTAGTCGAGCGGGTTAAGGCGTTCACTCGTCTTGAGATCGTTCGCTGCGGGACGGCGTAGGTTCGAATCCGGCTCTGGTCGGAATTTATTCGGCCTACGTATAGGGCCGGTGGCAACCCACCATCGTGAGGAAATTGGGAAGCTCCGAGTGAGTGAGCGTAACCCGGTCGAGAAGACCTACAACAACGGCTGGGGGTTCGTCGGGCTGATCACCCGTCACCCCAACACTGGTCTGAGACCTCCACGCTATAACAGGTGACGGTTGAACAGTGTGGGAGGGAGACCAGCAGTCGGTAGGTAAGCCAAGGCCCGCCAAGGTGCTGTAGAGCTGTGGGGTTATGTTATGTTAATGCACAAGGACATGTCTGAAAAAAAAAAGATAATTACTTTATAATTATTTTATTTCTCCTACGCCAAATACATCCAGTCTCATCTCTTCAACTTCACACACCCGTAGTTTATTTTGTTTGTTCCTATAATCGACACAAATTCCATGGACACTCACAGACACAACACAACACAGAGTCTTTACTGTCCTCAGAAAGCGTTTACTCGGTCGAGTCGCTGGGACAGCCACTCGACTCTCCTGGCTACTGGAGCGAGTACTGGCTCCAGTACTCTCCCCAGTTGTTTACACGAGGAGAGTAGCTCGCTTTACCCTATTCTCTCCAGCTACTCTCCCGTCTACTCGACCAATGTAAACCAAGCTAGCTGTTTGCCATGAAGTCCTGCCCCTCCGTTACCAAAATGTGCAGCGTGTTTCAAGACGTCGTCGTCACCTTTATTCAGTACGAAGTATTGTAGCATCATGAAGGGGAAACCGTAAACAGCGAAAGCTATTTGACTTGTGCTATTTAACGTTGTTGTATTTTTTAAAGCAAAGCAAAAGGGAAGGAAGTTACAAGTATAGTAGGGCCACTCTGGCACATACGAAGGGGATATTTTCGTTTGTGATGATTGCGAAAGGAGTAAACAAATGACTGTTGACTTTAGTTCGCGAGTTGGCCGGGGTCTTCTCGTTTTGGTACGACTGGCCGTTTGGACAAATCTATTGCTCAGTGGCGGATCCAGAAGTTACAGTGGGGAGTGAGGAATTTTGTCGGGTACCTCGCCCCAATTCTAACCTACACTAGCACTGTTTTATATGAACAATACATAGTAGTACATCAAAACAGAATTGAGATCACTTCCGTGTTCTAGAGCGGGGATCGCCAAACCGTCGATCGCGAGCTACCGGTAGCTCGCGGGGTCATTTCCAGTAGCTCGTGAAGGATTTGGCTAGAATAGACTGTAGATAAGAGCGGCAATATTTGAGTGAAACGTTAGCAGAAGGATATGCTTTTGCTAACAGATGGACATCTGGACAACGCGTTCCAATATTTGTGACAACCCATTCACCCAACTTAACAAATATTGTGGATGAAAGTGGTAAGAAACAAGATGATAATGATTTAGGGGCAAGTTTTTATATTTTACTGTGGTTGTAACAAAAGTAATTACATGTTTTGAACAGCCTCTATATGTTGCAGAGAAATTAAAAATAATAATTTGATGTGATTTGATTTGATTTTTGTTATTTGTCTCCGCTTTTACGTCACTTTTGGCTAATGGCGACGATGAGGATGATATGATGAAGCGACACTTAAAAAGGAAACACATGCTCATGCCGGGATCCGAACCCGAGGCCCCTGGCGTCTTTAGTGCTGTAAAATATCATTACATATCTCAAAAGTTTTTATAAACCAAGAAGGATCGTATAAAAAAATCAATCCACGCTTGGTAGCTCGTCATGTATTTTCAAATGTGGGAAGTAGCTCAACGAGTTTGGAGACCTCTGTTCTAAAGATTGGAGCATCGTCTTTCAAAAATAGGTTGGTTGATTGGTTGATATGGTGTTTTAAGTCCACAGTAAGGCTAATCGGGACTGGACCTACAGTTTAAAGTGGGATCCGAACCACTTGTTCCTCCGCCGGGGTTGCAAAAATAGGGATCCTCTCATTGTCACGGTAAACGCAACCACCAGATGAGGAGTAAATGTATAAACAATGAAAGCAAGAAACTATTCTCTCAAGAGGTCTCGGGTTTGATCCCCCATGAGGAAAAAGTGGACTTAAATCAAACTTTAAAAAATATTTTCGAGACCGTTAAAACAAAATACATAGCATTTGAGTCTTCAAAATCGTCATAACAACTCAACGTCTGTAGCGACAAACGAAACCAGTTTATACATCGGATGTCCAGCACGAAACTCCACGCGCGCAGGAAAGTTTCCATACCACTTCAGCACCTACTTCGACCTTAGGACCTGTGGAAGGTGGCCCCCCACTCCCTTACTTAAATCGGCCCTCTGGATTACTTCCTTGTAAAATCCTGTCCAATCTCTCCTTCCACCGCTCACCCTGGGTGTCTCTCGAGCAGATTATAATAACGCTGGAATTACGAAAGAGGAGTTTCACATAACATTTATATTTTTTAGTCCCTGGTTCGTTACACATGTACAGGCAGTGAATAAATATTTGGTTTTAAAATAGACAGTACTGTAGTTCTTGGAGTTAATTCAGCAAATCATAACATTTCTAGTAGGATTATATGGGTTTATTATACGTTGCTATTATTTACATATTTACAAAGTGTTTCCATATGTGCATTTACATAATCAACCAAAATCCTTAATTCAAGCAAAGGCGTACCTATGGCCTAACCATTGGTACTTTCATCCTCAACACAGAGTTAGCCTAACTATCTCTGTGGGCTAACCTCGACTTAATTTATATTCCGACTAGTCTTACGTTTCCTTACGCAGCATCCTCATGCAGCCCGCTAGGCATTATGATACGGCAATATCTTACAAATGCAAATCTTTTGCTAATTGGGAAACTTGGTGATTTCAAACAGGGGTTGCCTTTACCAAATGCTACATATATTTTCCATCATTAGTCTAGCCACCATAAGTGGACTAAACTCTCGAGGAAGGTTCTTTGGCCAAGTGTTACATTTACTTCTCAATCATTCAGTGTAGCCACCCTCAGTGGACAAGACTCGAAGGTTCTTCCTCGTTGTGAAGGTAGTAAAAAACTGTTTTTTTCTAAAGCCCAACTGGCCTTTTTTATAGTCGGGGTTGGAGTCCGTGGGAGTGGACCCCGTAGCACTGGAATTTTCCACTGGAACGGTCTTTTGAAAGACAGCTCCCCATCTGGGAAGCTAAAAAACAGGGGAATCTAATATCCAGCAAAAATCACAATTCATTAAGCACATACACTTACATGCAATAATAACATAAAAGTGCACACATGGAAAACATATTAATTAACCCTAAACCTTGTAACTGGCCAACAATTAATTAACATATTACCAAACCAGTAATGGTCAATCCGACCATTACAGACCTGACACTGGCGCATGGATGATGAACTCCCGTGACGCGTCATTCCACATCTATTTGTTCTTCACCGCAACAGGAAGAAGTCATAACATTATCTACGTATCTTTTAACCCACAACAGCACATGTCAGGTGTCACCGAGCAAGACTCCACAACTCACGTTGTACCATAGACATGCAGTCAACTGGAACAACCTTACACATAAGCGGACCCAGAATTATTTAGGGGAGGGGGGCACAGTATATACACAAGCCCAGGAAAGCATATCGTAGGATAAAGTTTGGAAATTCCATGTGTAGCATTTTCTACATATTAAATGCAGTCATACTATGCTAGCCGCGAGTTGTGTGTGTGTGTGTGTGTGTGCGCGCGTGTGAAAAGTTTCGCAAAATTTGCTTTAAACCCACTTTTCGTCCAGGTAAAATAAACGAGACTGGACTCACAGTTTAAAGTGGGATCCGATCCACCGTGTCATGTTCCTTCCCTAGAAATCGAACCTGCGATCACTTGCTTACAAGGCCACAAAGTTACCACTTTTTGTGAAGGAATTCTGCAGTACTTGTTTCAACAATTATTTAAAAAAGAAAAAAGTGAAGATTGACGTTTCTCTCTTTTCTTGATGCATCCATTCTGTACCCGTCTTTGTTTACGCATTTTCATTCCTCTCTCGTTCCATCTGTGTCCGTTCCGTTTTGAGCACTCTCCATTTCTCAATCGTTCCGTTCCGGTTTTGCGCTCCCTTCATTTCTCACTTGTTCCGTTCCGTTTAGTACTCCATTTCTCACTCGTTCCGTTCAGTTTTGCGCTCCATTCATTTCTCACTCGTTCCGTTCCGTTTTGCGCTCCCTTCATTTCTCACTCGTTCCGTTCCGTTTAGTGCTCCCTTCATTTCTCCTTGTTCCGTTCCATTTTGCGCTCCCTTCATTACTATTCAGTTCCGTTTTTAGCTCCCTTCATTTATATCTAGTTCCGTTCCGTTTAGTGCTCCCTTCATTTCTCACTCGTTCCGTTCCGTTTAGTGCTCCCTTCATTTCTCACTCGTTCCGTTCCGTTTAGTGCTCCCTTCATTTCTCACTCGTTCTGTTCCGTTTTGCGCTCCATTCATTTCTCACTCGTTCTGTTCCGTTTTGCGCTCCATTCATTTCTCACTCGTTCCGTTCCATTTTGCGCTCCCTTCATTTCTCAGTCGTTCAGTTCCGTTTTGAGCTCCCTTCATTTATATCGCGTTCAGTTCCATTTTGCGTTCCCTTCATTTCTCACTTGTTGCGTTCCGTTTTGCGCTCCATTCATTTCTCACACGTTCTGTTTCCCCTTGAACGATTTCGTATTTTGTCGGATTCGTGTAATGCCGGTCCATTGTTACAGTAATGTCGCCTGATGTTCTGTGACAATGTGCCATCACAAAAGAGACCTCATTATTTGCAAATTTCTATGTTCTCAGATGGAGAAAATCTTGCGAATTTGGATAGTTTTGTCGCAAACGTCAGTGTGGCAGAAAAAGGGCAAAGAAAAGTAGGTTAACATGCTCCTAATTTCGATTGATTAATGACGCGAGAGAATTTCGAAGCGAATAGACGAGTCCCCAACTCGTAAAAGTCAAATTGTTCCGACTCCTCATTCAAAATCACCACCGTTCAGTTGGAACGCGAGAAAGAATTGGATGTGCCATTCTCATTACGGACTTATTTCCCAAGGATTCCAATAGGTGGTGCTGAGAGCGTGCGAGGCATGCAAACTCGTGTTCCCGATCGATCGTGAAGGGACGAAAGATCTCACCATTAGAAGCTGATATTTCCGAATGTAGATGGAGCTGTCAACACGAAGGTAAACTTATGAACAAAAGGAGAATGAGAAGGGACATTAGAATTCGCTAGGGGTGGAAGAAAAAGATCAACATTCAGTTAGTTCGTGCTAATATGCCTGTCTGTTGAAATATTACACTCAAGATTTGATACAGTAGAAATAAGATGAACAACGATTATAGTAATTCTAGTTGATTCAAGATAGAAGATTTGATACGCAGTACTAAATGAAAGTAGCGAGTTGTACAATGCCCATTTGAAACGTGAAAATTTATACATGTGAAATGATGGATTTAACATGTGGGGTTTCCACCTCGCCCGATTAAAAAATTAGAATATGCAATATTGTATATTTAAAACTTTCTGAGAATTTTTGTTGATTGATTGAATTATTGTTGTTGTAAGTCCACTTTATGCGCAGATAGGCTAATCGGGACTGGACCTGCAGTTTAAAGTGTGATCCGAACCACTGTGCAATGTGCCTTCACCGGGTATCGAACCCGGGATCCCTTGATTACAAGGCGCCGACGTTACCACTACGCCATCGGGAGGCCCCTGAGAATGCTTGTCTGCCCCCCTTCCATTCTAGAAATTTTGTGGTATAGAAACCAACCGAGTACTTGCATTAAAATTTATGAATGGGAAACGAAAATTTGTCCTTTACCTGAAATCAAACTTCGGTTAACAGCGATGAGACAATGATTGAATTAATTATGATTAAATGGAATTGATGAAGTGACGCTCACAATGGAACACCCATGCCCAAGCCAGGCCTAAAATCCGAAACCTTCAGAAGACTGTTCGTAAATAGACCACTTAACGCTTATTACCTCGTTATAAACTTATTTTGCAGAGTTATTACGTAATTTTTAAAAATTGTTGCTGGCAACTCTGCAGTTTGGAAGTACTAATTAGACGGAAACTCGGCGCGATAGAAAATCCAAAGGAAGAACAGCACGATCGAAAGAAAAATTAACCGTAGCTGCTCGAGACTATGCAGCCCACTTAAACTTGGAATTTGAGGCTGCCAGGAAGCTGAGAACGTTTCTTTTTAAAAAGCTGATAACGGAATTTCCCGTGAAAAGTGGGACACGCCCAAGGAAGATGCCGAAGAAGATTACATCCAGGCAGGGTTGAGAGAGATCGGCGATAGTAACTTTGTAATGTTTAATATCCTAATGCGGAAATCCTATTAAGCTTTCTTTCTAAACCTTAAGTCAAGGGCGCTGAGTGTGGTTGCGCTGGTTAAAACGGGTCCAAACTGTTACCTTTCCCGCTTTAGTGATCGCTCGACAATTCCTGTGCCAATCAGAATAGAGGAAATGTCCTCTAGAGAGCGAAGAACGAATGG
The DNA here is from genome assembly GCF_977018435.1 of Lepisma saccharinum. Lineage (NCBI taxonomy): Eukaryota > Metazoa > Arthropoda > Insecta > Zygentoma > Lepismatidae > Lepisma > Lepisma saccharinum. The sequence continues at coordinate 68,725,248 of NC_139233.1, forward strand.
GAAGCAGAGAAATCCGGGCCCTTTCGGTGTAAGGGATGGCCCTTTCTGAAGATACCCAAATGTCAACTCTTCCACGTATAGTTGAAGTCATTATTCGAACGTCAGTTCGGGACGTTCGGTGTCTTTGACATAGATCGAGAAGAAGCCGACCGGACTTCTTATTTCAAGCCAGCATCTGTTTTTTCTGAGAAGCGCTATTAGTAGAAGGGAAAATACTTTAGACCTAACAATAGACCCGTTAATTGACATTAATGGTTTTTTAATTCATTTTCGAGGGGTGACGCTATTGTTATTTAATCTAGCGCCACGTGTCGTGGGTGGAGGAGGAGATGAGTCATCGATGACTCATGCACACGTGTGAGTTTGAAATTAATGGTTTTCCATTAGTGCACAAAAGACACTATTATGTATTCCGTTTTTGAGCTAAGCTAACACTATTGTTGTATATTATATATGCGTTTCTGCCGGATATGAGTCACAGATGATTTATACAGACGTTGGAGTTTGGAATTAATGGTTTTTCCATTAAGGTACAAAAGACACTATTGTGGAGTTCGTTTTCGGACTATTCTAACACTATTGTTGTATATTACCAGGTGTATAAGCTTAAATCTGCTGTTTTGTAGTCAGAAAAACACATGGTTTGTTCATAGAAAGCAACAAGAAATTTATTCAAAGTACTTGCCCTCACGAGCTACACATTTTGCCCATCTCTCGGGCAATTTGTGGATACCACGCCAAAAAAAGTCCTTCTCTTTCGAGACAAACCACTCATCAAGCCATTTTCGGACGTCTGCATACGAATCGAAGTGCTGCTCAGCGAGGGCGTGGCCCATCGACGAAAACAGATGGTAGTCGGAAGGGGCCAGGTCTGGTGAATAGGCGGGATGGGGTAGCACCTCCCATTTGCGTGTCTCCAAGTAGTTTTGGACCAGTCTTGACGTGTGTGATGGGGCGTTGTCGTGGAGGAAAATCAGCTTGTCATGTCTTTCTTGATAATCCGGTCTTTTGTCACACAGAGCCCGGTGCAATTTGATCAGTTGTTGGTGGTAGCGGTGGGCAGTGACAGTTTCACCAGGTTTCAACAGCTCAAAGTAGACGATGCCCTGTTGATCCCACCAAACACACAGCATCGTCTTCCGGCCGAAGCGATTTGGTCTCGAGGAACATGTTGATGGTTGGCCGGGATCAACCCACGATTTCTTGTGTTTAGGATTCTCGAAATATATCCACTTTTCATCACCAGTCACAATCCGATGCAGGAAAGACTTTCTTTTTTGTCTGGCAAGCAAGATTTCGCATGTGTTTTGGCGTCTCTCCAGCTGCCGATCGGTCAATTCATGCGGCACCCATTTTCCGATCTTTTGAACCTTTCCCATGGCACGTAGACGCATGGAAATGGCTGCTTGAGTAACACCCAATTGCTCGGCAAGCATCTTTTGCGTTTGGGTATCGTCCTCGTCCAAAAGAGCCTGCAATTGATGGTCCTCAACCTTCCTGGGCCGATTTTCACGCTTCTTGTCGCTCAGGTCAAAATTGCCGTCTTTGAACCGACGAAACCAATCCCTGCACGTTGTTTCCGATACAGCACTCTCACCATAGGCCTCCACAAGCATTCGATGCGATTCGGCAGCCGATTTCTTCAAATGGAAGCAGAAAAGCAGAGCTTCCCGCATATGCTCTTTTTCTGGCACAAAACTAGACATGCTTACCACAGGAACACTGTCTGTTGTTGTCTGCACCTGCTAACGATGTGCACTGATTTGTGTTGGCAGATGTCCAACTCATAAAAACACCAGGTATGGCGTGCTCATGGTAGCTTCATACGCTCACTAACGCCATCTATGAGCAAACAGCAGATTTAAGCTTATACACCTGTATATATGCGTTTCTGCCGGATATGAGTCATGGGTGCTTTATACAGACGTGGGAACTTGGAATTAATGGTTTTTCCATTAATGTACAAACGCCATTTTGGCGTCGGTGGTGAGTCATATTTGGTATAATTAAGGATCCGAATTTACCCGTATTCAATCGGTGCCGACGCGTTCGATCGGAGGTAGAAGATATTATAACACATGTTCGCTTTAAAGGCGAAGAAATTGAACGATGTATCCTATATGAAAACGAAGTATGCGAGCAGAATCCATGTTATTAATATTAACCTGTTACGGAAGAACCTGTTATGTGGTTGCATTCATCGGCACCCCCAAACCGCGCGCGTTCATGGACACGTGAGGGGAAAAAAAGTTCTCTATTGTTACGGCCCCCATCGCTTGGTCTTCTTCCGAAGTTGAATGGAAGTCAAGTGTCGCCAAATTTTTACACACGAGTATTGATTTTCTTTGAGGTTCCAATTTTATTTGGTGGAAGTAATCTACGCGGTATTTCTGCCGCCTTTTGTAACATTGCAAAGACTATTTAACCTAAGGCGTAACGAATTTGGCTGAACTAGGAACATTCTGTTCCAGTATCTACAGGTTAAAGTGGATGCGATCCACTATTTGCTCTTATTTCTGGGTTGCGAACCACGGCCCATTTGATTATTGGGTTATAAACATCAGGATTCATGTAAAATTGACCAGATGTTTTTACTGTTAGAGACAATATTTCGCATTTTTTGTGTATTTTTACTCAGAAAACGCTATTTGAACGATTCAAGCAAGAGTTCGCATGGGAATTTAGACACACAAACTGTGTTTCTTCAACTTTAGCTGAAATTTAGGTTTATTTTTTACTCTAATATCACAATTTCTTCTATTCAGGCAACATTTTTTATTAAATTTTGGACTCACAAAGACATTTTTCAACTTTTAACTTGTTATTTTAAAAGTTTATTTCCATTTTTTACTCTAATATCACAATTTCTTCTATTCAGGCAACATTTTTTATTAAATTTTGGACTCACAAAGACATTTTTCAACTTTTAACTTGCTATTTTAAAAGTTTATTTCCATTTTTTACTCTAATATCACAATTTGATCTATTCTTGCAGAAGTGTTTATTGCAATTTTGACTTGCAAAGATAATTTTTTCAACTTCTTTTATTATTTTTTCTATTTATTGCCTTTTGTATCTTATATTTTTAATTCTTAACTTTGAGTTTTGTTCTTTATTTAAAAAATTTCTCTAATCACTAAGGAAGAAGTACTTTTAAGTAAAACTGTACCCACAAAGTTTATTATTACTATTATTATTAGTATTATTATTATTATTGTTGTTGTTTTTGTTTTGATGTAGTTGTTGAATCTTGTTGTTGTTGTTAGGGTTTATTGACTTCCACTACGCTATTTTTGGTTTGCTTCGTAGGAAAGTTTGTTTATTTTAGAGTTTCCTCGGTATTTTCTTACTGTTAGGGTAGGTAAAGTTTCCTAAATATATGAGTAGGGTTCCATATATTCTTGTTCTCGCATGTTTTTCATATGATGTGATCACAACAACTCTCCAAGTGCTTTTACTGCATGTTTCCATTTTTATTGAGGCTTAGTGATTCCTAGAGCCACTTTATGCATGAGAGAAAGCTTGAAAATTTCGATCTCAGATAGCCGTCAACCTTATGTCAGAGTATTTTCGAGTATATTTTAGACTTATTATGGGGCAGTAGAATATCACGGCTTGCTTATTTTTTAAGTATGTTGCGCAGTTATTGTATTTTTGCTTTTGCTTTCTAGATAAACTGTATGAAATGTTTAATATTTGTACTTTTTTTGCACTTATAAGAGGCCAAACTTTTACTGTAACTAAAATTATTATCTCTCTAAGCACTGAAACCCCTTTACCAAGAGTACTATAACTGAATGTTTATTAATATTGTTTCTTTCATCCCTTAAATATAACTACTTAACAATATAATGACAAATCACAGGACAAGACGATGTTAGCAGATGACTACGTGGCTCTTAAGTCCAC